>NC_038047.1:35371310-35685935 GCF_002211085.1 Panicum hallii
ACATCTCTCAGCTTCACCACCAACATGCTCGATGAGGGCACAACCTTCATCTTCGGCTCGTGGATCTGCGTCACCAACAGCTTTGGTGGCTTCAACAGCCGCCTAGTTGACTCCAGGAAGCCGGAGGCCTCTGCACCAACTTGAAGCAGCGACTTCGACTACTTCATTGACGATTTCGACGAGTTGCTGCTCCCCGATCTGCCTAGGCAGATCGAAAAAAACGTCCGTTTTCGACGCGACTTCAACTCGTGCTCCACCAGGACTACTCGGATCGGATTCAAATCGATCTGAGGAGACTTCACGATCCAAGTCCCTATCCGACTTGGAGGAGGTCTTGGATCGCCTCTTCAAGATTCGATAAGAGGGAGCCACCGCGCATCGGGGGCTCCCCGTTCTCGACTATGACACGGATTCCAACGAAGAGTCGACCACCTTGCCGGTGTTCACCTTCGGCTTCTGGGTCTGCATCGCCGATGAGGTGGTTGCTTCAACTACCACCTCGCTAAAACCAAGGAGCTGACGACATCTGCACCAGCATCCTGCCGCGACATTGACGACCTCGCCGAAGATCTTGGCGGAATTTGATTTTTCGATCTAATCGGAAACAGTAAGGATGAGTCTAGATCCAACCTGGCTCCTACTCGTGATTGAGTCAAATTCAGCTCGTGCCACAACGGCGACGCGCCGTCGCCGCTGACCCTGATGACGCGGCTCGAATTCAGCTAGCGCCGCAGCGCCGACGTACTGTTGCCACCGGCTACGACTACTTCGACAAATCTGCATAGCCAACGACTACTTCAACTACTCGTCTCGACTAGAAACTGGTCGTGGACGAGTCTTAAACTACTTGGCGACAAGTTCTGCACGGTCAACAACTGGTCGGGATCAAATCCGACTAGCCGGCTTTATCAACAAACCATCGCGGTTCCATCGACGGCCGCTGCTACTCGTCGACAATCGTCCACGAATCAAACTAAGTCACATGTACCTTTTCCGACTTGTTCTTCACAGGATCGAATACTTTTTGCGCAACGCGCATTCTCTTCACAGACCATGTCATGCCTGTTCCTAATTCCCTGCATGGTCCGTCCTGCAACACAGGCGATCGGGTTACACTCTATATGTGCGCTCCACGAGCGTTCTCTTTTTTCACGCAGCGCTGACTGCTTTAGTTTTCTCTTAACGGTTGCTACAATACTCGGGTAGCGTACGCTTATCGTGACACCTCGACTCTTTTGTATGCCTATGCAACTACGCGTGCACGCGGCCAAGCTCCCTGCACAATGGTTTATGGCAATCAAGGATCATATGCCTAGCGTAACAGGCTACCTACCCAGCATCATTATGCGACCCAGCAAGAATACAACGCGAAAAATTTTACATGCATTTTACAATGATGGGATTTGCTCCCAACACGATATCATGTATATCAGTTACAACATACTTTTATGTTTACCTTGCAGGGGATCTGATCTGGACCGTGCTGCTAGGCAAGTCGGATTCAACTCCAACTAGTTAGCTTCATCAACAATCGCCCACGAGTACTTCTACTTCGCGAGAACGCTCGACTACACCTTGCAGACTACAACGACTACTCGTCAGATTCGACTCCGACTAGTTGGGCTCATCGACTGCCGTCAGCGACTACTTGACTTTGTGAAGAATGCATGGCGACTACTTCAACTACTCATTTTGCCTACAAGACTAGTTGGAGACAACTATGCTTGATGACGCGCAGGCGACTACTTCGACTACTCGTATCGCCTACAAGCTAGTCGGAATCGACTGTGCTTGGCGACATGTTGGCGGCTACAACGACTACTTGTCCCGCCTACATGCTAGTTGGGATCAACTCTGCTCGACGATACGCTGGCGACTACTTCAACTACTCGTCTCGCCTACAAAACTAGTCGAAATCGACTCCGACTAGTGAGCTTCATCGACAGTTCAACATCCAGAGGTAATTGGCCAATACCTAGGCTCTGGGGTTGGCGCCACCGACTACTAGGCATATCCTATGTGACTCATCTAGCTCCTAGGCTCAGGGGCTGGATACGACATAACTCTCAGCAACGTAGGTTTGATTTGAGTGGTAATTTAAGGTATTTTTTGTGAAGTTATTTGTTTAACCATTTTTTCAGGGAATGATCCCCGAAAAAAAGAGGTTTTCGAATTTACTGAACCGATTTGCCCATCTTCACCATCAAATTGTTATTGTCATATATTGCATGCCACAGTTCTTTGGATCCTTTAGGGTTTGGGAATTTGGATTCAAGACTCGGGGAATGAAGGACACGTGTCATCAGTGACTTATTTTTCAAATCTGCTAGAAGATAAGGACAAAAGACTCAAGATTAAATTGACCCTTAGCCTGATTTTTACGAGTCAACATAAAACTCGGGGGCTACTCCATATGGAGTGCGAGTTTAATCGCACCCCATGTAAAAGAAGACCTGACAACTACTCAGGGCATGAGCACCTCACAGCCTCGACGCAGCCAAGAAAGTACTCGGAGAACACCTTCAAGATGAAGTTCGGAAGAACTCGAAGACGCCTTCAGAAGTACTCGAACGCCTGCGGCACTCGACTACGAAGAGCTCGGAGGCTTGTCAAACCCGGGCATACGGGATTGTGCATGTGGTGTACTTCTCCTAGGATACGGGATGGGACATGGCACATGCCCTACATCTGTTGTAACTACTCGTAGTAGTGCAGTAGGACTACTCGTACAGTCGTAAAACTAGTAGAACACGGTAGAAAACTACCCGAGAAGTGCTCGGGTAGGACTTCTGGGCTTGACTAGGACTTCCATATAAATCTGTCCCTCCAGACTATATAAGGGCGGACAGAGACCCCCTCCAAAGGGGGATCACCCAGGAGATTACCCGATCACCATCAAAAGCAATACAAACCACACAGGACGTAGGATATTACGCTCTCAGCGGCACGAACCTATCTAAACCTTGTGTTCCTTGCACCTTTGACTTCCTGATCTCGGCGACACCCTACCTATAAACTCACCACCTCGGGGGTATCCCTCGGTGGGCGTGGCGGTAAAACACCGACACCGTCCAAGTCCTACATCGTGGAGCGGCCGTCGAGTCCTATCCCTGTGTGTTGTGCTCTGTCGGTCGAGATAACGGGCCAGGGCGGCCTGGGCGTAGCTGGCGCCTACGTGGATGGGCACTCGTCCCAGGCGCGGTCTCGGGCTGGTCAGTGAGAAGTGGGCCCGTTGGGGACCCCGGGTCCCTGGACCCGTCATCGTGTAAAAGGGCTAACCCTGAATGTGCTATGGCTGAAAAGAAGGTTTATAAATTAGTTCCACACTTGCTCAACTAGCAAGGTGATAATAAATATGTGCACGCGACACTCATGGACCATCACTGGATCACACTGAAGCTAGGTTGGGTGTCACAGCTCAGGGCGACTAACGTCTTCCTAATTCATAGATCTGTGACAATAATGAAAAATTAATTTCTATTTGTCTTACACATACATATAGAACTTTCACTATAAAAAAACGATTAGTAGAAACGTCATAATTTTTCCAGGGCCTGCAGAGTTGGGGCCGCGGCAGCCGGGCGAGCTCCGCCAGCTCCAGCGCAATGATGGGGCTGGGGATCGCGGCTGCAGGGTTGGTGCGAGCTGCTCCAGCAGTGGTGGGGTGCGGCTCGGTGGCTTGCCTCCTCCAGCGCGGGTGTGAAGTGCGAAGCGCCGGAGCCTGCAGGTTCGGGGTGCGGCGGCGCGGCGTGCAGAAGCGGCGCACAAGGAGCCTGCAGCAGTGGCCTGCCGGCGTGGGGAGGCCGAGCATGCACGACGGCCCACCGGCGTGGGGAGGCGGGGCCCACG
This sequence comes from Panicum hallii, assembly GCF_002211085.1. NCBI lineage: Eukaryota > Viridiplantae > Streptophyta > Magnoliopsida > Poales > Poaceae > Panicum > Panicum hallii. The sequence continues at coordinate 35,375,160 of NC_038047.1, forward strand.
GTGGTTCCACACGTGGAGGCGCAGGCAGCGCCGATGGCGGCGTGGCTACGGCGGACGCGGCGGCCAGCATTTTGTTTTTTGTTTGTTTTTTAAATCGGTTTTCAGGGTGGGGTGAGGGTGTGATCCGTCGCTGAAAATGCATTTCTAAGGATGGACGCGTTACCCATTCCTATAAATAGTATTTCTAGCTGCGAGAACAGAAGCAGGTTCGGATACTGCCCAGCTTATAAAAGTAGCTTTTCAACCGTTCCTGGAAACTTTTTTTAGTAGTGTTTTCATTTTCTAACTATATGTGTTAGCGCAAATATCTGATGGATGGATGCGCGAATCCAGCCTCAGCTATAGCTCCCATTGTATGCTCCCCAAAGCGCACTGATCTCTCCTCTCGAACGTACTGTCGCCTGTCTGACCGGGTAACAGTTTGTCTCCCTAGCGAAGCGAAGCCTGGCGCAGTTCCAAATGAAGTCGTCGCTCCAGAACCCAAGAAAATTAAGTGGACGTCAGGGCAGACATGCATTATATTTGCATGCACAACAATGAATAATAGATGGAGCTGCTGCTTCTGCTGCTGCTGCTTATTCTTCCATGCATGCATACGCGACACTACAATACATTAATGGAGAAAGAGAGAGAGGGCGGCGAGGGGCCAGAGGAATGCATGTAATGGAGGAGATGGATCGTCGAGCCCCAGCTACTAGCTACTAGTATCAGCTTGTTGCAAGCTCAGCTCGATCAGCTAGCTATGATCGATAGGCCGGCCGGCCGGCCGGGAACCCAACTTCATGCTAGTAGTGACGATATCGAGTGACTGAATCTGCATGACGGGTCACTAGCTTGCTTGCTTGCTTTCCTTCTCTGAATTCTGATCGATCACGTACTTGCTTGTACACAGTGCATGACCCTGCACGAGCATGCAGGTACCATGTACTACTTCGTATCCAGACGGTGCCTGGTGCCATGCGCACATTAATTATTATATATATAGTCGTCTTACTGGTAAGAGCAGGTATAATAATGAGCTTATAGCCAAGTCAGTCATCATTTCTGCTTACGTACGTAGAGGGGAGAAGGAAGGAAAGAGAGGATACTTGACTCTCATGCAAATAACAAGCCAAGCACGAGCTCTTAAGCAGAGATGGGTCCAAGTAGGACTAGATGTGAGGATGAATAGGAAAGAGAATGTAAGGTATGAATTAAATAATATCTTGATGTAGATAAGAAAAAGACTATTGTTGTATAACTTGACTCTTATATCTTAGCTTATAGCTAAGCACTTGGCTCTATTATTAACCATGCTCTAAGTTAACTTTCTGAACCGAGCTAGATCAAATGACAAGACTAGTAGTCTATTACAGCATGCAGGAAATTAAACTAACTACTGTATTTCATTGTACTATACGTTGTCATCCATCTATTTGAATCAAAAGTAGTACTTTATTTAGATTAAAACCCACTCTAAAAATCTTTCTATCTATTTATATTACATGTAATATATATGAAGTGGGCATGCTCAAGTCCAGCTACCTGCCTAGCTAGTACGCACGTACGCATACTTAGGACGGAGGCAAAAGAGCAACAAGAGATCGAATATACAAGGAAATTAAATAGTTCCTCCCTCTCTCATCATCACCTTATGATGTGGTACCCAATCAGCAGTCTTCCTTCCTTCATATGCACAAGTTGTTAGCTAGCTAGCTAGGGCTTATATGCTCTCTCTCTCTCTCTCTCTCTCTCTCTCTCTCTCTCGCTCTCTCTCTCTCTCTCCGCGTACCATAGGCAGACAAACATTGAAAGGCTTCTGTCGTCGATAGTAAAAAGGAAAGAGAGGTTTGAAGAGGAGGAAATTCAAGGGCCGCCGGCCCGGCCACCATGAATAATGCATTCAAGTAACCCATGAATGCAACGCCAGTAGCAATGGACAGCAGGGCACAATAACGTATCCTCCTCACTCTCATCTTCTATTCCCCTTCTACACATTCAAGTAACTAGCTAGCTAGCTAGCTAGTGTCTGTCTCACCCGGCCGGCCAGTCAGCCATTTACTGATCCCTTCTTTCTTTTAAAGTAAGCTAAGGAAATTTGCAAAAAGACCTGCTATCTGCAAGTAAGGGTTTTCGATCATATACCCCCACGCACATACATCTCACTTCGAGCGGATAGTAGGTCATCCAGCCATGGCAGCCAAATAAATTTGGAGTGATGAGATGAGTGATATATCCTTATTAGCAGTGGCCGTGCACTCAAGGAAACTCACAAACAATGGTGATTCAAGCTCTAAGACAAAGGATGGAGGCACCCAAGCTTGAGTTGGCATGGCAGCACGCGATGTGGGTTTGGGGGGGAGGATCTAAGAGATTGTGATTCCAAGGAAGAAACTGGTCTGGCCTGAGGGAGGGTAACCAATGGAAAGTTAGGGCACTTGTATATTATATGTAAACTTTCTTACCTGCTTGCAATTAGGTTTTTGGAAGACATGGTGTTGTCTGAGAACTAATCTTTGACTGCTATACCATACATGAGCTTGAACTTGTGCATGTATGGTTATTCATAACAATAGACATGAACTTATCCACTTTTAAGCTATAGGAAAGACGAATGAAGGCCAAAGCAGAGAGCTTTAACTTGTAGCAGAGCTTGTAAATTTGGCTCTGCAGCGCCAATTTACTTCGCCTGGGGCAGTAGTAGTAATACTGTAGCAAGCAGAGCAGGCCTGTGGGCGTGAAGCTGTTGGTCAAAGAAGAAGATCTATCCACTAACTCTGGCTGTTTTTGATCTGCGCCAATTTGTCTCTCTAACTCACGCACGCTAGCTGCCTCTGCCTGCCGAGAGAGAGAGAGAGAGCGGCTTGGTCATCTTTCTCCTGCCTGCCGGCCCACCAGCCGCCCTCATCACTCGCTCATCACTGCGTGCAGCAGAGATGCTTTCCATCTATCACTGCATGTCTGCATGCGATGCGACCAATGGGTCGATCGGCCATGCATAGCTAGCCCTAGCTAGCTGCTGGCTCGCTCTATATAAGTGATGGAGGATCATCACCACCCTTCCATCGATCTATCCCAGCAGCAATATATAATCCCCATCATCTATCAGCAGCTACCAGCTGAGTCTGAGTGGTAGCGTTGTGTGAGTCATACCATCCCTAGCTAGGTATATATATAGCAGCTTGATCTGAGCTACTAGTAGCTGGCAAGGACTAGGAATAATAGCTAGGATCAAGCTAGTAACCAACAATAATATAATAATGCCGCAGACGCCGTCGACCCGTTGGTGCCCGACGCCGGAGCAGCTTATGATCCTGGAGGAGATGTACCGCAGCGGCGTGAGGACGCCCAACGCGGCGGAGATCCAGCAGATCACGGCGCACCTCGCCTACTATGGCCGCATCGAGGGCAAGAATGTCTTCTACTGGTTCCAGAACCACAAGGCCCGCGAGCGTCAGCGTCTCCGCCGACGCCTCTGCGCGCGACACCAGCAGCAGTACGCGCAGCAGCAGGCCGCCGCCGCGCCTCCTCCCCTCATCCCCCCTGCGGCCGGCGGAAGCAGCGCCGCCTCCGCCGTGCATCCGGCGGTGATGCAGCTGCACCATCACCACCACCCATACGCAGCAAGCACCCATATGCCCCACCCCCACCTGCAGCAGGTATATATGCAACATATTCTCATGCATCCATCGTGTGTATGTATGTATGCTGCATGACGACACATGATATATATGCATGCTGCTCACTACTGCTACTTATATTAATCTGCCCGTCGATCTACATATCAGGGGGGCTACCTGCAGGGGCAGCAGCAGCAGCAGCAGGCGGCGGCGCTCCTTCCAGCTCCTCCGAACCCAGCTGCAGGAGGCAATAAGCAGGCTACTGCCGCCGGTGCCTATGGAGGAGCAGCTGCGCTGAGCAATCAGCAGCACCAGCATCTGGAGGAGTGGGACACAGAGATGATGATGGAGCACTGCAACGCCAACTCCGGTGCCGCATCCGGCAGCTCCGACGAGGGTGGCGCTGGAGCAGCTCTTCAGCTGCCGCCATGCTGCCGTCGCCCTCTCAAAACCCTGGACCTCTTCCCCACCAAGAGCACTGGCCTCAAGGACGAGTGCAGCAGCTCCAAGTCCTCCTCCTGCTCCACATCCACCAACTAAACAAACTTATATACTAAATCGATCGCTCAATTATTTAGTTTAGTTTCTGATGTCTAGTTTTGATCTAGTACTGTTTCGATTTGCAAGGTTAATTGATGTACCGCTTCCATTAATAATCCATTGCTGTATTAATTAGTGTCTCTCATTTGCTAGACCTTTTTATCTTATCCATTCATATGTACAGGGTCATGCTCATGTGCTGCTAAGAGTGGTTAGAGGTTTTATTGTGTCATCTTTGTTGATGGTCATTCTCGATACTTGCATTTACTTCATGAGTCATCGATCTATCATGTTTATGTTTTAATTAGTGGACCATTACTTGCATTTTCTACTTCTATTCAAGGTTTTCATTGTAACTCTAGTGGAGAGTATTTATCTAATATTTTCCACCAATTTTTTACCTCTCAGGATACTCTTGGCCACTCCCATGTCCTAGCGCTCATGCCCAGTGTCACATCCAACTTTTTATCAATATTTTAAATTCTCTAAAACTTTGAGCCTTTTCAAATTTCAATGAAACCCAATTTATTTTCTTTAGTTAATTAGCAAAAAGTTATCAAAAATATTTTCCTATTTAAACATCCGGTGGGAAGTTTGGGCCATTGTTACACGGTGGGCTAAGGTCAGTCAAGTACTTCCAATAAATAAGCATAATACATTTCAATTACAAATAAAGTTTAACAAAAGAATAATGAAGAAAACCATTACCTCAATTCATTTTTCTAGCAAAAAGGTTATATCAACATTTTATGAAAAAATAATAATGTTTGTTGAATCTTCATATAGAGCATAGAGTTGACTATATATACATGTGCTCTCAAATGAACACCAAATGAAGCATATTGTTACCTCAATTCTATCTTCTTGATGAAACTTTTTTGGTGATATTGTTAGGATGTATTTTGGTTTCCAGCCAAATTTCAAAATTTTCTAAGAAATGGAATCACAATGTTACCTTGAACTTGCTAGCAAGGAGATAGGAGAGAGGTAACTATAATCACACATATATGTTTATTGGTAGTTATAAAATCGATAAGGGAATGCGAATTTTCTATGCGTGCCCGAAAAAATGGTTTCCAGTAGTGAGATATAGCAATTAATTGCTCTACTAACTCTTGTCCTGGATTTGTAGCATGTGTTTGGTTTCGGGATCAAGTGGGATAGAGAAAGGTCATCCCAATTTTAATTGTATTTGGATTGGGGATAAGTAGAACATGGTCATTCCCTAAGGTCCCGTTTGGAACCTTGGAATTGAATTCCGTTCTAATAATTATAATTTAGACACAAATCTATTAAATTAATATAATTATATATGGAATATATTTGTATACTATTGTTGGCCATATGAGAAAGGTACTTATGTGATATATTTCTACTATAGAGGAGTGAGCCAAATAGCATGCTATAAGTTACGAAATAGAAATATAGTTTGGTGATATACAGAATCAATTTCCATCTCCCATCTTATGAATTTAGGATAGACTTAAATCTAAACTTTAGAAAGTGGTTGGAAAGTGGTGGAATGTCAAATTCTAAGCTAAATAGTCTAATTTATTAAGTAGATTTTAAATCCTCCAAAATAAGAGGATCCAAATGGGCTAACAGGAATATTTCCTCTGGATGCGGAATGAGCCCGTCCCTCCGGAATGCGCGGACGCGGACGTCCCACTTCGTCCCCATCTCGCTCCATCCCTGCACCTCGAGCGACCTGGTGACCGCAGGCCAGCAACCGCGCCTAGCTGCTCCGGCAAGCGACCTCCGACAGGCGAGCGGGCAAGGGGCCATGTGCTGCTTCGGCGGGCGAGCTGCTCCGGCTGACCAACAGCTGCAAGTACGGGAGAGGAGACGCTCGCTATTGCGGCGAGCACGGGAGCCGTGTACTCCTTCGGCGGGCGAGCCACTTCGGCTGGCCACCGGCCGGGCAACCGCGTGGGAGCCCCTCCGGCGGACCAGCAGCTGGCTGATTAGCCACACCAGCCCAGCCGCCGGATGTTAGTACCAAGTCAGTGGTGGAACCCCGGGGGGGGGGGGGGGGGGGGGTGGAGGCGCGGGGTGGCGGCTGGCAGGGGCCATGACCCCCTAACAATATAATTTTTTTTTTCTTAAGTACCCTTTAATCACAGTTTAATTTTAGCGCAAGTTTTTAACTACCTCTTAAGGTTAACCTATTTCAGACCACAACAAAAGCCCACAATATCATTGGGTTGCTTGGGAATCCACAATCCACCCTGATCTCTAGCCCCGGAAGTCCTCTCCGTTCTCCGTGTGTGGCGGCTCGCTAGTCACAGCGGAGGGCGCCAGGCGGACTCACATCTCACGATCGGCATCGCGTGAATGCACAACAAGCCGCCAACGGCAAGCAGGCAGGCGGCCACAGCCGAGATGGACGGCAACAGCAAACCCACACAGCCATGGCTTCTGTCTATACTTCTCCAATGTAAACCTATATAAATATATTACTGTTCATATGGTATGCTCTGTAAACATTGTTGCATAATAGAATAGATTTGTTAAAATTACTCCTAATCTTTGTAGGAAACCAACAAGGCAAAACTAAAATGAACAAGATATATTGACTCCCGCTCCTATTTTCCTTTGTAAATTGTCATTGCATGATTAAATAATATATACCGTGACTAGCTAGTGGATATTAGCGCGGTCAATAAAAAATTAGTGCAAATTGCCAAATTCTTGTATCTACAAATATTATCGGAGTTTGTTCGGCACCCCTTTAAATTTTTTTCCAGTTCTGCCACTGTACCCAGTCATCTACCGGTGTTGACAAGTCTTCTCCTGAGAAGGATGGGCCGAGGCCTACCACAAGACCCAGGAAGGCCAATGTTCATCTGGACGACCCAGAATGGTCCAAGCCCATCATCGCGGCGGCTGCCGGGAACGCGTGAGTTGCATGCGTGAGTTGTGTGCGTGAGAACCCGGATAAGAGAGATGAGGCTAATCCTCTGGACAATCTGTCCACCTCGAGAATTCTTGCTCCGATTCCCAATTCCTTTGCTATCATATCCCCAATTCCTCTTCTAGCTAACACCGGGCGAGCGCGGGCAAGGTCCCAAGCTGCTGGGTGGGCGGGTGGCCCCAAGCGGCCGCACAAGCTGCTCCGATGAGCAAGCAGAGAGCTGCCAGGAAGAAGATAAGGAGAAAAAGAAAGAAAACAGAATTGTAGGAGAAAATATTGGATGATATATGGGGTCTTGATAAAATCTGGAATCCACTTAGCACCTTTGTTAAAATCTTCATCCATTCTATCCCTCTCAATACTTAAGCAAACACTGTAGGGCACCGTCCGAAAACTGGGATGGGACGATTCCATCCCATCTCCCCTCAGAACTAAAACACATGCTAATAGATGTCCATATTCTACGATGAAAATTAAGATGATATACTTTTTGATACGAATGTTGCATGGATCGATGAAAGTTGAAACACGTGATGTACTACTTTATATACTAGTAATATATATGCAAAGAAGATAGATCATATATAGGTCCTCTAATAAGTGAATAGATTATAGATAAAAGTGTGGCCATGCTTGCGTGGAGGTACTGTACACTGATAGATATGCATCTGCACTTGGATCTAAGCGAAGCTGATCGAGATCTCTGCTGGCCCGTCGTGGTCATGGGCAAGGACAACGATGCCTACCCAGCAGCCGGCCACATGCATCATCATCAGCAACTCCTAATAATTATAGATCTAGTATATGTGTTGAGTAGCTACTATTAGAGAAGAGATAGTAACAGTACTACATAAATATATATATATATGATAAGGATTAAGCTGCTGCCCAGCGTATACGTATATATATACTCCTCCTCCTCCTCCTCATCATCATCATCAACATCTGTCGTGATCGATGTGTCCGAATTTTCTCCATCTCCATGGTCCTCATCAATAATCTTCTTGCTAGCCTAGCCGGCCTCCATGCCATGGCCATACCACGCGCACGCCACTGCTAGCTGCATCTCCGGATGTATGGATGGGCACCTCACCACCACTACTAGCAGATATCTGCTGCAGTCTCCCGGGCCCCGGCGTGTGTATATATCCCAGTTGCCGCTGAATCGAAGAAGCTAATTAAGCCGCTGCTAGCAGATCGATCGAGCAGCTGGCTAGCTATCTTAATTTGCTTCATCATCAACCTCAGTCAGTTCGATGGCTTTCAAAGGTATGTATATATACATGTGTCTCTCCGATCCATCCATGGATTAGTTGCTAGCTTGCTTGTTCATGCTGCACGCACGCAGCATGCAATTCAATGGAGATCAGATCAGATCAGATGGAATGGATCGATCAGCTAGTTTTTATTTAGCTAAGCTAGCTATCCATTGAGATGCATGTCCAGCTCCCTACTATCTAGTGGACGCAGTGATGAGAGAAAATGATAGATATGATAGATGCCTGCTGCCTTACTAGCTCATCGATATAATCAATTGCTGCTTTAATTTCTGCGTGCTAGCTATTTTCTTTTAATTTCCCGGCCAGAGTATATATGTAAGTAATTAAGTAAATAAAAATAAATGCATCAACACTTTATTCTGACTAGCACAGTGCCCGTGCGTTGCTACGAGTAATATAAATTTTACCCGGACCTGTACGAGACCACCAACTTTGTGATCTTTCACTTTGTGTACAGGTCGTGCCGTTACCCCGTGAAGCATTGATTGTTCAGGTTCCGATTTGGATTCCGATTGATTTGTCCGGATTCCGATTGATTTGTTCAGATTCCGACGGACAATGAATCAGTGATTGCTTTAGAAATAGAAGAGATAGAGATTAGTACGTCCAGCAATTTCTTCCTTATCCAATATGTGTGATCGATGTGGACGGTGGTCCCATCCCCATCTCGATCGCCCTTTGCATCCGTTGTCTTTTTACCAGCTAATTACGTACTAATTACGTACCGACATACATACATATATAATATGAAATTTGGTCGTCAGATTATTAAATAAATACCAATAGTCATCCAGAATAAAAATCTATCTGAAATTCTTCCAAAGAAGAACATTTGATATATATCGCAGGCCGTCAACCTCATGTACTTTCATGGCCCATCTATCCCTCCAAGTCAAGAAGCTAGCTAGTGCTCCTAGCTATGGAATGGACAAAATATAAACATTAGAGAATTTAATTCATCCAGGAAAGTTTCTCATGTACTAATTAATGTTCGTTTTTCTTAATACAGACCAGGTATAAACGCCTAAGCCTTTTTTATATAAAAAAAGATTCCAATGAGACCCTTTATTTGGATCAAACGAATATTTACCAACAAATCCTTTGAAATTCCTAGGAAACCGGCAATTGCAAAGAAATTTAGGGAAAAACATAATATGACATACACAATTTTTCTGCATGTTCTAGTCATGTACGATGCAAACTGGCAAGGCATTCCAATCTATTTTCTTCCTATTCCATTTTATTTCTAAAGGAGGCCTAAAGTAAAAGTAGCTATGACAAAATTATAGCAGATATGTACTACTACAAGCTGGCCGAATCCAATTCCATGCATTTAATTTTTTTTCTGATATTGATGTATACACGTGATCCTGCATGTATCGTCATCGTCTCGTCTCACATGCATGCATCCTTTTTCATCTTTACAAATAAACCTACTATCCTTTCCACCTTTACTTTGTTCTATTTTCTCCGTCACTCTAGTCCGGTGGGTTCACTGTCAGAGAAATGATTTTTGTTTTTCTTTCTATCAGCTTAATCTCTAGAAGTTTATGATCCTCCCATCCTTAGCTTCGAGGTAGAGATAATAGATGGTGCTTTTCTCAGATGCTTCACTGTATGCTGTTTCATTAACCAATGGAGAAAATATTGAATCAGTGAGCAATAAAATATTTAATAAGCATTAAAATAGTCCTTCGGAAAAAACACAAAATCCAAAACCATGTGTGTATTGTTCTCTGCCCCTCTAACAAAGAAAAAGGAACGTTTTCATGCTATATATGTTATTTTTATAGTAGTGCGCACTTTGCTTTATTTTTTTAAGCAAGTTATGCTGTGAGTGGAGTGAAGTGAGTGATGATGTGGCCAACTGTAGGACTTCCACGCGACTCCCGTGGGTCTTTGGAAGTCTTCAATCCAGATGCCCCCACTTTGATTTGCCCACCGAAGCGGGAGCCCATCACCTCCCCATTCCTCCTGAGCTTCGCCGCGGATGATGACGAGGTGCAGGAGGAAGATAAGGATGTTGTCGTGGGCCGGGCTGCACAAAGGGCCGCCGAGTGGGGCCTCATCCTCCAAACCGACAAGCACACCGGCCGGCCACAGGGCGTCACCGCCCGCCCCTCCGGCTCCGGCCCCACCAGCGAGAGTGGAAACTCCCTCGACGAGACGACCGCCGACATGGCCAGGGTGCTACCCCGAGTGTCGGAGGAGCTCCGTGCCGCGCTCTCCGCATTCCAGCAGACCTTCGTGGTGTCCGATGCCACCCGCCCCGATCACCCCATCCTCTATGCCAGCGCCGGATTCTTCAATATGACCGGCTACTCCTCCAATGAGGTCGTCGGAAGGAACTGGTGGATCCCTGCATTTACATCCTCGTCCTTCTTCTTGTTCACCTAATATTATATTATTAATTAATTATTAGCATGCAGCCGCTTCCTGCAGGGCTCCGGGACGGACCCGGCCGAGATCGCCAAGATCAGGCAGGCGCTCTCAGCTGGCTCAAACTACTGCGGCCGTGTTCTCAACTACAAGAAGGATGGCACACCGTTCTGGAATCTCTTGACTGTTGCCCCCATCAAGGATGAGGATGGCAGGGTCCTCAAGTTCATTGGGTCAGCTTAATTTCTCATCAAATCATGCATGCATCATTCAGCAAGTAAACCATTCCCGTATACACACACACACACATATATACACATATATATACATATATATAGAATGAATTTTTCATATATATATACACACACACACATACATACATGGCAGCGCTATTCTACACCCACCTTCTATTACTAGCAAAAATAATTGTTAAAATACTGAACTAAATTTATCAGATTACTAAACAATGTTTAGTAATAGCTCGCCGGTTACTGAATTACTGAAAATTTGTTTAGTAGTTCTGCTCAGTTTAGCTATTGGTGTAGAATAAACTGCTACACCTAAGGTGTAGAGTAGCACGTATTGGTGTAGAATATATATATTTCATGCATCTATCTTCTCATTCTAATTCACCATATATATGCATGCATCGCCGTCACAGGATGCAAGTAGAAGTGAGCAAGTACACCGAAGGGAGCAAGGATACGGCTGTGCGCCCGAATGGATTGCCAGAATCACTTATCAAATATGATGGTACTAATACTAGCTAATTTAGTTGAAATTTTCCAAATCGAAGTTCTTTTACTACCAGCAAGGCAGCAAGTCTACCTATTTTTCACAAAGTTGCTATCAAACTGAATGTAAAGAATAATATTCACTGCAGCAAGACAGAAGGATCAGGCCCGTGGCTCAGTCTCTGAGCTTCTGCTTGCCCTCAAGAATCCAAGATCATTGTCTGAAGCAAGAAACAGCACCTTAAAAAGAAAATCACAGGAAGCAGAATGTGTGTTTTCGACTGAAGTTCCTGGCAAGAGAACCTCCGAAAGTGGAATGAGAAGCTCTCTGCAGAAAATCAGTGAAGTACCCGAAGGAGGGAATAAAAGTAGAAAATCTGGCTTGCGTTCACTTATAGGGTACGGTAACAAATAAATCATTTGATGTAGTCACAGCATTTGCTTTCATAATTAAATTCTTTGCTGAGTCCCTGTTCCTTGCATTTGCTGCCACATTTAATTCTTCTATGCAGTTTTCTTGGTATGGGCCATGGAAATGTACAGAAGAACATGCTGAAACCAAGAGAAGATCTGCTAATTGACAGTGATGATGAAAGACCCGAAAGCTTTGATGATGATTTCAGGAGAAAAGAAATGAGAAGGGGTATGGACTTGGCTACTACACTTGAACGTATTGAAAAGAATTTTGTCATCACCGATCCGAGGTTACCTGATAATCCAATTGTAAGACAACAACTAACTCAGATCTCTTCTGCCTCTGACATCATTTCTTCTTTCTGTTTACATAGATGCCAAATTTCCATCGAACTGCATCCATTGTTTGGTCGTTGTTACAGATATTTGCATCGGATAGCTTTTTGCGATTGACAGAGTATAGCCGTGAAGAAATATTGGGAAGAAACTGCAGGTAAATGATAACCTTTCAACTGCTCATAAACTAGATATTAAAAAAGAAAACGGAGGCATGCATGCTACCTCATGTCTACCCCTTGTAATATTCGTGCACTGTTTAATCATAGTTAGTACAGTGGCAAAATCTTCAAACTGAACCTATTTGTTCTTTATGTTGTAGTGGCTAATAAATCACTTGGCCTTTAATTCTTTTGCAGGTTTCTTCAAGGACCTGAAACTGACCGTGGGACAGTAAAGAAAATAAGAGATGCCATAGATAACCAAACAGAGGTCACTGTTCAGCTGATAAATTACACAAAAAGTGGTATGTAAGATCATGATGCAATTTCTGTTCATTATTTATGCCCCAAATATCTTGAACGTAATAGATCCACTGTTTTACTAATACATGAGTAGTAAGCTACAAATTTCTAGCATATAGAGGCTGGTAATGTGTAAATATCTCTTTTCTATGATTATAAGTTCAATGAAGTTGCATGTGGTTGTTTATCACTTGACCAGGCAAAAAATTCTGGAACCTCTTTCACTTGCAACCAATGCGTGATCAAAAGGTACTATAATATGGTCATGGTTATATTTTACTCCAGATATTTGGTTTGCAATGTTTTGCATGTGATTTGAGATGGATCTTACTTGACTGTTGAGTAGGGTGATGTTCAGTACTTCATTGGGGTTCAGTTAGATGGAACTGAACGTGTTCGAGATGCTGCTGCAAAAGATGGTGCCATGCTGGTTTGTGCCTACTTTACTAAAAACTAACATATATATCTTTGCTTGCTATCTCAAGTACCAGGAAAGAAAAGAAGACCAAAATGCCAGATATATGTGTGGAAGGCTGGCAGCTAATATGTTATCAAAGGAAGCCTTCGGTAGTGTGTGTGTGTGTGTGTTCGCAATATTTATTAGAATTTAGCAACATAAAGCTTCTATAAAATATTTAACTCTCTTAAATCCTGGTGGTCAACACTCGTAGTAGTAGACTCGTGGTAATATGACATCCTAAAATCTCCATAGTTGGCATCCTTTAGGCTAGTAAATTCATGTCCTGGTGGCTTCCATCCTTAATTGGCTTACCTTTTGTTTTAGTTTGTATAAAATAATTTTCACCACCAAATTTTGCATACTTTGATTTCTAAATTCTATTGTCGAAAAATGTCTTATCCAATAACCTTGAATTGTTCATTTACCAGGTTAAGAAAACTGCAGACAATATTGATGAGGCTGCAAAGGAACTTCCTGATGCTAATTTGGTCAGACTAAATAAATACTCATTTTGTTAATAGAACTATGTATGGTCAGGTACTTCTAACAGAAATTTATGGTCATATTAGAGTCCGGAGGATCTATGGGCTAATCACTCAAAACCAGTCCTGCCAAAGCCACATATGAAGGATACTGCATCATGGAGAGCCATCCAAAAAGTATGTTATACGCCTATATGTAGTTTCACCAAATAGCTACCAGCATGCCATTTGTGAGGCTACTGGATGAAGGGAACAATCATGGAGACACTTGATAGAGCGATTCACATATATTCTTCTGTAGAATTGAGTAGTCTCTGCAGTAAATATACCTAATCAGGAGATCATTGGAGACAAGAGCTTATAACATTTTTAAAATCTCCATGATTGATCATGCAATTTTTTTTAGGTTCTTGAGAATGGTGAAAGCATTGATTTAAAACATTTCAAGCCAGTAAAACCTTTAGGATCTGGTGACACTGGCAGGTAAGTACTTCTTTATTTTGGATGAAAATAGTACTAGATTAATTTACCAATTATAGTTTTAGACAATAAACATGTGCATTATTGTTGAATCACAGTGTCCATTTGGTCGAGTTGCTTGGTACAGGCGAATACTTTGCCATGAAAGCTATGGATAAAAGCGTCATGCTTAACCGAAACAAGGTAGGAGTTACAAACTTCATCACGTATAAAGTATTAGCTATTACCGTCTTCAATTGTTTCTTTATATATCTTTATAATACTCTAGGTCCATAGAGCGACTGTTGAACGACAAATCCTCGATATGTTGGACCACCCATTCCTTCCCACATTGTACGCATCATTTCAGGTTTGTCACATAAATAAATATTCTAACATGCTATGATGATACTTGATTTGTTAATATTTATTCTCCTTATTTTTGTTCTGCTTTTATTGATGATATTCTGATTTCTAGCATCTCAGTATTGCCATATATATGTCACAGACCAAGACACATATATGTCTTATTACTGACTATTGCTCTGGTGGGGAACTTTTTATGCTCCTTGATAGGCAACCTATGAAGGTTCTAAAGGAAGATGCAGTAAGGTGTACATTGACTCTAAAACTGTTTCTTGTGCTTAGATTTTATGGAAATATTTGCACTATGCTTCATACTCCATTGCTTTATGTGGCTTAAGAAGCTGTTAACAATATAAGTTGTTCGGAGGCATGATTTTTAGAACTTGTAAGAAGAAAATATTGAATAAATATATTCTTGATTGTCATGGACATGTTACTCTGGTCCTTACTTTGGTGCTTGTTATAGTACGAGACAAGAAACATTACTTGATATATTGCTTTATGATTGTTGCAGGTTTTATGCTGCAGAAGTGGTCACAGCACTGGAATACCTGCATTGCCAAGGTAGCCATGCACACCATATTACTTATTCTATACATGAAATTCTCTTGGAGTGGTGGTGGATAATAGCATGTCTATTAGTATATATGGATCAATATTCAATGACATACTTGAATCCACTTATATCTTGCTTGACCAATATTAATCATTTGGCCACCTCAAATGCATATTTTACTTGCACTTGTTCATCACATGTGCTAGAGAAGGTTGAGATGTTTAGCATTTCTAAGTGTCCGTGGCCCCCTCTTCTTATCTGTTCCCCATCAGGTATAATCTACCGAGACTTAAAGCCGGAAAATATTTTACTTCATAGAGATGGGCACATTTCCCTGACAGACTTTGATTTGTCTTGCTTGACATCTTGTCTACCACAGGTAATATAACTTGATTAATGGATCTAACTTGAGAGTTGAGGGCTATTATTTGAACTTCTTAATCTTGCTTTTTTAATTAGAAATTGATGACTAGTCTTGCCGTTTGATGTGATAGGTGTTTCTTCCGGAAGATAATGATAAGAAGAAAGGGAGGAGAAAGAGTATGGGTTCTCCCATATTCTTTGCTGAACCAATGCGAGCATCAAATTCGTTTGTTGGTACAGAGGAGTACATTGCGCCTGTATGTGTATTTCTTTAATTTATCCAATAATATCTCATGTCTATAATTTTCATGTGCGATAGTCAGTCATATATCATGGGTTGTTGTTGCACAAATCCTGGATTACATGCTGCAGGAGATCATTACTGGAGCTGGGCATACAAGTGCTGTCGATTGGTGGGCTCTAGGTAGCTAATTCTGTGCTAAACAAAAAATATACATTGACAGGCTATACGTACAATAATGAGTGAAGGATTCATGTTTGTTTGTTGGATCAGGAATTCTTCTATATGAAATGCTGTATGGTTACACACCATTTAGAGGAAAAACAAGACAGAGGACCTTTGCAAATGTTCTGCATAAGGACATTAGATTTCCTACGAGCACAGAGGTGAGTATTCAGTAAGCATTTGATTGCCTTATTTCTTATGAATGGCCTGAGGACAGGATGCATGGAATACAGGTAAGCCTGGTGGCAAGGCAGCTGATGTACCGGCTGTTGCACCGGGACCCTGCAAATAGGCTGGGGTCCTACGAGGGCGCTTCGGAGATCAAGCAACATGCCTTCTTCCGCGGCATCAACTGGGCTCTCGTTCGGGCTGCCGCACCGCCCAAGCTGGAGGTGGAGGAGGAGACACCTGTTACCGCTGGTCACACGGATATGTTCTGAAGGAGTAATATGAAAAAAATGATATGATAATTAACTTGGCAACGATTGATTGTTCCAGAGGTGTTGGGATGCCAGAATGTGTGATGCTAATGTAATGTTATTATTTTCTTGAGAGGATTTTCTCTGGTTAATTAAGAAGACCCACAGAGGAAAGGAAAACACACCTTTAAATTTTTATGGGCCGTACTTGCATACTATCTTGGGCTGGGTTGGGCTGGGCTGGGCTGGGCTGGGCCTCTTTTCTTTTCCTTTTTGGAGGAAGGAAGAGGAGAGGAGAGGAGAGGAGAGGTAAGGCTGTCTCCAGCGGTTCGCGGTAAACGGTTCGGTACCCTAAAATCGGAGCATACTGTAGCAAGCGACGACTCCAGCGGTCTTCTCCAAACCGTTCGGTAAAATGGGGGAGGGGGAGAGCGTCCCGCACAGAGGGAGCGAGCAGCGCCGTCCTCCATTCGCCTCGCGCTCCAGCGCATCTCCGCCAGCGCCTTCCGCGCGGCCGCGGGAAGAAACTGCCGGGGAGGGGAAAGCGACGGCCGCCGTTGGGTCGCCGGTGGGGGAGGGCCTAGCGGGTGCGGCGGGCCGCGGGCGAGCAGATCTGGAAGAGGGGCGGCGGGGCCAGATCGGCGGGCGCGTCTCGGTCGGCAGCGGCCTTGCGCTGGAGGGCCGCCGGGGGGCGTCTGGGGCCTGCGCACGGGGAGAAGGAAGTCCCGGCCGGCGTCCTCCATCCCCTTCTGCGCGGGCGCAGGAGGAAGCAACCGAGCGGGGTCCCCGGCGCGCGGCGGATCTGGAGGAGTGCGGCAGTTCGTCCTTCGGGGCCGTGGCGGGAGGGGAAGGCGAGAGTGACTCTGGGCCGTCATCTGCAAAGGGAGGGGGCAGCGGCGAAGAGAGACGAAAGAGGCGGCGGTCGGCACGCGCTCGATGGCGGTTCATCTCCAGATCCGCCGACATCCCGTCTTCCTCGAAGCGGCGCCGGAGGGGAAGGTAAGCTGTTCGATTTCGTTGTTTATTTATTGACTCGAGCAAGCTGCGGGTAGGTTGCTAGCTGGTCGGTATTCAAATCGCCGCCGGCCACCGCGGTCGCGGCTGCGGGTTATGGTTGATTCGGGGGTTCTCGGTGCGGGATTGGAAGAGTGGAGGCACGCGGCTCTCATCAGCTGCTTGGGGTTGCTGGTGTGCAGGGTAGGCTAGGTGGCGGATTTCAAGATCGATTTGAGCCGTGTTTGTTTCCTTTCCCCATCTCCTGGTAGTGGATCCTGGTGATTTTGAGCTGGCCGTTCTTCCCCATTTCTTTGCGCACTTGACCCTTCTCGCAAAATTAGGCGCCTCTGGTTTCCTTCTCGATGCCCACATACCGTGATCTGGTTCGACCAAATAGGTGGTCAAGCCTTTCACCATTTTTTTCGTGTTGCTCTTGATGGAAAGGCCACATCGGCTTGTTCCTGGGATTGAGGCAGACTAAATTCAGACCACGGCCTGGTCAAGACTCATGGGAAATGTAGCCTGTAGGTTATGATTGATCCTTGTACGTGTTTATTCCAGAAGCCAGAACTTTATCCAGAGTTTTCCACGACACATTAAGATACTGTCTGAATTAGAGATCAATTTATATATCATGAATCATATTCTGACCTTTCACTACTTCCCTTGGCCGAGCGCAGGGTTGCCAATTGTTTGCGATGTAGTATATTCTTCCTTTTTCGTGGTGTGTGTTGAGCTTTGGACCCCTGTTCCTTGGCTCAGATGTACTGTAACGACTCCTGTTTCCTCTTAATGAAAAATGTGCTCCGACACAGTCACAAAAAAAGATGTAGCTACTCCATGCATTATACACATGTATGTATGGTGCTGATACTTGCCGCTTCCTTAGTCAAATCTCATCAAGGAATTGTGCATGTCATTTCAAATTATACCTTGCTGTTGGGTCACATGTTTGTGGTCAAGCTATGAATCTCCAGGGGCACATTGGTGAAAGGAATTTGGCACTCATCATGCTGGTGATATCATGATAGCATAAACATAATATCATGCTGACTATACACTGCGTATCTTACTATCTTACATCTGCCCATTGCACTAGCTATTAAGGTTGATCAAGCTTCTTATGTGTTATATGCACTGGTGAATTGCATTGCTTGTTTTTCTAACTTTATTTGTGGCGTGCTATTAATTATCAAAAGTAGATGATTATGTAACTGGGCGCCTATGTTTCAGTTTCAGAAACAGCAGTTGCACCTCAACTTACTTTAACTCTTAACTTTGGCATAGGCATCTGTATATAAATAGTAAAGTAACTATATATTCTTGATTTTGTGGAGTTAAATTCTGTTAGGATTTTTTAGGCTAACGGCAGGGGAGGCCCCTACCCTTTTTTGTATAAAAGGGGAATATACGTACAGGTGGATTACATGAACACTAGGTCCAAAACAGAAAAGCAGAGTACATGTAAAAAATTACTCAGCCAAGCATTTAACAGTAGTAATTATTTTGAATAGGATGAGCAGTTGGTTTGACACTGTGGAGTTACCTGCTTGTTTTCTGATGATTGGGTTATCTTGCATTCCTTTCCCTTTCAGCTAAGCAATTTTTCTATTATGTAGTAGCATTTTTTACGAAATGGTTAAGCTGATTCTTTATAATGCATTAGCAATTTTGCAGTTGTATCTAGGCACTCTTTTAACAATACTTGTGTTGAGCTTGTTGTATCTTTTAGTTTTGCTGTCTTTTTTATGTATTCAGCCTAAAAAGGTAGGTAGGGATCATGCAATAATATTGTTCTAGATGGACAATAATATGGTTCGCAATAGGTACCTTTTTAGATAACCAATAATACTGCATTATGGATAGTTGATGCAGCTGTACCAACAGGCAGATTAGAGTGTGACAGTGTTGGATATTGCCTTAGCCGCTGTCCTGTTGCCTTTTCTTTGCATATTTTTCCCCCTCTTCTTTATTTCATTAATTTCAGAGTGCATCATGTCAAATGTGCTACCCTTCAGTATATTGTTTGCACCACTTACCTTTAGGAAATTTTTGCAAAAACGAGAATTCAGTATGCACATCATATGGCTATGGGTCATACACTTATATTGTAATGATTAAGCAGAACAATGTATTTAAATAGGCTATTTCAACTGAACATTAATCATAAATCTCGTTTGTACTGTAAGTGACACAAGTTTTTGTGCTTTGTGATTTGTAGGGTCATGGACCGCGTGACCAATTACGCCATGCAAGGATGCAGCAACAATGACGAGATAGAGGAGGTTGAAGCTGCTGCCAATGCTGCCTCTCGGCAGCATTGGATGGGATCCTTCCACCCATACGGAATGCCGCCACCAGTACCCCCTTATTTTTACCCTGCTCCACCAACCATGCCGCCTCCAGCAGGACCCCCAATGCAGCAGGTCAGTGAAGGTCCGAGGGTCCGAGGGGGGGACCCCGATGCTGGGAAAAGTGGTCCGAAGGTTAAGCTTCCAAATTTCAATCCCGAAGAAGACGTGAACCTGACAAAGTGGTGGCTAAACATAAGTACTGACCCGGTTGTCAACACCGGGCAGCGGAAAGAAGGGTTTTGGTTACGGATCATGAAAGGGTACAACTCATCTCGAGGGGTTTACCCGGAGAGATCGCAGAAGTCGCTCACGACTCGTTGGGACTACATCAAAGAGTGCTGCACCAAGTTTTCCGAGTTCTACAGTTGCGTTCTGCGTTTGAATCCCAGCGGCATGTCGGACGCGGACAAGGTACTTGACCTGCTTCTCAACTTCTGTACGTTTCACAGATGGACCGTCCTAGGCCTGGATTTTACTTATATACAGATATCCAAATTATACAATTGATACACCTCTTTTTTGTCTATGCTGATCTTGTTCAGACGACGGAGGCAATGGCTCGGTATGCTGCGGCATTGCAGAAGCCTTTCACCCAGATGCACTCCTGGAAGTTGTTGAAGGATGAGCCAAAGTGGGAGGCGTGCATTGGGGCTCACTCCAAGGTACATGTGCTCGACGACGACTCCTCCGATGCAGCAGCTGGCGGTGCCAACGGAGTGGGCGGTGCTGCCGAGTCTGATCCCCCGTCCTCCAGCGGGAGCAAGAGGCCGGCTGGGAGGGATACCACTAAAGCAGCGAGCAAAAAGGCCGCCACATCGTCGTCCTCGTCGGAATACATTTCACAAATGAATGATATGTGGGGCAACAAGCTGTCAATAATAAAGGAGGGTCAGTCTGAGATGGCCACCCACCACGCCACGATGTGTGTGCTGCAGGAGAAGAAGATCACTACGGACAGGGAGCTGCAGGAGAAGAAGATGGCTGCGGAAAGGGAGCTGGAGGAACGTCGTCTGGCGCAGGAGGAACGTCGTCTGGCGCATGAGGATCGTCGGCTGGAGATGGAGCAGAGTCGGGCCGCCAAGGAAGAACACGCGGAAGAAGAACGTATTCTTAGTATAGATCTCGACAGGTGCTCGCCAGCGCTACGATTGTTCTACAAGCGACAGCAGGATCAGATCCTTGCGAAGTACTCGTTGCCTCCTCCCTGACTGGTATCGCCCTTACCAGCTGATGTTGTCTGTATTATTTGAGAACTTTGTGTACGATTGCGGAACATTGCGTGTATTCCTTATCTTCGAACTATCGTTACATGTTTGAGAACTTTATGTGCTGAGTGTTGTATGAGCAGCGAGAGATATTGTTACATGTTTGAGAACTTTTAGTGCTGCGTGTTGTAAGAACTGCCAAAATTATTGTTTAAATGAACTGTGTGTTGGACTCCATTTAGATTGATGGAAAATATTGCTCTCTGCACATTGTTAACTGTAATGTTAACTTAGGAGTGGTAAGTTGGTCAACGACGAAGAAGAACAGGTGACCCTGCCTTGTTTCAGAGGGTGAAAGAATACTACTGATGGCAACAGACAGATGAGCCTGACATGTTGACCTGTGGTCTTGGCAGCACTAGTAAGTATCGTGCTGCCTGCTAATCAAACGATGTGGTACGTGATTAGGCGGGGAATCAAGTGAAGTGAGCCACAACAATGGGTTCTGCAATGGAGATGGCGTGCAGAGTGGGTTCCAACGAGGACGACGACTGAGCTGAGCTCCCCTTCAAAGGTTTGGCACCTTTCTTCACGTCCTTTGCCTTGTTTCTTTCTTCCCTCTCTGGATAAACTGTGCAAATGATAGTTGGAGGCGAGTCCACCTGGAATTTGGATCATACAGTACAGCTCTAGATAGTTGCAAATGATAGTTGGAGGCGAGTCCCAGTCTAAAAGAAAAGCAGTTCAATCTTTTAGAACAAAGAGCGAACGCCCACGGGCTACCGATAAATAACACTAGATTTACGCAATCATTTCCCGTATTTGAATTTAAACTAGCAAATGAATGTAAAATGCAGCAGTTCAACTACTTTCCGGATATAATATTGCAAGTGCAAGGCTCAAGGAAGACACATTGGGCACATTAAATCAGAAACAGAAAGCAAAGCCCAATCTGCATTTTTTTAAAAAAGACAAGTCCAATCTACCTTGTAAACACACATAATAACGACGTGTTGTGTCTTGCTCAATTACAACATCAATAACACAACGAACAAGGGATCGAGACCGTCCATTTATCAGCATGGCAGTCGATCTGTTACTGAGGCTAGAAGGAACTCTTCAATCTAAAGGCCAAATTACAGGCACTCCAAAATTGGACTAAGAAAAATCAAGCTCTAAATATCAGACTAGTTAGCTTGACACCATCATTTGATCGCACGCCTGCAGGGCCTGGTTTGCGTAGTATCTTACATCCACATCAGGGTCCTCGCTGAGCTCAACAAGGCATGGTTTCACAGTCTTCTCCACAACCTGCAGAGTAAGCATTGATGATATTCCCCAATAACATTAATTTCAAATGTATCATCAAAAAACATAGGAACTCACAGATTGATCAAGGATCGGTACAAGCGACTGCAGTACTTTTGCAACATTGAACTTGATGTTAGGAACCCTGAAAATTTAATCCATGTTAGTGAGACCTTGAAAAGATGGGATTTATCCCAGAATGCTCTGGTCACTCACCTGTCCTTTGAGGAATTAATGACAACTGGAAGCAGCTTTTGACAAGTGATTTCTGCACCCATGACAGGGGCCAACAATGAGATAGCTTGCAGAATCGTCATGCGATACAGGTAGTGCGGATTGTTGATCTTTTCCAGCACCTGAAAAATCACACAAGAGAGTTTGTAAGACTGGAAGAAATTCCATGCCATCATAAGAAAGTGAATGCGAATGGCACATATTCCCTATAGTTTGCTATTCATTGCCAGGATAATATGCAGCAGCATGAAATTTGGAGGATGGGCAATTCTTTCAGAGCATACATCGTTACTTTATTTGGCATGACCAAACTTAACTAACATTTGCACACTGAGCTATAATCGAACTTAATTGATATTTACAAAGTTTACAGCACTTGCACATTAACTAATTGGCATCAGTAACATTCACAAGGTAACAAACAAATCAGAGAAAACCTAAGCCAGAGAATTATTGACAATTCTACTGGAATGATAACTTGAGGCATGGAAATGCAAATATCAGGTGTTGAGATAGTAGATAAATAACCTGAGGAATTATATGCTGCATTGCCCACTCTGGACCAAACTCCTCTGCAAGCCGCTTCAAGTTGTTAGCGGCAGCATCTCTGATTGAGAAGACCTGAAATTCAAATGATACAAAACCAGGCAGGCAGGCAGTGTGCAAGCTATTATAAGTTGATAAAAGGTTACAGATGGGAGCACCTTATCACTTCATTGAACCTACAAAATTATGCCCTTTTCTTTAGGCACGGCTCAAGGTGAATATTGCTTAACTCTACTTATGTGTCTTGTTTGGGAGGAGATATGTTAAGTTCAAGCACATGGAATAGACATTTGTAATACAATCTGAAAAGATATATGAAGCAACCCACTGTGTCAAAGCAATACAGATTTGCCAGGATAAACCTTAAAAAAAAGCTCACTGAGAAACAGCTAAAACTCCAAAACACACACAACATGGGCACAACAGGCCTTGTCCTGCTGCAAGGTGGAGTGGAGTAATGCCACGATTGTTTGCTTCATTTGGATCGGCACCACTGCTGATAAGATACTGTACAATAGCCCGAGATCCCTGACCATGTATTGCAACAAACAGAGGTATTTCACCTGACACGAGCATACGTAAACATTACTTAAGGATGGCCAATGTTTCTCACTGAGACCAATGAAACTGATAAATATTTAGAAGCCTTAGCACGTGGTTAAAGCATATCAAAACAACACCCAAGATGCTATCACATGGTAAGTGCACCATAAGATAAAAAATTAAGAGAGGAACTTTCACCCAAGTTTCTACGTATGTCTCGGCACTAACTAAAAAAATTGTACTTAGCAGATCCATGACTGCATATTCACACACCAGGGGAAACTGGAGGTGCCAATCAAAAGGAGCATTGACAAACCAATCATAGGGAGCAACAGGGATTTCTTTGTTACAGTATTACTAGGCAGTATAAGTAGGCCATTTTATAATTATGTAGTATGAAATCAAGCTTGATATATTCCATGAAACAGTCATAATTGTAAAATTAAAGTCCAGTTGTACATACCTGCTTAGCGCGTGGGGATTGGGGGTCACACATGTGGCACATCGGTCGCACTGGTAACCATCGACCCATGTAGGTTCCAATTATGCACAATTAGATCTGACTGCAGGCGAAAATGGACATCACGATCTCGTAGCCGGTGATGTGCTTGAACAAATGCATGTCGGTCCACCAAGTTCCCCGTTGACAGGTCGACATGCTGCCCGGGATTTTCAAAGCTGGTGTTCGTTGCGCTGTCACCCTCGTCCTCGATGATCATGTTATGCATAATTATGCATGCGGTCATCATATCCCGCACGTCGTCCCTGTCCCATGGATAGGCCGGCCCACGAATCACTGCCCACCGGGCCTGAAGCACACCAAATGCTCTCTCAACATCCTTGCGAGCACCCTCCTGTTTTGCGGCGAAGAGGCGAGTCTTCATCTCCATCGGATGACGGACGGTCTTCACAAATGCGGGCCAGTCTGGGTAGATTCCATCTGCCAGGTAATATCCCATATTGTATGAATGCCCATTGACTGTGAAGTTCACCGGCGTCGAGGTCCCCTGCATGAAGCGGTCAAAGAGACTCGATCTGTGAAGAACGTTGATGTCGTTGCAGCTACCTGGCATTCCAAAGTAAGCGTGCCAAATCCATAGGTTCCTGGACGCCATAGCCTCTAGAATCATAGAAGGTGATTTCCCACGGCCGGTGAACATGCCCTTCCACGATGATGGGCAATTACGCCACGTCCAATGCATGCAGTCTATGCTGCCAAGCATTCCCGGGAATCCCCGTTGTTCACCTTCCTCGACGAGGCGGCGGACATCCTCTTCAGTTGGCGCTCGCAGATAGTATCCACCAAATGCATCGATGACTGCTCGACAGAAATGCTTCAAGGCCTCTTGAGCTGTCGAGGGACCGATACGCACATACTCATCGACCGCATTGGCTGGTAATCCGTAAGCCAGGATGCGAATGGGGGCGATGCACTTCTGCAAGGCAGATATTCCCATAAGGCCTGTGCAGTCCGGACGCTGGATGAAATAAGGATCCACCCTCTGCACCGCGTCGACAATCCGAAGGAACACATGCCGTCGCATACGGAAGCTGCGGAGTCAAAGACAACAAGTATTAGTCCACTCGCCATGAAAACGCAGACAACATTATGTAACACATGCATGCGACGGACCGTTCTCGAAACAGCCGGTCCCCATACACCGGCTGGGGAGCGAAGTAGTCTGCCCATATCCGACGGAAACCATCATGGTGATCACGAGGTACGATTTGGCGAGGCACCCTTTCGCGAGGCAAATGGGGACCCAACATGCACATCGTCATGAGGGTGAAGTCCTCCAGATCGTCTAGCTCCATCTCCATTTCTCGCTGATGTGCTTCTCGCTCCATCTCCGTGTGCTGTAACCACTCGTCGAAGTCCATAGTGCGGGAGGGGCGGCAGAGCTGACTTGAAAATAATGCAATGCTGCAATATTTAAGTAATAAGAACTGATCTATTTGTGTTTAGCTGTCCAAAAACAGAATTCACATCAAGAAAACGCTGTCTAAGAACTTTTGTAACTTTAGGATGTATGTATCCACCAGTTGGATATAGATGCCGGTTTATAACCTTAATTAAAAAATAAAACGATGTCTGAACTATCGCAGTTGATCAGGGAATACATTAACTTATTAAGTCTGTGATTAATAGTAACAACGCACGGCTTGGGTTCTATCGCAAACAAAGGTAATAGTACATCTTAGAACCTACCTACTACTTTTCGTATCTCCCAAGCAGCTAGCCGTACGCTTAGAGCATCTTCAAGAATACCTAAACAATATGAATATAGTCCTAAAAGATAGTTTTGGGATCTTGCCAAAAATTATTCAGAGAAAAAATGCTTCCCACCCAACAGTTCCCAGAAATTGTTCTAAAAACATTTAATAGTTGCCACAACATATATGAAAGTGTCTAGAAACAACACACAGAGAATCTAAGGTGAGATATACCCAAACTATTAAGCAAAGAAGAATCATGCTAATCCATTTCAAAATTTACAAGATCGCATCCAGTACCACCAATCTTGGTTTTTAATTTTACATCTCCGTGCAAATTTCTGGTAAAACCAACTAGAGCACCGGCCAAAATTGTAACTTTGGACACTCCAATTTCAATAACAATAGGGCGGAAGAAAATACCTCGTGATGGAACGGAGGAACAATCAGAAAAAAATTGAAAGATGACGAGGTCAGAGTGTGGGTAGTGGAGAACTGGAGATAAGCCAGATGGCGAGGAGGATGGAAAGAGAGGCGCAAGTCACGGGCGGGGCGCGGGAGGGCGGGGCGCGGGACGGCGGCGCGCGGGACGGGCGGGGCGCGGGAGGGCGGCGGCGCGCGGGACGGCGGCGAGGCGCGGGAGGGGCGGCCGCGCGCGGGACGGTCGGCGGGGCGCGGTAGGGCCGGCGGGCGGAGGGGCGCCGGGGGAGGGGCGGCGGGCGGGACGGGCGGCGGCGCGCGGGACGGCGGCGGGGCGCGGGAGGGGCGGCCGCGCGCGGGACGGGCGGCGGGCCGCGGGAGGGCCGGCGGGCGGAGGGGCGCCGGGGGAGGGGCGGCGGGCGGGACGGGCGGCGCCGCGCGGGAGGAGGCGCGGCGGGCGGAGGGGCGCGGGAGGAGGGGCCGCGGGCGGAGGGGCGCCGGGCGGAGGGGCCGCGGCCGGAGGGGCGCAGGGCGCACGCGGCAGAGGGTGGAGGGGCGCAGGGCGCAGGCGGCAGAGGGCGGAGGGGCGCGGGCTGCTGCGGCAGAGGGGCGCGGGAGGCGGGAGGCGGCGACGGCGCTGGCGGTTGCGGTTGGGGAGAGGGTAGTTGGGAAAAAATAAAAAAAATTGGGATGGTGGGGTATAGAAGATGGAAATAGAGGATGTTGTTGGAGATAAATTTGGTATAGAGAATGAAGTTGAAATGGAGGATGGATATAGAGGATGAGATTTAGGGGATGTCGCTGGAGACAGCCTAATAGCAGCCATTTTCTTACCCTTTTCCAGACAAAATGTGATATTGTAACAATATGATACCTTAGTAAAATAAAATTTTATGTGCAGCAGCAAGAATTGGATATGCATTTAAGCTTTACCTTCTGATCCAAGAAAACAATGTAGAGCCTCTTTCTACCAGGAGCAAACACCTCCACATGGAATTTGTGGAACAATCGGACACACATACCTCGTAGGGTGTAAGGATGCACGTCCTCTAACGTTGCGATGCGTGGCGCCTCAGCTCTCATGTGCTTAGGGACACTGGTCGACTCGTCTCTGTCCTGCCAAACCACCAACCACACATGCACATGAGCAGGGAAGAAAACGTTGCAACACATGCACATGAGCAGAAAGGAATCATATGACGACAACAATAAAACAAGGTATAGCAGGGAAGAAACTTTAAATTGGATAGAGGAGAACACCTCCCGTGCTTACAAACTGCAGGTTCTTGGCTTGTCCTTTCTCTGCCTGAAACTCACATATTTATAGCAGAGGAAGTGAGCTACAGGCAAAAATTGAATTTCCATGGACCAAGGGCGCGCGCGCAAGAGAGAGATAGAGAGGGAGAGGGGGGTGATGCAGCAGGGAGAGAGAGATGATCTGCAGCATATCCACCGGCGCAAGAGAGAGGCAAGCAGTAGGCATCATGGAGCCTGCAGCCTACCGGCCTGGGAAGGGGTGAAATTAGGATGGGATGTGTGGAGAGGAAGGTGCGTCGGGTCAAGGAGGGAAGAGCAGAGGGGTGCAGAGGACGTAGGGAACAGGATCCATGGCCATAAGCCTTGCTACTGCCGCGACAGCTCAGGACGGGCCCAAGAAGAGATTGCGCGCAAAGGATGCAAAGGGGGGGATCTGCGGGGGAGGATGCAAAGAGATTGCGCGTAGAGGATTTGATGCTGAGCCGGATTTGTTCTCTTCATTTGCTCTCTTAGACTAATCATAATGGGGGTTTCATGGCGAGTTTTATGACATTAATTACTATGACACATCAGCATTTTTAATGATGTGACACTGATTTAATGAGGGAAGAGAAGGAACTAGTTTTATCCCCACGACACTCTGCTAACTCGTTTCAAAGACGTTGGAAATGGTGCGAAACGACCACTCTGACCGCCGTTATTTCATGCGGCATCCCGTGCGCCTCCCGCGCTTGCCTCCGGCGCACGCTCTTCCGTGGCGAAATCCCCGCGCGCGCCCTTCCCTCGCGAAATCCGCGCCCTTTCTTCCCTCCCGCCTCTCACCGTGGAGCTCCAAATCTGTCGTTCCAGGTCGCCGAGCCGCGCCGGTGCTCCCCGTCCGTCGCTACCGATCCAGCCCTGTACGCCGTTGCTGGTCCGGCCCTGTATGCCGGCGTCTCGTTCTCTTGGCCCGTGCGCTCCCTGCCCATTGTCCGCAGGCTGCCGCCGCCATTTGCGCAGGTCCCTGTCCGCCAGCCGCAGGTCGTCTCTCTCCCAGAACCATCGCGATGGAGCCAAGGAAAGAGGTGGAGACAAGCTCAGGACGGCGCCGCTCCTCCGCAGCTGCGAGGCCCCGTGCTGGCGCTTCTGGCCATGACCAGCAGCATGTGCCGGCAACAACATCGCCCCGTTCGCCCTCTACTCCAGAGTTGCAAGCAGTGCCTTCTGTAATGCCACATCTGCTGGAGTCACAATATCAGCCACCAAATCCGGCATGGTACTTATGATGAACTCTTCGAATTTTACTTGCTCGTTGATGCTTGGACATGTAGATGGACAAATGACATGTTTGCTTGTTCGGTACTTTGGTCCTGGTGCCGATTAGAACTGAATATCTACAAATGACATGTTTGCTTGTTTGGTCCTGGTTTCAGTTAACGCATACTAGCTGAACTGAAAATCATATTAGTAGTTCAGATTCAGTAGTAGTAACTGAGGCGTCCGTGTATCTATATATTACTTTGGTCCTGGTTTCAGTTAACACAGGCAGCTAGAATCAAAATTGCTTGTCTGATTTTTGAACAGATAGTTATAACGAATATCCACATATTGTTATGTCGGCAGCATGGTGCCGATTAGAACTGAATACTAGCTAGTAGTTCTCATGATCCCGTTAGCCATCCAGTACATGGTTGAAGCGACCAATGTGATGTGAATTAGTTCTTTTCTGCATTTCTTTTTTTATGCACTCTGAGTTAGTTCTTTTCTGCATTCCATCTTTTTTTGCTGAACTGGAATTGTAGTGCAAACCCATTTTTTTGTTAACCTAGATGAATATTTGAAGATTGGTGACACAAGTGCACTAGAAGCTTTGAAAAAATTTGTGGAAGGTATTATTGTTGTTTTTGGCAAACGCTATTTGAGGCGTCCTACAGTGGAAGATATTGAACGTTTGCTAAAAGTTGGAGGGAGTAGAGGATTTCCTGGCATGTTGGGGAGCATTGGCTGTATGCACTGGCAATGGGAAAGATGTCCTGTTGGATGGAAGGGTCAATTCACTCGGGGTGATCAAAAAGTACCAACTCTGATTCTTGAAGCTGTGACCTTACATGATCTTTGGATTTGGCATGCATTCTTTGGTGTTGCTGGTTCTAATAATGATATCAATATCCTTCAACAATCATCATTGTTCATCAGAGAACTCCAAGGGCAAACTCCTCGGGTGCAATATACGGTTAATGGGAATCGATACAGCCAAGGTTACTATCTTGCTGATGGAATATACCCGGAATGGCCTATTTTTGTTAAGTCAATATCCATGCCTATCGATGAGAAGGATCAAGAATTTGCTAAACATCAAGAAGGTAAAAGAAAGGATATTGAACGAGCATTTGGTGTCCTACAACGTCGATGGTGTATTTTGAAGCGACCAGCTCGTCTACATGATCAAAAACAACTTGAGAACATTATACTAGCTTGCATCATACTTCACAACATGATAGTGGAAGACGGAAAGCAAGAGGATATTGAAGAGAATCTTGATTTGAATGAGGCTGCAAGTTCTACCATTGTCGAAGAACCCGAATTCTCCTTTGGTGAATCCATTCCATTTGAAAGAGTGCTAGAGAATCAAATGGATCTTCAAGATCGTTCGGCTCATCTAAAATTAAAGAAGGATTTGGTTGAGCATATTTGGCAAAAATATGGGCGACGTTAAAAAGTATCTATCTACTTATAAATATTATATGTAATATATATAAACCTTATCCAAATGAGCTTGCTATCTTTATTTGTCAAACGTTCGTTTCAATTTATGTATGGCAGCACATCGAAAACTATTGTTCTATTGTTTGGCTACAAATATACATACCACACTAGATCAACTAGCATTTAATTACACTGGCTAGCTTTGGAAACAGTGAAATAAAACTCTCCATTGAGGCATAGTGTTTCATTCATCTCCCTAAGCTGATGTGGCATTCTTAGAAATAGGGATATGAAACCCCCCATTGTGGCTTCTTTCTATCTGAGACGCTATAATACTAATCTAAGCATCCAGGGAACTTGCTGAGTATTTTTTTCACAATTATATTCCATGAAGTTGTGTTCTTTCCGGCGATCCATATCTTAAAGGACATGTGAACAGGTCTTATGTATGTTAAATCCAGAAGATAAGAAACTTTTTTTTGAAAAGCAAAGATAAGAAACTTGAGAATGGATTTTTTTTCTTTGCTTGGGAATTTTGCGATATTGTTTTCATGTTCCAGAGATCCTCGATGTATTACAAACAATGCAGCGGGTATCATGTACAGCCATTCTGGGGCATATCTTTTATAGTACAAAATATTTCATTAACTGTTAGTTTGCTATGTTAGAAAAGTAAAAAAAGCTCGATATGCAATTACAAAAATTGAACATGATATTAAGAAAACGTTTCACCCACATCTCCTGAGCATGGAGGATCTGATGCTATGTTAATTCTTTGTGAGTTGTGAGTAAATTATTCTAGCTTAATCTGATAGCATATTATTTGGATAAATCATAGATAAAACAAAGCACTACTTGATCCCGGACACTTTCATGGCGTTGCGGTGAGGTCATACCTAAGCTTGAAGCCCACCCTTTTTTAGTGAAACTGTCAGAGAGTTGTCCAGTATTCCATGTAATTTATCATGAACAAGCCGCATGATGAACTTAAGGATAAAAAAACTCCATCACAAGTTGACATGACCTTCACCTTTAAAAATAAACTTTTTGGTCATCGCATTGTTCATGAAAAAAACACATTTATAGCTCATACACTTTTGCTCATGATAAGGTGCATAGTTTTTCAGCACCAAAACTCAGATACTTTCCAACAAAATAAAATATAACACTGAGCCGAGTTGGAGATCAATGTTCTTTTTCTCTGCACCTCCTCCACCTCAGGTCCTCAAGGACTTGAGCAATGCCATCTTGCCGGCCAGTTTCTTCTCCACTAAGGCGTTAGGACCTCCTTATAAACAGTATTCTTCGTGTATGTACCATCTGTTGCTGGGATCTTTTTCTTCACCTAATTATTAGGCTTTTTCTTCTCCTTTTTATTAGTATATTTTCTATTCTCCTCAGTATTATGTGGGAGGGAAAGGATCCTGATGTTAGATCTAGAGGTGGCTCTAGAGAGAGCGACATACAATTGACCATGAGAGAAGACGGGTTCGGGCAAGTACACACCAACATTAGGGATAGTTTGCCCTTGTGCCTTGGTGACCGTCATGGCAAAACTGAGCCTAACGGGAAACTGTTTCCTCTTGAACTGGAAAGGGAACATCTCATCATCTGAGGGGCATAAGGGTATCCGAAGTAGGAAAACCCGCTTCCCAGCATGCTGCCCCAACACAATTTCTGCATCAATGGTGTTTCTCTGGAACCTCCGGACCACCAGCCTCGTACCATTGCAAAGCCCGTTTGCAGGGTCCATATTCCTAAGTAATATGACTAGGCAACCGATCTTGAGTTTTAACACATGTGGAGGTAGCCCGTTGGGGGTTAAAGTGTTAAGGAACTCTGATGGGTAGTAGTTGTGTGGATCATCTACCGCAGTGTCAAAACTATGATACACCGTCTCCCCTCCTTGGAAACGATCGATCATCTTCATATTAATCATATCCACCCAGTCATTCCGTGTAGACAAAATGGCTCTTGAAGTGATGTAGTCTTTGTTTGACATGTTTTCATTGAGCCTTGGAAAAATGCATTCGATTAATGTATCAAGGTTGTTGTTGTCCCCAGTATATGGCACACATATCTCATCTAGAAGATGGATATTGCCATCACTGTTAACCTCCTCGGTACCGCCACCGATGCGCAACAGGTAATCTGCAAACCATGGGTCGCTATGTGCCCTCATGTTGCACACCAGCTTCAGGTGACGCATGGAATCCTAAAGGTAGGACCTCCGCAGGGAAGCATCAACTATTTGAGCTCTTGACCCCCTTTGGACAACAGGGAGGACCTATCTAAAATCTCCACCAAATACAATAGTCTTGCCACCAAACAGTATCTCCGATTGATCTATTATATCCCTTAGGCTATTGTCTAGAGCCTCCACTGCTTGCCGTTTTGTTATAGATGCCTCGTCCCAAATTATAAGAGATGATGTCTGTAGTAGCTTGGCAGTACCACTTTGTTTCATGAAGGTACAACAACCGCCTTCGTCGACAGTAAGAGGTATCTTGAAGCGCGAGTGAGCGGTTCTCCCACTAGGCATTATGGAGGCGGCACCACCAGATGTGGCTATCGCCACATCAAGCTTGTTTTGACTACGTACTTTTGCGAGCAGAGCCCTATACAAAAATGTCTTTCCCGTGCCACCAAGTCCATCCACAAAGAACAAGCCGCGATGGTCTGTGTCAATGGCAATCATAATCTCATCATAGGCAGCCCTTTGCTCATCATTTAGAGACTCTGAAAGCACAACATCATCAATGTTGATCTCGATGCTTGCCTCCTCAAAAATCTCCCGTGGAATACCACTAGTGTTGTCATACGTGGTGTCGATATCTGGAAGAGGGAATGACTTTATGTCCTTTCCCATTGATTGCAACATATTTCTAATATCAATCAAAACCATCTGTTCCACGGCAACTGAAGATGGATTATTCCGCCGAGTCCCTTGACATCAGCATGTTTTGGCCATAGTCCGAACATATTGCTCGACTCACAGAATACTAAGATCGTTGCAAATAGCCTCCGTAGCGAGGATGGCATCTGAAATAGAGTAGCCTCAGTGAGACACTTGTCTAGTGTGTTGTCTTTTTCGATCAGGCCATTTTTCTCCGTAGCTTCATGGAAGGTTGGTTGGATCACACCGTTAATAGTTCTTAGATGCTCATAGGAGGTAGCGCCAACAACATGGTTTAGGAGAATCCGGAGATAGTACCGTTCTCCCTCGGCTGGATGAGCTAAGATGATTCTACCAACCTGTCCCGCTGTTCTACGTTCTCTTGGTTTCCTGAACTTACCATCCGTTTGCCAAGTATAAAACTCCAGGAAGTCGTGATACAAGATACCATGAGCACCCTCGTGTAACCGTTTTGCCTCAAAATATGCTGTCAGCATTAATGTATCAGCACCTGGACGGTTAACCACTTGTTCGATCTTATCGCGCTGATGAAATGCCACCATGTGCATGTCAGGAAGATGTAGCTACAGCTGCTTTACAGGTGGCCAGTTCTTGCTTAAGTCAAAGCCGTATATCCTCCAACGCTTCAGGAGGGGTCACCCATAGGGCATCTCTATACTGCTTGATCTCATTGATGCTCCCTTTATCATCTGTCTTGGTAGCCTCTGTCATAGCCATAGACACCCGGTCATGGCCCTTGTGTATGTACTTGAACAAGTATTTGACGGACTTGATGCTACCACATACCTCAACATTGATGTGACAGTTGAATAGCTGTAGTAGGTAAGGGTTGTAAGGGACGACCCATCTATTTCCAGCTCATGTCCCCGAACCGTTTCCTTACGCCCATCCTCATGTCTCCTATAGATGGGGTAGGAATCCTTGCCCTGTTAAGTAGTCTCACAGAAAGAGCGAGGGTAGCGGTTCTTGCATGAAGCGCGACCCTTTGTGTATGGGCAATTGGGATTTAGCAAGCCGCACAGGCCATGCATCATATGCTTGGTAACCATCTTGTACAGCTCTGGGTACTTCTTCTTGTTCGGGAGCTCAGCTGATATGAGAAGATCATAGTGCTCTGGGCATGTTAGCTTGAACTTCCTCTACATGATCAGCAGAAAGTGGGCATGCGGTAAACCCCTCTTTTGGAACTCCACCACGTATACGTAGGCCCGGACCTTTCCCAGGATGTCGTAATCAAGCAACCTCGTCTTCAGCCCCTCCAACTTTGCTTTGAACACCCGGGTTACCAGATCCGGACGGTCTTGCGGTGTCTGGCCAGGGTAAAGTTCAGCCTTGATCTCATCCTAATTAGGGTTGCACTTCATAGTGAGAAAGATATCTAGTTTACCAAACTTCTGCACCAAAGCCATAGCATCCATGTACCGACGCCTCATGTCTCGTGGCCCTCCAATGAATGATGTAGCCAACACAGTGCGCTTTCCAACAGCATCTTCTCGACCCTCACCCGCATGCAAGCTATCCACTAAACCTTGGTATAGGTCAGCCCTTATCTGTGACTGATTGTTACAGAAGTAGTCTAAGCGAGAGCTCTCTATCTTGATGTACATGTCAATCACAAACTGTTGGAAGAGATGACCACCGTGTAGTATTGGGTTAAATATACCTGGCCGCGTTTGGAACTTAAAGCAATAGTAATCATGCACAGAGACGCATTTATGTCCAACAAAACCTACATATCCCAGAACTTGATATTAGTGACGTCGATATCACAACCTAGGATGGATACTATTGAAATTAAGAAAAAAAAATTACCTAGATCATCGTCGTTATTACCCTCAGCATGAGCCTTTCTGATCGCACGAGCGGCGTTCACTTCATCCATATTGACACCAACCTTTGGAATCATGTTGTGCCACCCAAGTTCACCTCTAGGGAAGAATAGGGGGTCTGATAGAGGATCGTAGCGGCCATGATATGATCGGTTCCCATGTGTAGACCTATCCTTCCCTTGCAGGACAACACTATTCTGGAACTGACCTTGATGTTCGCTCCCCTCAATCCAAATGGCAGCCACCTCAGATGTGATTGGCATGTTATATGTTCTCTGATCGAGTCATTGGTCAAGGTTCAATGTCACATGGTAGTCCTCAAGGTGTTCAACTTGCCCCATACTCCTAAGATGTTCAGAGTATGGGTTGTCATGAAGGATGCTAGCCAAACCTCTCCACAACCTCCTTATCCTTTTCTAAGCACTGTTCGCGGCACTTGTGATACCGATGTTCAAGAGAAGGATCATCATCGTAGAAGTAAAGCTCAAGATGGTTGGGTTCTGTACCATCTAAACCAAATGACTGTATGTTGTGGTAAATTTGGCCATGGGCACGAAACGTGTAGACACCACCATTCATCATATCAGCGGTCATATGATCGAGGTGGCAGTATAGAGAAGTGAATGAGAAATGTCCATTGAAAAATCTTATGTTTGCATGAAACTGCTTGGCATCACTATCTGAACTCGACCATAGCCTCATGAGCTCGGCTGGTGTGTCCAGTGTTGTTAGATGAATCTTTCCATTTTGACAACAAAATCCTGGTTTTTTCGTACTCAAACTTTTTCGCACTGTAGTGCTCGCAGTTCTCAACAGGCTTCAACATGTGTGTGTTCGATGGGACATTGCTATAAACCTTATCACATGGATCAGGTATGTCGGGGATTAAAGCAAAGTCATCATGAGCATCTTCGAGTTCGAAATCCTCATTGTTTTGTTCATTTGAAGTATTGTACTTAAACATTTTTTAGATAATGTTAAGAAATATATGAAAGCATGTTGAAAGCTTTTTGGAGTACCTTGACCTGCGAAAAGGTATCCCTCATCCTCTTCATCGTCCTCCTCCTCAAATATCATGTCCTCATCGACATCTGTTGTATCACGAACACTTGTTTCAATACAAGACCAATGGTATCAAGTTCCTGACAAATATCAAACCAAGTGAAAAAATAAAGAAAATTGCCATCCCCAATAATAGATGGTTGTGTCTGGGTTGTTGTGTCAGCTTCAGGACTCGGATTGGTTAATCCTTTTAAATAGAATGTGAGCACAATTGAGAGATAATAAAGTTATATTATACTTATCAAAAGGACTATTAATTAAAAAAGCAACTAAATTACCATGATCAATAACTGATAGTTGTGTTTGCCTTGGTATGTCCACCCGAGGGCTTGGATCGATACTTCCTACCAAATAGAACAAGCGTGCAGTTGAGGCATGTTAACAATATATTAGACTTGTTGAAAAGATGGATAATAAATAATTAAAGAAACTACCATTATCAATATCGGCATCTTCAGTCATGCCATGAATTTCATCAGCTGAAACATTGGCCCTTCCTGCAATGGTTGATTCAAATTTTTCATTTTGACGAGCTAATAGTGAATATCTTTCTCCATGTGTGACATGATGCTTACGAGTTTTGTGTACATGCATATTTGTAAACATGTGTTCCATTCACCTCCGGAATAGTCCAGTCATGGGTCAATATGGATCCACGAGG
This sequence comes from Panicum hallii, assembly GCF_002211085.1. NCBI lineage: Eukaryota > Viridiplantae > Streptophyta > Magnoliopsida > Poales > Poaceae > Panicum > Panicum hallii. The sequence goes on from NC_038047.1 coordinate 35,411,622, forward strand.
ACCACATCCATCCACATTAAAGGATGTAGAGTCTGGAAGGTAATTTGGATTTTCCATGGCGATAGATTCTTGGTTGAGAGCAATTTTTTTCAACTCTCTATTTCTTTTCTTAGATTCTCTATAGGCCACCTTCCGCCCCCACGTCTTATTATGCAACCTCTGCTGTTCATTTCGAGCTTTCTTCACCGTTGGTGTCATTCTTTTGTACCAGTTACTCTTATCAACAGGGGTAGGAGATACACCATCATTTTGGCCTATGGTATTGATAGGATGATACACACTTAGTGGCCAATTCCTTTTCCACTATGTTCAACTGTTTGTTACAAACAGAATTTAGTTTTCTTGAACGATGATACCTGTGCTGAGATCCATGTAGATATTACTGGATGGCTCTAAAATGCCTCCATTATCTACATAGGGATGCGCTATTTAAGATTACAAGGTGGCTTCATACTAACAATCAACTTAATGACAATACCTGGTAATTGCACGGGCTTGTTTTCATTGTCAACATTACGTGGTTGTGGCTGGTATGATTCGTTCCTATGCAACCAATTATTATTTTTATCGAGATCCACATTCTCACTGTTTAATGCGGCATTTCCCTCTACGGATCATTTTACAACGTATAAGAAACAAAGGGCCATGAAAGGGTATCTCCAAAAACTTTAAACATCACCTTTCTTTTTTTCAGGCTCATGATGTTTCTTATTTATTTCCATCTTTTTCTCGTTTGACATCATTGCGTATGGGGCTCTTTCTCTTTCCCGCTTACGTTCATTAGCATCTTGGATTTGTGGCTGAAACTTATCATGTGATTCCTCAATGCCCTCACTGTCTACACAACGTGTTGTGGACATATCTGTATTATATAAAAACAAGCAACATATTTGTATCATATTGTCGTTCTAAATTCAACACTATAGTACCCATATAAAAATAATTGGATGAATCACCTTATTGTCTTTGCCGGGATTCATGACGTTTCTATTTTTTTATCATTCCTTTGATCGAAAGACATTGACGCATATCGGGCTCGTTCCCTTGCTTGTTTACATTCTTTAGGATCAATGAGTTGCAGCCTTGTATTAGATGCATTCTGGCAACCACTGATGATATTTGTCAGATCTCCTAACAGAGTGCGATCACCACTCGTTTCAAATGTATCCATTTGTGATAGTCAACCTGATCAGTGGAAAAAGGATGAATTAAGCTGCATGAGAGATTTAGCAGCAACCAATCGATAAATATCAATGGAAAAAAATGTTACAAAAAAAAACTATCTTCTCCCTAGGCCAAGAAGCTCATTTGACTCCCATAAGGTTAGCACTGAAGACATGACCGCTTCCATGGGAGCTTGCCGCATTACCTTACTAACTACCAAAATGGTTTTCAATCTTACTAAACAAGCAATAAGCCACTATCATAAGAACCGCCAAGAAAATTTATATGCCACTATTGGGAGGTGGTGTAGATGGATCACCTTCACTGTCAGCTAATGATTTCTGTTTGCTAGGTATAGGGGTATATATTTTTCTACCTATGGCTGTTACGGACACTTAAGTGCTATGGATGCTTTTATAAGCCAGACCTATCAGCAGCAGCGATGCAAGATGAAGGCCAAGGAGGCTTCGAGCAGAAGCCAGCAGGTTTAGGAGATAGAAGTGGTTATTTGTGATCAGGGGTTTTGTCAGCATTAATTGAGGGCAAGTTGTTGGCAAGCCGAAGGAAGTCCATGTAATATATCAGTAAGAAGAAATCAAGTAGTAGAGTTTATCCTATAAGTGAGGGTGAGCTAGGCTCCATCTGCCATTTGACTCCCCATTTTCCATTGATTAAAATGGCAATTCACTGCCACAACATGTCTGTATTGCATTGTAAAAGGGTCATATCAACACAAGTTTTCATTGTAAAAGGGCCATACAAAATCAGTCGGCCCAGAAACCCACTCCCTGTCCGGCTCGTTAGCCTATCCCGCAAAGGCCCATTTTGACCCAAAAACTACACCCCCTCAGTCCCGTTTCCAGGCGGCCACCGTATCCCCCCATCCGCCTCCAAGTGGCAACCGCATCCCCCATACCCGCCGCGTGGGCGCACAGTGGGACGGCGACTGCGCTTCGGCATCCTCCCCTACCACACCCTACCCCTACCCTCCCGCCACCTAACTCGGCCACTCCAAGCCGCGCAGACACGCGGCACAGCGACGGCGCATTAGCGCCGCCGCGTGCCCCCACAAACCCTATCCCTACCGCCCGCCACCATGTCCGAACACATCGGCCTCAAGAACTCCTCCGACCCACCCACAGGGCGCTGCCACGGCAAAAGGGAGGCCATCGGGCCTGTTGCAGAACAGATGGTGGCGGCTCGCTCGCGGCTCCGTGCGTGGCTGGCGGGTGGCGGCAGCGCTGGACTCAGCTGGCGGCCGCGGTCTTCGACACCGGCTGGCGGTGGCGGCGTTCGTGCGATTTGTGGTTTTTGTAATTTTGGGATTTGGGGATTTTGGGACTTTAGGATTTTGTTGCTACCGATACCGAGTTGATTCCCCTCCTTGTTGCTACCGAGTTGATTTTGTTGCTAAGGATGTTGAGGTTAATGCTCACACACTTACTGATTCCCCTCCTCGCGTACGGTGACGACGGCACCCCATGCGGTGGAGGTCCTCATGCCCAGTGCGGTGATGCTGCACACGTGGTGCCGGGGAACACGAGGGAGTGGGGAAGAGGGGAAAATATTGCGCGCTGGTTGAAAGGAGTTCGCCGTGTTTTGTAGGGAATGGCGGAGGGATTTGAATTTCGAAGTGTGCACGTAGATTGGGCAGATGTGGTAGAGATGTCAGTGGATGGGGGCTCGCCCCCCCCCCTCCACCCATTCTGCCGGGAGAGCCACGGGGTGAGTAGGAGCGGGTATCGCATCCGCCCCCGCTCCTAAAACTAAATATTCTTTTTAGTAATACGAGGCGCTGACCACATGAGTACGAGCCGTGATAGGGCGGAGGCGACATAGTGGAGAGCAGCCACTATGTCTTCCTAGGCAAGTCCAATCTTCCTGTCAAGTAGAGCAGCATGCGCCCGGGAGAGACAACGGCTCATTTATGCCTTCATTGCCCATTTGCTAAAGAGGTTTGGGAAAAGATCAGAGTGTGGACTATTGACATGGGAGACCTGTCCAAGATCCAGCGAACACATCGAAGCATGGTGGAATAGCTCACTGAGAGGACTGCCAATTAAGTTGAGAAGACTAAAAGCTGCAGTCCAAATGTACGCCACTTGAAACATTTGGAAGAAGAGAAAGAGAAGAATCTTTGAGCATAGATCTTGTCAACACAGATGTTTGGACTGATCAAGGAAGTTTTTTTAGGAGGGGATAACTTAGTTTCCTAAGCTTATTGTTCGTCGTTTTACTGTTCCTCTTAGTATTTATGATGTAGAACTCTTGTAAGAATTCACATGCTTCTTCTTCCAATCTTTTATTTTTTTTAAAAAAAGCATGCACCCGGGACGAGGGTGAGCGCTGCTGGGGTGGGGGTACATCTGATCAATTGATTGATCGGAGTCAATTTTCGACAAACCACCGGGCGCCACAATTCCTTGTTCAAAAACCTTGATCGCGCGCTCCATGAATCTGAAATTGTATTAAATTCTTCATATTGAAAGGTCCAAATGGCGTTTGATTAGACAATGGGCCCAGCTGTCGGCGGCCGTAATTCCGGGCCCAAGTCAAGCCCAGCACGGCCCGCAGAATATTCTAAGCCTGGCCCGGAAGAAACCCAACTCGCCTCTGCTCGACAAAACTGACACCGTGGTCCCCGCCGCCACCACACCACTGCCCCGCTCATCCCTCGTTCGCCCCGCCGCCGCCGACAAAACCCCCCGACGTACCCTCGCCGCCGCTGGGAATGGCGGACTCGCCGGCGCAGTTCCGGGGCCAGGCGCGCCTCCCGCGCTTCGCCGCCCCGCTCCGCTACGACCTCCGCATCCGCCCCGACCTCGCCGCCTGCAACTTCTCCGGCGCCGCGGCCGTCGCCGTCGCGGTGTCCGCGCCCACCCGCTTCCTCGTCCTCAACGCAGCCGAGCTCGACGTCGACCGCGCCTCCATCCGATTCCAGGCAAGTTACTAGGCCCGCCCGAGCCCGGGTTCCCCTTCTCATCTGCTTCTGCGCTAGGCCGATCGATCGAGTCTCGTCTTGCTGCTATAATCGGGAATGGTTTGGGATGTTGCAGGACTTGGCACCGACAGATGTGACACAGTTCGAGGAGGATGAGATCCTGGTCATCGGATTCGACCGGGAGCTGCCCGTCGGCGAGGGCGTGCTCACCATGGACTTCACCGGGACTCTCAACGATCAGATGAGGGGATTCTACAGGAGGTACGCTGCTTTTTACTAGTTCCTTGTGTATGTGAGGTCGAGATGGACTCCAATTATTGGTAGTTGGCTATGTAGGTTGTTAGTTTGAGCTGCGAAAAACGTGTGTCTGGGCCCAGTCAATACAGGTTCTTCACCAGCACGCCAATTGCATACAGAGCAAGGCATTTGGATGGGTTCAACACGTATTATGTGGATGGTAGTACGGAGCGGAGACCTGTATCTTGGAATCTATAGTATCACCATCATTATGTGGCAATTCGATCATGATTCTACTAACTACCACCTGTTATTTGTTTACCTGAAAATGGTCTTTATTATCCACAAAATGGTCACCAGGATTTAGCCAGGATGCTGATCATGATAACCCTGCCCAACATGTCACCTGTACCATCTGGTAGTCACCAGCACTCTAGGACCTATGCTCCGCCTAGCTTGCTGGCTGGGGTATGCAGCCAGGGATACTTGTTGCCCCTCCTCTCTGGTTACATTCCACTGTCGATAAATGCCGCAAGTATTGTTGACCCAGATCCACAGTCTACTGGATTCGCAGCCAGTGCTGGTTCTTCCAGCGTATATGTATTGTCCGCTCGCTATCTGTGGGTCACCTCCTCCTTGCATGCTTCAAACGTGGGGTAAGGTAAGGCAGATCGCTGTCTAATCCCAGGCTTTTCCTGTAAGCAAGATGCTCTGATCGATGCCAAGGGCAAATCACCCTCTAATCATCGGGCTTCTCCTGCTAAGAAGAGTCTCTGATCTAAACATCTGGGCAAAATTGGCTATCCTGAGTTCTTGCTTGATTTACTTCTAACATGGACTAGGCTACCTTTGTATAAGAGGTGTTATCTTGCTAGCTTGGACACTAGGAAATAAATCATATAGGACTCTCTGACCTTACCTAATACTAACCGACCAGATAACTTGCCTAAATTAACTTGTCTCTTTCCATGGACCATAGCATCGCTGACTGAGTGATTATGATATTGCTGATATATGTAACAAGTCAAATATAAGTAGCCCAAATAGGATGCAGTTAATTTGTGCGTGTTAATCATGCTACCAAGATTTATGATTGTTAAAGTTAGGAGAGAGAACATAACTATCTCCAGAACCTTTATCCATGGCTTATTTTAACCTTTTAAGCAGCATTGTATAAAAAAAACTTGATCAGGGGGAGAGACATTCCCCGTGAGGTAGCTCTTAAAGAGGGGCCCACTAACACTGGAGTGGCCTGGGGCAGCCAAGAAGCACGCTGAAACTGCCTTCACTGACACCATTTTACTCAGTGAGGTGGACCGTGGACACACAACATGTAGCAACCTGGGTTCAAACCAGGGTTGATGGCACCTCCCCTGGGCGCTCAACCACTGTCCTGTTAACACGTCCACTAGACTACACTGTATAATTATTGATATGTCCGGTGCTTGGAGAATACTGTAATGCCAAATGCACATGATCTTACTATTTTTCTGTATAAAATGGCCCCTCCTTTTATTTCTTTCTGGTTGCATTTTTTTTAGCAAATATGTGTGCAATGGGGAGTCAAGAAACATGGCAGTTACACAGTTTGAAGCTGCTGATGCGCGGCGATGCTTTCCATGTTGGGATGACCCTGCATTTAAGGTGATTAACATGCTATTTATATTTCATGAAAAATGTTTTGATATATTCCCAAACGTGAGAATAAACAAGTGAATTCAGTTTATATTGAGTCTTCATACAGGTCAAAACACCCTCCAATGCTACTTCTTTTTAGAGTTTTTAAAATATATGATTTGCTATGTAAAATTACTTATTAATTGTTTTTGCATATGTGATTTTCAGGCTAAGTTCAAGCTAACACTAGAAGTTCCATCTGACCTGGTAGCATTGTCCAACATGCCAGTGGTTAAGGAGACAGTCAGTGGACCTATAAAGACTGTTTATTATGAGGAATCTCCACTTATGTCAACTTACCTTGTGGCTATAGTTGTTGGCTTATTTGATTACATAGAGAGCTCAACATCAGAGGGTAGAAGATTAGTTTTCATTATTCATTTTTTTGAAATATTTTTGAAACTGCTGTCTTAATGTTGTTCTTTCCCTACTTTTACATTTCTTTCAATTTATTATTTTATTTAGGGACCAAAGTTCGTGTGTATACTCAAGTTGGCAAGACTAATCAAGGAAAGTTTGCCCTAGATGTTGCTGTGAAGTCACTGGATCTATATAAAGAGTAAGCTTCAAATTTATATTTCTAAGTATTGCAACCAAATGGGCTGAAGGCTTTTTCTGTATTCTAATTGTAAATGGATGGGCACTGGGATCAGAATCACTAATGGCATTTTCTTCCCAGTTATTTTGCCACTCCTTATCCACTACCTAAGTTGGATATGATTGCTATTCCGGATTTTGCTGCTGGGGCCATGGAGAACTATGGGCTAGTCACTTACCGTGAAACAGCTTTGCTGTATGATGAGCTGCTATCATCAGCATCCAACAAACAACAGGTTGGGGATACATTCAGATCAAATTCATTTATTTTATTGGCTGTTGCACATAGTATATTTTTTTGTGCCCTTAATATTTTCTTTATTTAGGTAGCAATAACTGTTGCACATGAGTTGGCTCACCAATGGTTCGGCAATCTTGTGACCATGGAATGGTGGACTCACTTGTGGCTAAATGAGGGTTTTGCTTCCTGGGTAATAAATTCTGCACCATTGTTGAGCAATTATAATAATACATCCCATTACTTTGTGACCTTAAATTCCTTATTAGTATGTCTTATGTTTCAACAGGTAAGCTATTTAGCAGTAGATTCTTTGTTTCCTGAGTGGAATAACTGGACGCAATTCCTTGATGAGACGACCTCTGGCCTTCGACTGGATGCACTTGCCGAGTCTCATCCTATCGAGGTATTCTTCTTTATAGGCCCAGTTCCAGTTGATAAAAATGATCGCTTTCCATTTACTATTATTTTGTGTAAGGCTAGTTTGCTAGTTGCACAACAGTTGCTTCATGATATTTGTGCTGGAGATATGGAAATACAACAACAACAACAACAACAACTTAGCCTTTTGTCCCAAGCAAGTTGGGGTAGGCTAGAGATGAGACCCACAGAAAACAAGAATAAGAAACACAAAAATACACAAGCCAAAGGAAGGGTTAGGGGTTAAAGAGATATGGAAATACAGACAAGATAAATTTAATGTTACATAGTAGATTGATCAGAAGCACTTATGTTGACATATCCAGCGAGAATCATTACTGCCCTTTGATATTATTAAGGTTCAATAATTCTTGCATTTAGAATATTTTTTGTTTGACCAATCCATTTTAAACGCAGTATACACGTGTGTAACTTGGGCTGTATAGCATATGTAGAACTAGCCAAATAGGGTTGGCCCAACAGGCATGACTTTTGTGCACATGCCTAATAGCAGTGTTCAAAAAGGCGAAGCTAGGAGGTCGCCTAGGTGCGACTATGCGCTAGGCGAGGGGGTCCCGCCTGGCCTAGGGCATAGGCGGACCCCTAGGCGGTGCCAGCTCGTTGGCGCCGGCAGGGGAGGAGGGGTACCGGGGTACCATGTCGCCTTGGGGTGTAGGCGGGCCCTAGGTGGCGATCCGGTGTCCCTACTTGCAGATCCGGCGACCCGGGGGCGAGGCAGAGCAGAGAGGAAGCAGGGGCGGGCGGGCGGAGGAGGAAGAGGAGGCAGGGGCTGGCGGGCGGAGGAGGAAGAGGCCCCTGCAAGCGGGCGGAGGAGGAGGCAGGGGAGACGGGGGCGGGCGGAGGAGGATGAAGAGGAGACGGGCGGGCGGGCGGAGGAGGAAGAGGAGACGGTAGATTAGATCCTAGGGTGAGTGGATAAGGGGGAGGCTGGGAGGTGGGTTGGGCTGTTTTAATGGGCTTTTTCCAAAGTTAGGCCCATCAGCTTCTTATTTTTCTTTTTCTTTTAGAGATACTTGTATGTGTATAACAAAATATATATATGTATATGTGTGTATGTGCTAACGCCTAGAAAAACGCCTTGAAACGCCTAGGCTCGCCTAGGTTCGCTTAGGCTCTAGGCGGTGGGTCTCCGCCCAGATACCGCCTAGCGCTTTTTTGAACATTGCCTAATAGCAATGGAATAGTGCGTCCAGATCTAGGTAACATCTGAGAGTATACCCCAGCTGTTTTTCTCATCTCTCCACTACTGCCGTCTTCTTCAGTGGCGCCGTTTTCATCTCTGGCAGTACCACCACAATATCCTGTGCTATCTTCTTCCCAGACCACCTTCTGTCCCATCTACCATTTTGGATTTGTTTCTGCCTGCTAGATTTGGTGCCCCCCAGTCTTGGAAGAGCTGCCAGCTCCGATGCGAGCTGCTTATTAACTCATTATTTAGAGGAATTGAGCAATGTTCATATATATTGTCCATCATTCCTTATTGTTTTTTACTTCACAGCATTACCATGTCCACATTTGTCTGAGTTGTTGGTGACTTGTATTTACTTAAACCAATTGTTTTCTTGTTTGTTCAGGTTGAAATAAATCATGCCAGTGAAATTGATGCAATTTTTGATTCCATAAGCTATGACAAGGGAGCTTCTGTTATTCGTATGCTACAGAGTTACCTTGGTGCAGAGCGTTTTCAGGTTTGATGCTCTTTCTTTCTTTCTCCTACGAGTTCTATCCTATTCTTGTATCTTTGCTAGTTCCAACATTGGATCTTATCCTTTGCTATATATTTCCTTTTATTATTAACCTGATAACTACAAGACTACTTATCACCATCTATTCTGTGTTGTGCATCTTAACTAATGGTATCCTGACAAATCTGAAAACCAAATTTCTCAAGGGAATCATAATTATCACTCTGATGCTAATGATGAACATGTTAAAATTCTTCCTGGTGCACCTGCTGACCAATAGCTGTGCTAGTTCTATCCTATTTTTGTATCTTTGCTAACATTGGATCTTTATCCTTTGTTATATATTCCTTTTATTTATTAACCGGTGAATTACAAGGCTACTTGTCACTATCTATTCTGTGAAATCTTAACAAATCTGTGTTCCTACTTTTATTCTGCTGGTACTGGTACCAACTTTTTTGCAAATGTTTACTGTTTCAGAAAGCTTTGGCTTCATATATAAAGAAGTATGCTTACTCAAATGCTAAGACTGAAGACTTATGGGCTGTTCTTGAGAAGGAATCTGGGGAGCCCGTTAAGGATTTGATGACCACATGGACTAAGCAACAAGGATATCCTGTTATTTATGCAAAACTTAATGGACATGATTTGGAACTTGAACAGGTTTGTTGACAGATCTTTCACTTTCACATGTCTTCAGTAATATACATGGAGAGATCAATACATGTTATGGATATAGCTTGTTAGTTTTTTTTTTCTATTTTGTTTACTGTGCCTTAGTTGTTGGTGTCCTTTTGTTTTTGGGACCTCTGTTTTCTTGGTTGTAGTTTTTGGGCCATCAAATAGTTTCTTAAGGAGAGAGCATTCAACCTACCCCTAAGCTGAAATTCAGAACAATATTGGCTTCAAACAACTGTATTATGATAAAAAAAAAAAAAACTGGATCAACCTAGGAGGAACTATGCAGTTTTATAATAAAGAATAAATATGCACCCAAGTTTGCCTTATTGTCAATCTCGATGTCTTGGTGTACATCTACACCACAACCGAGCTAGGCTGAGTTGATAATATTGTATGAGGCTAATCTAAGTGTTTGCTTCTCTTTCCCTTATTTTTCAATCGTAAGTATGTAGAGCACACTGTGAAGCCATTAAGGTACATCAGTATTTTCAGTCATTTGACCTTGCAACATTTTTGTTATCTTGGCTGTGATGTAATGTCTCAGAAGGAAGCCAATCTTTATGACATCAGCTAGCGAAATACATCTACTTGTCCACCTTGATATTTTCATTATACTGGAAGGTTGTTGCTAAATTATTTTTTTTTTCCTGACAGGCACAGTTTCTGTCTGACGGATCCTCTGGTACTGGCATGTGGATTGTTCCTATAACATCTTGCTGTGGCTCGTATGATGCACAGAAGAAGTTCTTATTGAAAGGCAAAACTGATAAGATTCATATTAAAGAATTCACTGCCTCTCAAAGTTCTGATGGAGACAAAAACATTTGGATCAAATTGAACATTGATCAAACTGGATTCTACAGAGTGAAGTATGATGATGAACTTGCAGCTGGACTTGTAAATGCCATCAAAGCCAAGAAGCTCTCGTTAATGGATAAGATTGGTATAGATCCCACAAATTTTAGCACTATTGTGTACTTTTTAAGGTTTTTATGCTGACAAGGAGGCGTGTTATTCTTGCAGGTATTGTGGAAGATTCATATGCCCTTTCTGTTGCTCGCAAGCAAACACTGACATCATTGCTGCGACTGCTGAATGCTTATCATGATGAGTCTGATTACACTGTACTTTCACATGTAACCTCTGTAAGTAAATCTTGCACCTCCGGTGGATTATTCTTAAACCTTGTATCTCTAATCGAGTTAGCTACATGTATTGTCTTTGTTTCCAGGTATGCTTAAGCATTTCCAAAATATCAGTTGACTCTACTCCTGACTTGAACAAAGATATCAAGCAGCTTTTGATCAACCTTCTTCAGCCAGCTGCCATGTATGCCAACAATTTCATATTTTACTTGTTTTCACCATCTTTATTTAAGAGTATCCTACTCATGTTTATCCTTGTGGATGTGAAAAGTACTAGCATTGTGTTAATTTCTGTTAATACAAAAATTATTTCTGTTCCCTTGTGACAGTATTAAAAGGCTTCGTATACCTAACATTTCAGAAAATTAGGCTGGGACCCCAAGGATGGAGAGAGCCATCTTGATGTCATGCTTAGATCACTGCTCTTGATTGCCCTGGTCAGACTCGGTCATAATGAAACTATAAATGAAGGAGTTCGGCGTTTCCATATCTTCTTGGAAGACCGCAAAACTTACCTTCTTCCACCAGATACTAGAAAGGTCATAGGCTTTACTGTTTTTCCTTACATACCTTTGCAGAACCCTTTGATGTCTAATATGTTATATTCTTCAGGCTGCATACCTTGCTGTGATGAGGACTGTTAGTACCTCAAACAGATCCGGTTATGATGCTCTCCTCAAAATCTACAGAGAAGCAGCTGAACCACAGGAGAAATCACGTGTCTTAGGTTTGCATACATTTCTTTGACTTTCTAGCTTGTACAGCAACATAGATCTTTATTTATGATATAAGCTATCCTGAAAATGTTGTCTCTTTTTTTCCAGGCTCCCTGTCTTCATCACCAGATAAGGATATTGTTTTGGAGGCATTGAACTTTATGTTTACTGATGAGGTTGACCTCTAAACCATTTCTATTTACCATATCAATATCTTGCAAAATTATTCGAGATAGTTACTGGTTGAAGTAGCTTTTTTACAGAACCAATTGATTAACTGAACCAGGCAGTAATGCTTTGTTTTCCCATGCACTGTAGTATGCTATTATCGTCAGATTAATGGACCCAGTTTGTAGCAATTTTTTTTCTAAAAGTCTTTTCATCAGGCCTAACTAGGCCAGCACTGGTTCGAGTTATTTTTTTTTCTTTGACTTCCAGCTTTTATAGTTGAGCCGTTGGTCCAGTTGTTTTCATGTACAGCTGAATTTTTTTTGGCAAATACACAGGAGAGTGGCACAATTTTATGTATATAACCCGAATCTAATGTGTTGCTTGCTTATTAGGTACGGAATCAAGATTCGTACTATATCCTTGGTGGCATTAGCTTAGAAGGACGTGAAGTTGCATGGACCTGGCTGAAGGTATGTTATAGTTGTAGAACTTCCAAACCACGTTTTTTATGATAATATCTGATAAGGTATGCACATATTTCGGATACATTTAAAGCTTTGCATATGCTCTCTTGAGAAATTGGTGTGGCCTATCATAGATTGTGTGATGCATGTATCAAAGTTCAGTGCTGATTCATGATTAATGAATTAAAGAGACAGGGCCTATTAGAAATCCACTGCATTAGTGAAATTGTTGCGGTTTTGTTCATCTGGCATTTGGCAACGCAATACTGGTTGCATTAGATGGCACTGTAGAAGGTTTTTTTTCAAAGTCTTATTATCTTTGGCCACTCTAATTGAAAACATGCTGGTATGTGCCCAATTACAGACAAACTGGGATCATGTATTGAAGACGTGGAAATCGAGCTCGCTCATATCTGATTTCATCAACTATATTGTTTCACCGGTATAAACTGGAGAACATTTGTCTTTGCTATTCTTCCCACTGTATCATCCAGTTAGTAACGTTACCCATTTTGTTAACGTGTCTGTTGTGCATGGTCAGTTCACCTCTGAGGAGAAAGCTGCTGAGGTTTCCGAGTTCTTTGCCTGCCGCATCAAGCCGTCGTTCCAGAGAGCGCTGAATCAGAGCCTCGAGAGGGTGCGGATCAGCGCGAGGTGGATCGAGAGCATCAGGAGCGAGCCCAGCCTTGGTCAGGCTGTGCAGGAGCTGCTGCAGGGCACAGCGTAAACATGCGCTCCGAATAGCTGTTCCTTAGTGTGATCATCTCATGGGAGTCCGCATGACAGTTCTCTTGGAAATGTTCTTCCGGGCGTGGTTCTGACGGTGGATGGTCGGTTGCTTGTATATGATCTGTTGCGGAAAATTGAAGTGATGGCGTTTGTTGCGAGGAGTGGTTTGCTAAGTCGAGGACTAACAACAGTAATAAAGAAACTGAGCTCGTACAGAACTGATTTATTTTCACATGGCAAAAGGTCACATAAGCACTTTCAACAGATCATACCACGTGATTGGTTTTCACCTCGCACTGAGAAAAAAAAAGGCTTTAAATATGACCATACGTGCTAAGTTGGAGACTAAACCAAATGGAGTAGTTTCATCACAAGGAACATAATTCAGCTGAGCGGCAGGTACCCATGTACGAGTGCATGGAGCATGTGGACTCCGACTAATTGGCCCATACGTGCATATCGAGCTGCATTTGCATTGGCCGTGCAAGGCCACCTTAAACACTTTTACTGCTTCGATCACTGTTTGGTAGGTGCACGCACTTGTTTTCCATGTACCGTGAACCCGTCCGTCCTCCAAACATTTCGTTCAACCCGTCCGTCCTCCATCTCTACGTGCTTGGCGTGTTTGTTCAGAGCAGACAGCCAGTAGCTCGGAACTGGAAAAATTGGGGCAACCATCGTTACCGCGAAAGATCACCATGGCAACAATTGGCAAGGCAAGTAGAGATGGAACAGTGGCAGTCGGATCTCACGCCGTTGCTCGGACCGGACCTGGCTCCATCGTCGGGTGGAGTCGCACCGCCAGGCGCCACGTGCCAACCAGGCACGCCGCTGCTGCCACCGGGGGTAGCCGTAGCATAGCAGCGAGCCAGCGACTAGTGGGAGTTCCTGCAATGTTGGTGCTGAATCTTTGGCTCAAGATCTTCCCAAAGAGCATCTAAGGGAAGAGAGGGTGTCTGAAGCTGAATGTGCTACTACGGCGGACACGGCGTGTTCGGGTGTTGCAGCTGGAATTTCTGACGAAGGTGCCATGACGAGGAAGAAAGTCATGTTTACACCTCGGAAATCAGTGAAGCCTCCCAAATTGATTCAGAAATCTACTCCCTTCTCCAATGAAACAGAGGAGGAGAGTGAACTTGGAAGACACACTACGAATGGCATTGAGGACACTGATGAGTTCAAGAAAGATCCAGCTATGCAGGATCCCATGTCTTCAGACAAGAGCCCCTGGATAAAGGGAAAGGAGGCCGCCACAGTTAGCGACTACTTCGGTCCCAAGAAGAAGGTGAATGTAAAAGGTCAAGCTCATCTTCTGGCCAGTATCGCCGCTGCGTGCGTATTGGTTACCATGGAGAAACCAGATGCCAACAAGGAGGACTCCAACTTGGAAGATGATGCCATTTTCAAGGCACTAGCTGCTCGAGAAGGAAACTTTGAACATGGACCCCAAGATGCAGATGGGGTAATCAGCCAGCGCGCGCTAGGAGCGCTTCCGGCGCGCGATGTCCCGACAGCTGATATATTTCCTTTTTTTGGAAAAAAATTTCTCCGCAACTTTTTGTTTTGAAAAGTTATATAACTTCTAAGTATAAATTTTACGCATAGCTTTTTACACATCTTCTCAGAAATAAATTTGCATCATAACTTTTACGATACACACAACTTTTACATATAATTCTTTTTTAACAACTCTTTGAAAAATAATTTTTAGCACAACTTTTAAGATACGTACAATTTTAATGCATAGTTTTTTCAAATAATTTGTAGAGGATATCTTTTTTTAGCTTTATCGGAAAGATTTCTCGCACAATCTTTTTACGCACAAGTTCATCGTATAACTCCTGAATACAAATCGTCCTCGATATACTTTTTTAGTACGATTTCTATAAAAAGATTGTCAAGAGAACTTCAGCATAATAGAACGTGAAAAGGGAAACCTGAAAAGGAAAAGAAATGATAGCACTTGTAGAACGTGATGGAAAAAAATGACAAAGAGAAGACAACTAAATACCTGGGCGGTCACGTGGTGGCTGGAGACAGCTCGCGGCTGTCGCGTCGCACGCTTCGTGGCGCGTGATAGATTAGCGAATGGTGCGGGTCCGACCGCTCGCTCGTTTTGAAACAAGCGAGCGAGTGCGGAATTGGAATTGCGGATGCGGATGCGGATGCAGATGCCAGGAGCAAAGTCAAGATGGTGTGCAGTAGGTTCTAGTCTATCTGCAGGGCCATTGTGCAAGCCGTGGGGCAGCGTTCGCTGAAGGTCAGGAGGATCGACCTCGCAGCCGATAAACTGATCAGGAAACTGCCAGGATTCACTAAGCTCGGGCCCGTCGTCGGAGACGTTCCCGGAGTTGAGGTCGGCGACGAGTTTCTGTACAGGGTTGAGCTGGCCCTCGTCGGCCTCCACCGCCCGTAGCAGGGAGGCATCGACACCACCAGAGATGAAACCGGCGTGCTGATCGCGATAAGCGTGGTCGCCTCCGGAGGATACCCTGACGAACTGTCTTGCACAGGTGGGCTGATCTACACAGGCTCCGGCGGCAAGGGTGGCGGAGACCAGAATCTTGGGCATGGGAACCTTTGCCTTGTGGAACTGCATCGAGAGGAAGACCCCTGTCCGGGTGATCCATGGCTTCAAGGGTCAGAACAGAGAGGAAGGCAGCCATTCGAGGGCCAAGGAGATCTCGACGTTGACGTACGATGGGCTGTATCGTGTGGTGGACTGCTGGAGAGAAGGCCGGCCAGGTTCGAAGGTGTTCAAGTACAGGCTACAGAGGATTCCTGGGCAACCAGGACTTCCCCTGCGCAGGGCTAAATTCGTGAGGAAGAAGAACAATTTTTTTAAAAGCTCCTGTGCGTCTTAATATTTCAGACAGAAAATTGGGTTGGGCTTGCAAGGACGTTGGCGCCATTGGAATGTAGTATGCTTAGATCACTGCTCTTGTTTGCCCTGCTGAGGCTACGTGATCAAGCTTTATACAGGTTCATGGCATGGCATATCTTATACTCAACTTGGTAAGAATGGTTCTAACAGGTAGAGTAAATGGTTACAATTGGTCGGGCTTGTTTTCTCTTGGTAGATTTTCGGTACATCTCATCCAATCCAAGAAGCATGAAACTTATAGTTTGCATAGAATAAAATTAAAATAATGCTCACGTAGTATAAGATATCCAGAGAACTTGAAGGTTGAACCAAATACATTCTGACTTTGAGTTCAAAAGAAAGGATCTGTTCTATTTATTTGTGGCCAGATTTCATGGAGGAAATTTGCTGAATTTCACACCTTATGACTTGGGAATGAGATTTTTATATATTTTATATATTCGATGAACTAACAAGTGCTCTCTTTGTATGTCCTTTTTTTGTGTACATTTAAGTTTTATATTTTGTTGGCCAAAAAGACGGGCTGCCATATGGGCGACAGCTGCCATGGAAAATTGTCAAACGATATCGCTGTGCTAGCGGCACATCAAATTCCTATCCATGCGGCGCCACCACAAACATTAATTTATAATAAATTAGTATATTTTGCTATCATCATAAAATTGACTAAACTCCGTCGTCATAAACCTGGCTACAATGAAAAACTTTACTTGATCTTGAATGCCTTTAGAAACGCACTATGGTGTGTTTTTTCGTCCAAGAAGAGCAGGATGATGTATACTAGATCAAAAATAGTTAAAAATATTTCTCAACTATATCAGATCTGTCGTACCTGTTACATTGAAGGAAGAATAGATCCGTAAAAACTGCGAGTTAGAGAAGTTTTCTACCAGAAAGTAGCCTTTTTTCTCACCGGGAGAGCCCCACTCACCTGCGCACCTCCTCGATTGGCACGGCACGGCGGCGGACAGAAGATAGGGGCAACAGCGACCGGCGGCGGTAGTGGGCGGCTCGCCTCGGGAAGGGCTCAAACGGATCGCTGATGGTGTGGTCAGGCTGTGTGCGCGAGGAATTGAGCACGGATTAAGCGAGGACGACGAATTCTAGCGAGAAGATGAACTCGGCGCGTGGGGGATGAACTGACACGAAAGTGAACGGATTGACCCAGGGAAATTCTTACCGCCATCCTTGAGCCACCTCCTGGTTGCTTGCTTGGACGTGGACAAGCTGCGAAATTGACGCGTGGAGTACCTTAAATTTGCCCGCGAATTCACCTGGCTGCTCGAGGAAGAAGATATGGACGCGGTGAACTGTAGCATTCTGAATTTACTGAATCTGCGTTTACACCCTCTGAAATAAAAACTTGCGGCCCTCGGTTCTCCAGATTTCATTACCAAAAAATGAAATATCCCAAAATAAAAGTTGTAGTTTTGACAAATGTCTACAACTTTTGTTTCAGGCACATCTTCAAATTCTGCCTCTAACTTGATTAAAAATCACTCTGAACATGTCGGGTTAATCTGAAATTGAGAGTTTCAGTTACTGATCAAACCTGCCATGTTTAGGTCCAAAGATAAACCTCCTGCTAACCTCCGAAGTATAGAGCTAATAACATTTAAACCCCTATTCCTATCTCTCTAAATTTCAAATGCTTAATTATTTTAGCTCCGTTCCTGTTGCAATAGGTTCGTATCGGCCTAAGCTACGAGATAGTGGTGACATCTATTATCATGGTACATATTTTTGAGATTTAATTTAAATATTAATTGAATTAATATATACTTCAATGCATTTTTAAATTTAAATCTAATTATATTTTTTAAATCACATGCGTGTCGTACGTGCATCTATGCTAGTAGTAACAAATATTCTATGGTCTCTATGATAAAAATGCATCGTCACATAATGCCAATTTAGCCGTAAATCATTTTGTTTATTTATTGACCAAGATCATTCAATCTGTATTGTAAACTTTTCAAATCAACTTCCTTAACATCCTTGTTCGAACTAAAACATTTTTCTCATGAAGTCATAATATTTCTTCTTCTTAAGTGGAATATTCAAGAATTCAACTGCCGAAAATTTTTTCTTGAGTGGAACATTTTTTGTCTTCTGCGCAGCATTCTGATGTATTCTTTTTCTTGAGCATAACATTTTTTTTTTACTCGAGCAGGCGTTTTGTATTTGAGTAGAGCATTCACAAATTTGACTGATGAATATATAAAATAAGCCGCTTGGCGTCGAGTAAATCTGAAATTCGAAAGCCATGGAGGACGTAACCCAAGATACCATCACCGGTGCCGTCAACAACCTTACAAAGTTATCAAGAGATGCAATCAATGGAAACAGATTGGCATGGTGGTAAATATACTAATCCATGCATGCATGCACACTCTAGGGTGAAAAATCGGATCAGTCGACTATCATTGGGCGTTGAAGTGCCTATTCGGATCAGTAGGAAAAAAGAAAGAAAAATGAAAAAACAATTTACATGGACCACATATGGGCCACATTTGGGCCGTAGTTAGGCTAATCGCGCTGCTAGCCCGCTACCTTCGCACGCACATGGAGATATAGAGCCTGTGCCATGCTAAAATATGGGTAAGCCTATAAATTTTAAGTATTTATTTGGTTGAATGCTAAAAAATCGGCATGCCTAAATTTATTGATAAATTGGCCATGCATGACTTTCCATTATGATCTCACACTATGGTACAAATATCTAATGAGAACCACGCATGTGCATAACGCCCTCTCCTTTCACATCTTTTTATTTGGCGTTGGTCGTCCCGAGATTGCAAGCATATGTCGATTGGTGCTAGGGAGGATAAGATATATGTTGTGCGAAATCCATGTGTACACGCCATCAAGAAGTTAGTCTATCGCATGCCACTTTTAAAAATAATTGCAGAACTAAGATGTGTTTTGTTTCGACAAAACTAAATATAAACTTAATTGTTCCAATCTAATATGCCATATCTACTTTCCTTGACGCTTCAACGAAACGGGAAAGGAAATGCACACTTTCCTTGGCAGAAATCGCCAAGGCAGTTATAATTTTTTTGGCTGTTTTCAAAATCTGCCATAGAATTATGTTTTTGGCTGTTAACAAGCACCACCAAGATAACATTATGTTTCTTGGTGGTTCAAACTCGGACCGTCCAGGCAATTCGATTCCGGTGTAGTGCTTGTTGGACCTAATCGGACTACTCTAGATGTAGGCGAAACGCGGCAAGAGCTTCCAGCAAGAGCTTTGCCCTGCCGACTCTAGCTAGGGCCAGCCGGGTATTAATAGTTCATCAGAATTCTGCTTTTCTTTGGGTTCATTTTGGGGAAAAAATTCTCTGGACTTCCGATCCAGAGCCACCGTATTGGAGCCCCTCACAATCGATATGTGCAGGCCCACCAACAGAATCCGCGTTCAGGCTCCCGTTTCTCTTGCGGCTCGGTCGTTCTCCAGCCAGCTCGCACATCCGTCCCAAAGGAAACGATGCAGGCTATGCAGGGTAGGTTCCGTGATTTTAGTAGATGCGACGGCGTGGTGTTGGAACAGAAGGCACCAAGGTGCTGCCACCGATCGGATCGCCTCGCTGACTTCGGCGTTCGGCCTCGCCCACGTGATTTACCGATCAGATCGCCCCGGATCGGAGATCCTCCTCCTGTTCTCTTGTGCTTCGACCTCTCCACCGTTTCTAGACTTGGTTTGGCGTCTTGACTCGCGCCGCAACAATGGAGGAAGGAGGCCATGAAAACTCCGTAGCAACCGAGGAGCAGCAGATAACACAGGTAGATGGCACTCCTTTTTACACGTATTGTAATTACAATCGTATTCTAATTACTATCGATCTCATACGGCATATATATGATAGATGACAATGAACAATGATTCCATCACAATGGAACAAGTGGCAGATCCGCACGCATCATCGTTGTCTGTCAACGCAAACACTTAAAGCAATGACAACACGGTATTGTAATAAATTAAATTATATTATAATAATGTATCTTTTATTCTAAGCATATTTTTACAATAGGTTGTTGATAAAGATGGACCACATGTGATCGTTTCTGAAGTCGGAATATCTTTTGCGTCCGAGAACGATGCTTATGAGATGTACAATACCTATGCTGGTACAGTTGGGTTCAGCATTAGAAAGAGTGATATAAAGCGTCGAGCAGATAAAACTATATACAATAGAGTTATAGTTTGTAGCAGCCAAGGACATGCAGAAACAGGATCATCACATGCCACTCCAAGGACGGATTGCAAAGCTCTTATAAAGTTTACTGTCAGCAGAGAGGGAATTTGGACAGTGCAAAAGGTTAAACTTAATCACAATCATACTTTAGCGACACTAAAAAAGAAGCACATGCTGAGATCACAACGACAGGTTATAGATGCAGACAGACACCTGATTGCTCAAATACGGGAAACAGAGATGAAGCCAACTCAAGTTTATCAGTTCATGAAGCAGTTTTACGGTGGTGCTGATAAAGTTCCCTTCTTACAGATGGATTGCAATAATAAGATTGGTTGCGAGCGGAAGAAGTACCTAGAATCCAATGATGCACAAATATTGTTGGAATACTTGAAGAACAAGCAGACAGAGGATCCTGCATTTTTTTATGCCATGAAAATTGATAAGCACGATGGAAGGATAGCTGATTTCTTTTGGGCCGATGGTCAGTCCATCATGGATTACGCATGCTTTGGAGATGCAGTATCGTTTGACACCACATTTCAGACAAATAAGTTTTAAATGCCTTTTGCTCCGCTCCTTGGAACTAACCATCACAAGCAAACAATAATTTTTGGGGCAGCGTTGTTGTTTAATAAAACTATTGAATCATTTATTTGGCTGTTCCAAACCTTTTTGACTGCAATGTCAGGCAAGCATCCAAGCACAATTTTCACTGACCAGATGCAGCCATGGCAGAAGCAATTGCTTATGTATTCCCAAATACATGTCACCGGGCTTTGTTTGTGGCACATCTATCTTAATGCTGCTAAACATCTTGGTCATGTAATTCATAAGCATCCTGAGTTTCTATATACTTTTAAAAGATGTGTCTATGAAGATAGATCAGAGGAGTATTTCACAAAGAAGTGGAATGATTTGTTGACGATATATGGATTGGAAGAGAACTCGTGGATGCTAAATGTATATGATTTGAGAAGAAAGTGGGCTGCTGTTTATCGTAACTCTTTTGCAGCTGATATGACCACAACTCAAAAGAGTGAAGGTATGAATAATATCTTTAAGAAAAGATTTCGTAGAAAATTAGGCCTTTCTGAACTCAAGGTTTCTGCTTCTCTACGTGAAAATGAGTTGGATGAAGATTTTAAATCACTTTCAAAGGTGCCAGTTATTTATGTTCCAGAATTACCATTGTTAAAGTCCGCCTTAGAATCATATACTAGGAGGATGTATTTAGAGTTCGAAACAGAATTTAAAAAATAGCATGAATATTCTTGTAAGTTGCTACAGACTAAGGGGTCAACATCGACATTTACGGTTACGCATATGCATTGAGATTATGGAGCAACAACTGTGTTGAACATTGCAGATATGACCATTACATGCTCTTGCAGAAAGTTTGAATCAATAGGTATGTCTACTCATCAAATTATAATTTCAGTTGTAATACATATTGCTGACCACTAGCTTCCATTTCTTATAGGTATACTGTGCAAGCATGCCTTCAAAGTATTTAATATGAATAATATTTTCATTTTATTATCTCAATATATACTAAACAGATGGACAAAATATGCAAAAAGAGGATATTATGTTGAGAAAAAAGGAAGGCAGAATGAAAACTTGAAAGCACGTGCTGCATGTATCTCTCGAATGGCAATATCTCTTGCATTGAAGTGTTCAACATCAGAACCACTTCTTGATGATTTGGAGAGGGCATTAGAAAATTTGGAATTGATGGCTGATGATTCATTAAACAAGATGTGAGAAAATGAAGTTTCTTTCATTGGTTTGAACGACCATGTTATAGGTACAGAAACTAGTGCAATATCATTTAGAGTTCCTCACGTAGTAAAAGGTCCGAAAAGTAAACTGGCAAAGAATGTTGTTGAAAAGAATACAAGGAAGAAAAAGAAAAGTCGTGAAGAAAAAGGTACTAGTTTATTCCTACATGTATTATTTTTTAGCAGCATCTCATATCTTTTAATAGCTGCAAATATATTTCAGATGTTGTTGAAGAAGAAACAAGGAACATTGGGAACAATAGTGGTGGTAATGTGGCAATACCAAACAGTTCTACCAATAACTTGATCAACTTTCCAACTATTGTGCAAGGAGGATATACAAGTCTTTTGCTTGGTCTTGATCAAGATGCTTCGGCTGCGCGGAAATTACAATTTGACACGGGAGCAAACATACAATTTGACAGCCATGTCACTGAAATTTCCTTATTACTCTAATAAATTCAATACATTGTGTATGGTATAATATACAGCTGTTTTGCATGCCTGCTGTGAACACACTGAGTTCTGTGTGCGTATTTGTTTTGTCAGTAGCTTAATTTGATATTCGCGCGTTGTCTGGAATTTTGCTGATTATTTTGTATGGAACATATGTCTATGATAAGCAACTTCAATGTCATTGTATTCAGTTTTCTTTTCTTCTTTTGTCCAGTATATAATAATGAAATTCTTCTATTCATCGTTGTGTAAGCGTGAGCGTTTCTCTAAAAATTTCTCGCTCCGACCTAATCAAGTACTTACTGCTAAAGAGTGAAGAGAATCCCCAGGTCATCATCAGACACTTGTAGCTCAAGCATAATCTAAGCCTATTTCGAAAGGGAACGATCAGAAAAAGTAAGCAGTCAGTCGTTTTCTGAAAATGAAGTTACAGGGTAAAGCTCCAAGGAAGGTACAGGTGCACCAATTGATCCGTATCATCCTCCCGCTGCAGGCTCCAAGCCAAGCAACGAATCCAATCAGCTGCGGGTTCCTATGCTGCATCATCAAGTATCTCGCACCAGCTTGCTCCGTTCCGATGCTTGCGCCAACCTCTACTGAACTAGCTGCTCTGTATGCGACCGAATCTTCCTGAATAGGCAGTGGCAAACAGCCTGCGCGCTAGCTGAGCAAGGAAGAAAGGGCAGGGAAGAAGGGAGAAGCGGCGAGGGGCAGGGAAGAAGGGAGAAGCCGCGATGGCAGATGGGGATGGGAGAGGCGACCACGCTGATGCTCTTGTCAGGAGAGACGGAAGAGGATCTTGCGGCCACCACGGACGGGTGACGCGCCGGCGGCAAGCAGGGACGGGTGAGCTTGTCGTCGGAAAGGGAGAGGCGGCGAACGCCATGGACGGGTGGGGGCGACGGCGGGACGGATGTGCGAGCCGGCTAGAGAACGACCGAGCCGCAAGAGAAACGGGAGCCTGGACACGGCTTCCGTTGGTGGGCCTGCACATATCGATTGTGAGGGGCTCCAATACGGTGGCTCTGGATCCGGAGTCCAGAGAATTTTTTCCCCTTTTTGTGATGAATCAATGGGATTCATAAACCTCACTTCGGAGTGGCCCTATTAGTTCTTTCTTCTCCCCTCTAATAATGGCGGCTCGATATTTAGGTTTTGTTCCTTATGCCTCAAGTTAAGATGTCAAACAAGCGAAGTGGAGACGACAGCTCGACAGGCTCGGATGGACAACAGAAAGCTCTCAAAAGTAATGGAGGCCTTTGTGATGAACATGACCAGCATGATGTCGCCGCTCCCCTGCGCGGCGCACACCATCTGCACGGCGACCTCTGCGTCCTCACGGTGCACCAGCTGCGACGCAGTGTACCAACGGCACAGGCAAAGCAAGGTGCCAGACTCACTTGATTGTCTCTGGATGTGCCCGAACGGTGGCTGGACGCTGTAGCAAACGAAGCCGACATAGAGGAAGGCGGCTTGAAGTACCCGACCTAGACAGCGGATGAGGTTGGCGTCCGCGAACTTCTTGTGGACGGTCGCCATGGTTGGGTGCCCTAACTTCACCATGGGATAGCAGCAGCCCGCCGTAGTAGACATATAGAATGAAGTAGCCACGGTCTCCACGGTGACGTCCACCTTGGGAGAGCTGTAGGACGACGACTCAACGAGGCCTTCGTCGCCCTGACGCTGTGGAGAGAACATCCGTGGGACAGAGACCGTGTTGTCGTTACCGGCGTGCCGTGGGGAAGGAAGCCTTCGTAGATGAAGGCCGGTGTGTGCAAAGCCGGCCGAAGATGCTCCAGTCGGTGGCGTCCCGTTGGTTGTCGTCGGTGACCTTGTGGATGGGGCTAGTCTTCACCATTGCAAATGGCACTAGATGCGTTACACGCGAAGTTCCTATATTTGTTTGCTATGTGGCCTCTTTCTTATTACGTGTGTCATTTTTTACGTTCGTTTGATGCATTTGGCCGGGAGACCCTTTAGAAACATGGATTAGAACGAAAGGTATGTACTAGTCCTAGAACGGACCAAAGCAGCAACAATGACTGCCATAGTTCTTACTTGTCATGCAATTTTTATTTCAAGAGTACTAGGTTTGGAAGTACAGTTATTTATTTCCTTTTTTCCATAAACCACAATCCTACGGGAGATGCTCGCACATCCTCGAACAGGGTTTCTAAGGAAGCATTATTCTGGTCGAGTTGCCGGATCGTCTTTAGTGACCACAATCTCGCACATATAAGGCAGCTGCACCTTGGTTTCTCACACTCTTTTGATCTAATCTAGCACTAATATTCTCAAACCTTGTGCTAAAGCCTATGGATATGATCACGAAGCACTATGGTGGTTAGGATGTCTTCAATGAGCTTCCTCTAAACTCCAGCAACCTCAAATGGACGAGAGAGGGGGATATAAATAGCCCAACAACTCCAAATAGCCATTGCTCCAACGGCCAGAAAAAGAACCAGTAGTGTCAGATGAACCGACGCTCTATCTAGGTGGGAGTCGGTTCATCCGGTCACCCTCTTTTAGCCACATAGCTGTTGGCCCCTCGCTGCCATGCCAGCTTTTGCATTGCACCGACACCCGTCGGTTCATCCAGCGCTGAAGATTTTTCTCCAAAATCTTATGTCACTTAACATGCTCTCTGGATAATCAAACCATGATTCGTCGGATCATCTGATGCTTGAGGACCAGGTCATCCGATGCTGAAGACTTCTCTTAACTTGATCGTCGTTGCAATTGTGCATTGCACCAATCCATTGTAATTCTAAGCCGTCCGTTCATCCAGTCGACTGATTTCTGCTACACTTTGTCTAAATTTTCTTGGTTGTCTTGACTGCAATTTGGATTGTCTTGTATGTAAATTGAACTCCATCCATAGGATCTAGAAATCGTACAAATATAGTCTCACAAATTTGTTAGTCCCATTGAGCTAATGGGACTATATTTCTTAGATCATAGTCTTATCCTATTACAATCCAGTTCCATCCTTATATATTCTTGCTCAAAATTTATAAAATATGAGACCGATTTTTTTACCTGATCTTTAAATAAACTCTTAGACCCTTTACCACCTCCACCTCTATCTAAAAAATAAGCCATTATGGACTGCAAGGTTAGCTCGTGGTTACGAAGAGCAGCTTCTTTTTTTTTCAATTATACAGTATAAGTCAGATACTTACAACCAGTGGCGGAGCTGCAGGGTGGTCCAGGTGGGCCGCGGCATACCCTAAGGCCCAGCCCACCAAGGACCACCCCAGCCATTCTAGCCCAGGCAGACAGGCCACTGGCCAAGCGCCCCATCCTCTGTTTTTCCTGAGCCCGCAGTCGTGCGACGCAAGAAGCAGAGGAGAAGGCGACCGCGACGCCGCGACGGTGCTGCTCCGCCCTTGGGCTCCAGCCTCCGTCGTCCGTCCTCTACTCCTCCACTCCACCGCCAGCGCCGAAGCTCCGCCGACTGCCGGTAAGCCCCCTCTTCCTCTTCCCTTCCTACTGCCTTCCTCTTCCGATTTCCCTTTCTCTTCTGATCTAAAATTTTCCCCTTGTTAGGGTTAGACGAGTAGGAGGAATTGATAAGAATTGATGGTTATTTTCTTGATGTGCTCAGCCAGGGGAGGTGGATCTTTGTTGTGACAGGAGTGAGGACCACGCTGCAGCCCCAATTCCAAGTTCCCAAGGTTTGTACTGTGAGTGCTAAACCCTAACTTCGATTCCAATAGTTTGATTGCTTAATTTATAACATGATGTGGCCTTTTTTAATTAGTATAACGGCTTGATGGCTGATGCACTATGAATTTTGACATTTGATTGTAGAGTTATTGAATTGTGAAGAGGGATGGAGATATTGCATCTCTTTTTCGAAAGCATGCAGCAAAGAGGCAAAATGTGAATCCTATGCCACCTCCGGAAGCAACTCAAGAACAAGAGAGAGTAATTGAAGAAAATGTGAATTCTATGCCACCTCCACCACCACCACCTCCGGAGGCAACTCAAGAGCAAGTGGAAGAGAGAGTAATTGAAGAAATTGTGAATCCTATGCCACCTCCACCGCCACCACCGCTACCACCATTGGCTCCACCAACTTATGATGTGAGTCGTCTTCCAAATGATCCAGGTAAAAGACAACCCATTGCAAGTTACCATGCTAATGATCATGATGCAATTCGAAGAGCATATATTCTTAGAGGTCCATTTCAGCCATATGCACATAAGTTCCCGAAAAGGTGGATTGGAGATAGAGAACGTCATTTCAATTTTGTGTGGTTTCATAATTTTCCGTGGGTTGAATATAGTGTCAACAAAGATGCTGTGTTTTGCTTTGCATGCTACTTGTTCAAAAATAAAGAAAGTAAGGGAAAGGGGACTGCTGCATTTACTGTGAAAGGTTGGAAAAACTGGAATATAGGAGAGAATGCACTTTTGAAACATGCACGTTCTAAGGCACATAAGGCAGCCCAAGAGAAATACCTTGGTTTTTTGAATCCTGATGCAACAATTGATGATAAAATTGAGAAGTGGAGTGCTGAGGATCGTCATCTCTATAAGAAAAGGCTGACTTATTCACTTCGATGTTTGAAGTTTCTTTTGCATCAAGGATTAGCATTCCGTGGACATGATGAAAGTGCAGAGTCTAGCAATAGAGGTAACTTCATTGAACTTTTGAAATTTGTTGTTGCACATAGTGAAGAGGTGAACAAGTATGTTCTAAACAATGCTCCAAGTAATTGCACTTTGACTAGCCCAATGATACAAAAGCAGATTATTCAGTGTTGTGCCATAGAAACTAGAAAGAAAATAATTGGAGAACTTCGTGAAGAGCCCTTTGCAATTTTAGCAGATGAGTGTAGTGACATATCACATAAAGAACAACTAGCTCTTTGCTTGCGTTATGTTGATGCATTGGGAAGGCCATGTGAGCACTTTCTTGGAGTTGTTCATATAGATGATACTACCTCTTTGTCACTTAAAGATGCAATTGAAGCTTTACTTGTTAGTCATGGCTTGACATTGACACGAATTCGTGGTCAAGGTTATGATGGGGCTAGCAACATGAGAGGAGATATTAAAGGGCTGAAAACATTGATTATGCAAGAGTCACCTTCTGCTTATTATATCCATTGCTTTGCACATCAACTCCAACTAGTTGTTGTTGCTGTTGCCAAGGGAAATAATGACTGTGTTTGGTTTTTTGATCAAGTGTCTCTCTTGCTGAATATTGTTGGAGTCTCTTGTAAGCGTCATGGCATGCTTCGAGATGCTAGGATTGAGAATCTCATGAGAGCACTTGATTGTGGTGAACTTGAAACTGGAAGTGGATTAAATTAAGAGATGGGGTTGGCTAGGCCCGGTGACACTCGGTGGAGCTCTCATTACAAGGCTGTATGCAACATCATTGCTATGTATCCTATAATCCGTGAAGTTCTTTTCACTCTTGGAGAGGATACTACTGTTAGAGCTGATTGGACAAAGATACATACCATGCTTGGTGCATTTGAGTCATTTGACTTTGTTTTTTGTTTACACTTAATGTTTACTATTCTTGGATACACAAATGATTTGTCAGAGTGTTTGCAAAGAAGGGAGCAAGATATTCTTAATGCAATCACACTTGTTAAAGCGGCAAAGAAAAGAATGGAACACTTAAGGAATCATGGTTGGGATCAATTTCTTGATAGGGTCACTTTATTTTGCAACAAGCATGGTGTCCAAGTTCCTGCTATGGAGGGTAATTATGTGCCTTTTGGAAGATCTGTTCGGTTTGTTCATGACCAAAATAATGATGACCACTTTAGAAGAGCAATATATATTGGGGTCATTGATCAAATTAGCATAGAGCTTGCTAGTCGGTTTGATGAAGTTAATATGGAGTTGCTTTCTTGTATGGCAGCTTTTGATCCTTCCAACTCATTTGCTTCATTTGATGCACAGAAGCTACGTAGACTAGCTGAGTTCTATCCTAATGACATATCAAGCACTGACTTGCTAAAACTGGACTTGCAACTTGACAATTTTATTGATGTCCTAAGAGAAGATGATGACTTCAAAGACCTACACAATCTTGTTGATCTCTCAGTTAAGCTTGTTGAAAAAAAAAGATATAAGGTGCATGATGTTGTGTACTTGCTTCTCAAATTGGTATTGCTTTTACCGGTGGCAACAGAAGTGTTGAAAGGGCATTCTCTGCAATGACTTTTGTGAAATCTAAATTCAAACTTTTATGGACTTGAGGAAGCGTAGGCCAAATAAAAAGACATAGTCTTTTGGTATGTGTAAGCTTGTTTATGCATCTTTTGCACTTTCCTAGATCATATTTTGTTCTAATATATGCAACTTTCGCACGTATTGTTGAATGCAAGACTTTATATGCTATTTACCTTGTTTACAAAACTATATATGTATTTTACTGAATTGCATATAAAAATTTTGTTCCGGCGTACCCTATAAAAAATCCTGGCTCCGCCACTGCTTACAACATACGTTCACTTGGCCGTGCGAACTCACCCCGTGAATCGATTAGCTACGTCCAACGCGCACTGGATCGCCAATATCAGTTGCCAAACTGACACCGGTATTAGCATTCAAGCATCCACCACCAGCGTCCATTAACTTTCAAATTAGAAGAGTCATTATAGCCGGTAATTCAGCATCGATTACGGTACAGTAAGCGGCAACTCGCGCAGGAGTTGCAGCCGTGAGAATTCAACTTCGTATGGGAAAGAGAAATGGACGGAACGGGGGGGTTAATGGACCGTTTGGGTCAGGTTCGGTTCAGTTCAGCTGAGATCAGCTAGCCGTTGCGCCGGAGGACCCGACGCGACGCGACGCGAGCTCACGCAGCCCGTGTGACCAGAAAGGACGACCCGAGCCGTGCCGTGCCGTGCCCGACGCCCCCCGCCCGGCCGGGTCGCGTCGCATCACCCTGGCACTTGGCAGGCGCAGGCGCCACCCACCCAGCGCCTCCTCGGTGCACGAGGCGAGACGCTCCGGCCCGGCCCCCCGCTTCTTCCTCTCTCTCCTCGCCCCGAGGTGCTTTGGCCTTGTGCAGCCACTCCGTCGCGGTGGGTTCCCTTTCCGTTTCGATCGGAACGGTGGCTGGCCGGTGGGTTTCCGGCGGTGGTTCTGCGCTCGGGTGGGCGTGGGCGGAGGAGCGTGTCGCAGGCCAGGGGCGGATGGCGGCTACGGGCCCGGCGGCGGCAGGGTGGCCCGAGCGCCTCGGCGACCCCCGCGGCTCTCTTCCTCATCGCCCTCCTCCTCCGCGCGCCGCAGAAGGGCGTCGAGGCGGCGACGCGGGGAAGGCGGAGGCGGAGGCGGCGGGCGACGGTATCCGGAGCACGTCGCGTGGCGGTGCCGTGGCGAGGAGCGGCGTGGTGGCGCTGGCGGGCCCGGACGCGGACGCGGCGGGCGTCGCGGGTGCTTCAGCCGGCGACAGCGCGGCTGGGGTGGTGGATGCGCCGCGGGAGGGAAGCGGAGGCGGCGAGGTGGGGAGCAAGAGGTCGTCCTTCGCCTTGGCGGCGCCGCGCGCGTACACGCCGCCCAAACGGAGGCTGGTCTCCGCCACGCGCCGGTTCCCGCCAGGGTGCGGGAGGGGCGTCGACGCCAGTTCACGGCTCGTGGCCGCGCCCGCGCCCCGCTCCGACGGTGGTTCTGCTGCGTCGCCTAAGTCGGCTCCTCCTCCTCTCTCGATCGGCGAGGCTGGTTCTGTTGTGCTGCCGAAGGTGTCTGCTGCAGTTGTTCACCGTCCGGTTCCGGGCGGCGGTTGTCACGGTCCAGTTGCTGGGGCGCTGAGATCACCAGAGCCTTCCCGCCGGAGTCTCGTTGCTGCTGCAGTTAGTTTGCTGGACAATGATCCACAAGGTGGTGCAGGGAGGGGTGGTGAATTTGGGAGCGGCAAGCAGTTGGTACCAGCCACTCGGTTGCCACCGAAACCGAGGACGATGGTCTCCACCATCCGACGCTTCCCGGTCGGGTGCGGGAGGGTCAAAGCGTCGCAATCTCTCAACAAGTCTGCAGACAAGTGCCTCCGGACAGAGAGCAAGGAGTCTTCCACGGCTAGGGGCTCCTTTGGTCCCAAGAAGAAGGTGGTTGTAAAAGATCCAGCTCATCTTCGGCTGAAGGTTGCCTCTGCATGCACAATGGGCACCATCAATAAACTGGATCAAGTGGTGGCTTCCATGTTGGAAGATGATGGCTTCTTGAAGGCAATAGCTGCTTATGACAGAAAGCTTGAACTGAAGCTCAATGTTTCATCAATTGTTCCTTCTGTGAGGTGCCAAAGGCAATCTGGAACCCAGAATGCGGATGCCAGGTGTAAAGTCAAGATGATGTGCATGAGGTTCCGGTTTATATGCAGGGCTATAGTACAAATTGTGGAACAGAGCTCGCTGAAGATTAGTAGAATTGACCTTGCAGCTGATAAAGTGATCAAGAAATCGCCAGGATTTACCCAACATGAGCCTGTCATTGGAAACGTTCCTGGAGTTGAAGTTGGTGATGAATTCCTGTACAGGGTTGAGCTGGCCCTTGTTGGTCTCCACCGACCGTACCAGGGAGGCATTGACACCACCAGGGATGAAAATGGTGTGCTTGTTGCAATCAGCATTGTTGCTTCTGGATGTTATCCTGATGAGCTATCAAGCTCGGGTGAATTAGTATATACTGGTTCTGGAGGAAAGTATGCTGGTAAGAAGACTGATGAGAATCAACAGCTTAAGAGGGGTAACCTAGCCTTGAAGAACTGCATCCAAATGAAGACTCCTGTCAGGGTGATTCACGGCTTTAAAGGTTTGAGTAGAGAAGAAGGCAGTCATTCAAGGGCCAAAAGAGCTTCAGCTTTCACATATGATGGTCTGTACCATGTTTTGGATTGCTGGAGAGAAGGTCAGGCAGGTTCTAAGGTGTTCAAGTACAAGTTACAAAGGATTCCTGGGCAACCAGAATTGCCCCACAGCAAAACTGCCCGCGGCAGCTAAACTGGTATCATGTGTTGAAGACTTGGCCTACTGGGTTCACCCACATCAGACGTCATTGACTCCATTGTTTTGCTGGTAGACCGGAGAACATATATCCGTGCAGCTCATCCTACCTTGTCACTAAGCTTGTAATGTTACTCTCTGCACAATGTTACCTATTGCGACAGCTGCTGACGCGTCCTAGTTCTTTGTCAGTTGCGAAAGCTGCTGAAGTTTCTGAGTTCCTTACCGCTCACGTGAACCCGATGTTTCCGAGTGCACCAGAGCAGAGCCTTGAGAGGTGCGGTTCAGCACAAGATGGATTGAGAGCAATTTGCATCAGTAACGAGCCTAACCTTGCCCTGACAGTGCACGAACTGCTGCAGCGCAAGGTGTAGAGGCAGCTTGCAACAAATAGTGATCATCTTAAGGGAGTATGCATGGTAGTTCCATTGGACGTGGCTGGTGTTGTAGTGTTGCTCTTTTTGGCAGTATAGCTTGTAACTGACCGTGTAGTGTTGCTGCTGCTTTTGGAATACGCCCAAGGATTGTGTGCTATGTGCCTATGTCCAGGATGGTAAGAACACCAGTAACAAAGCTGTTTTGTAGATGAGTGATTAGTTTTTAATGTAGCTTACGTGAATCGTCTCGTTTCCGTTTATGATTTATGCATCTAGTTTTACATACCCTGCGGCTATTGTAATGGAGTTATGATGACTGTATGCTGTAACCACTGACTTGCTTTGTTGTAGTTTCTTGTTTGCTACAAGTCTCTTGCTGTTCCTCTTGCCGCGACCATATTAAAACCCTCCAGATAGCTTAATATTTCAGAAAATTGTCGGGGATAGCTTGAGTATCTCTGAACTTTACTCCCCATGCAATGTTCTGCAGGCTCACATGAGAACCGGCTATGTATCTGTGTATGTAAGCAGCCTAAAACATGATCACAAATTTATCCAGAACATGGAACGGGAGGATTGTCTAGGCCGATGTTAAAGGGGAGTTGTTCTGTTTCTTTGACAAGTATACAAAACATGCTGGATATTGATGCCTGTTTTTTTTTTTTTGAGGCAACATCGATGCCTGTTTGCTGGCCGTGGTTATCGCTGGGCGTTGCCGTTCACGTGTTCTTGTAACTACAGACCCTTTTTTACCTTCCCAAAGTGTGGCGTGCTTACTTAACTAGTAATTGTACGATCGTTCAAAATAATAATAAATCAAGAAAGTTATTGTACATAGATGGTTCCTTTTTACATGGCAAAAAAAAAACAAAGTTATGCAATACAGATGAACACATTAGCCCCATACCAACAAAGAAAAACGTTACACAACACCGAAAATGATCTGCTAGTGAACAAGCTCCTACGTATTCTGCATAATAAGCATATTGTTCATTGTTCTATGGCTAGCCTAACATGTGAACCGCTCCTGAAGTTCAGAACTCCGGTCTGCACAGACATCTCAGTCACTGATGACGTTCAAGGAGAACTTGGACAGCAGGTTCGGGATCCCAGATATGACCGGGCCATAAACCTGCAAATGAGTGATCGGTAGGATGGGTGTCAAGAGGAAGATCCTAGGTCCTGAACTCCAAAAACCTAAGAACCCAACATACCTGTGCGTTGTTGTGGATCTGGGACAGAGGCACCGCCAGCAGCTTCATATTCCTCGGCACGACGAACTGCCGGGACATCGGCAGCCTGATCAGGAACAGCTTGATGCATTCCTTCACGATGCAACCGGGTTCACACACTCGGATCAGAACAATTGCTTAGGAAGCTAAGCTTCGATACAGTTTGACATGGCGACATTTTGTACCTTTGGGGCGCGGAAGCTTGGGGGCATGTATGGAAATGGGATGGCCTCAAATTCAGATCTCCACCACATCCCAATGCACTCACCAACCTAGTCAGTAACCAACGTGAAAAAGTATCAAACATCTGGATCACCCTATCCTAGCTTTGGCACCAGAGTTGACACACCATGGAACAATTGTGCTAGCTAACTTGCAGGTTTGCAAGAAACTGAACAATGTATTCAAGAAATTCCTCTGCCTGAAGTAAGGTTACCTGCCAGTCATCCTCCTCCTCCTCAGCAATGGCCTCGCCATCATCGAGGACGGACAGCTTGCTCGAGAGCTTGCGCTTGAGCCCTTGGACATCTGAAGATGCAGCCATCAACCCATCATACACACAGGAACAAACCTGTCAAGCTCCATGCCATCCTCATGCACGACCGATCACTTGTGCTAACTCGCAGGTTTGCAGCAGGAGAATTCAGGGCACCTACCTTCCTCGCCGGGCCTGAGACGGCCTCCCGGGAGCACGAAGGAGGAGTTCCGGACCTGCAGCAGCAACACGTGCGGGTGATCGAACAGCTCCACCTGCAACCGAACAACCAAAATTCAGAGCCCGCAGCTCTGCTCGCTCGCCGATGAACGGCGCGCCAACATCGCGCTCGCTGCGGACGATCGAGGCGTGCGCGATTGCTCGGAGACGGGGAATCGGAGAGGTGGGGATCGGGGTCTCACCAGGAGGACGCCATGGACGCTGGTGCGGAGCCCGTTGGCGGCGAAGCTGCACGCGCGCAACGAAAGGGGGAGTGTGAAATCGCCCGACCAAGAGCTAATCAGCACAGAGTCCAAGAACAGAGGAGGTGGCCAGGTAGGTGGCGTGCACTCACTTGGCCTTGAGGCGGAGCGCGCGGTCGGCGGCCGTCTCCAGGCCGCGGGGCGCGGCGGCGGCGTCCTTGGCGCCGAAGTAGTAGCGGCTGAGCGGGTATATCTCCACCCCCTGCTCCCTCGCCGCCGCAGGCGCAGCCGCGGCCACAGCCTCCATCTCGAGCCCCATGAGCTTGAGGTCGGTCTCCACCGGAGCGAGCGGAGCCGCCGGTTATATAGCGCCGCGCGCCGCGAGCCGCGGAAGGGAAGCGAACCGGGTGGAGAGTAGAAAGGTGGGGAGGAGGAGAAGGCGCGAGAGGGGAAGGAGGATTTGGGAAGCTTCTGCACTCCTGCGGCCGCCGCCGGGCCCGGGTTGATTGGGTTCAGGGGAAGAGAGCCAGAGAGGGGAGGGGGGGGGGGGCGGCGGGGAGGTGGGAGAAGCGTCGGGAGCGGGAGGCGCGGCGACGTGGCGGGCGGCGGGCGGGGCGACGTGGCGTGGCGAGGAGGGAGCCAGGTAGGGGACACGGTGGAGGGGCCCGCGCGTGCGCATCCGCCTCGCTTTCGGTCTGGGCCCCGCTCGCTAGTCTCCCGGAGCCTGCTCTCGGCAGTCAACTCGCTTCGGTGACCGCCGGATATTGGTCCGCGGATAGGATGTCTTTGGAGGTTGACAGACAGCAAACCCGTGGAAAGGCCACAAATGTACAAGAAGCATGCAGCATTGCAAATTTGCCATAGGGAAAATAAATTGTCGAACGCTCGCTATTTCCAAATTATAGAGCTCGCTTGAGTTTTTAACACCATATTATAACTACTAATTTATCACATATTACAATGTTTATGGTCTCATAAGCAAATAATATATGCTACTACGTCCATCACCAACGAGAAATACGCAGTAAGATATCTGAACCGGTCTATTCGAATTGCCTGCAGGGTTGTGCGTGCGTACATGCGTTCATAGATGAGCGTGATTTTGATAAGAGGGGTGCGTGTCCATGCGTGTACACGAATCTAGTTATTAATAGATTTATAGAACATCAGTGCTATAATTGTTTTATTATTTTTTAAAATTCTTAGAGTGATTATTGGTCAAATATTAGAAAGTTTCATTTTTGCCTGAGTCTTCCATACAACAAAAGATAGTCATAGTCATATTTACAACTAATTATTTTTGTTATGGTAATCTTATACATGGCGACTAAGGAGCACCTATGATGATCTTGTCAATCTAAAAAGATTTTATACTAGTCTCTCCTACGTATTTATAAGTGTAGGATTTTGTGTGGGTAGTGCAGTGAAATATAGGGATAGGATATGCTTCCTTGATTCCTTGTGTTTTATAGGAGGAATGTGCATGTTTGCTTATAAACGGTTTTTATGGAAGAGAAAAAAAGGCTGAGGAGTGATCGGAGTACCTCTCCGGCCATGGAAACACTCCTCTACTCGTCACAAATGTAGGCTTCCTCGATTCGTAGTCGTCGCGTGGGTGCCTCACGAAAAGGAGGTGGCCTTTGCATCACGTGAGACCGGTTTTCCGATGAGATAAATAATAATTTGTTTATTCGGCGCAAGAGTGATTTGATCGTGTGACGGTGGGTGACTGCGAGGAGGAGTAAGCTACTGTTTGGATCCAAAGTGTAAAAGGGTAAAAGGAAAAAAATTTTACCATTTGCCAAAAGTGGCAAAAGTTTTACCATTAGGGGTGTTTGGATTCAAATGGCAAAAGTTTTGGCAAAAGCTCATTTAAACCTCTTTTCTCCTTTTTGCCATAGGGTGTTTGGGTCCAAATGGAAAAAAAAGAGCAAATTTTTTGCTGTTTCCTTTTGCTATCTGTTTTTGTTGTTTCCTTTTTGCCATAGGGCGTTTGAGTCCAAATGAAAAAAAAGCAAATTTTTTACTATTTACTCTTTTGCTAAAGGATCCAAACAGGTCCTAAGCCGTGCAGGTGCTTCTTCATTTTTGGGCGTCGTGCTTGGGCCTGGGGCCGGGGCGTGCGTGTGGTGCACTGCTGCTCTGTAACAGGCAGTCGCCTTTGACTGTGCCTTTTTCCTTTTTCTTTTCCTGCAACCTACAGCGAGGCGCAGGCGCGTAGCGGACTAGCAGTACAAGGGTACAAAGCGAAAAGAAACAAGGAAGAGGCCAGGCGAGACGTGACGAGAACCTATCCCGTGTTACATCTCTTAATGTGTTAACGGGTTACCAAATTTAATAGCATCCATATTAATGTATAAAAAGTTTATCTAAAAATATAGCATGTAAACATCTACCATCATGCAAAGTTTTAGGTTGAAAAAAAACTTGTCCATGAAGAAATTGCATGATGGTAGATGTTTGCGTACTTTATCTATTTATATTTTTAGATAAATTTTTGATGCATCGATACAGATACTATTAAATTGGTAACATGGTAACACCTAAAGTGGTGGTGAAGTGGTGGTAACAGTTCTCGATACGAGAAGATAAGGCGCGGAGCTCGCACGAAGAAGCACGGGATAGTGGCCTTGTGCCGTCGTGTGTGATATTCCTCCCCGATCCCTTATTTTTCATGATATAGTACCAACGTTGAAAAGACACTAAGCGCCTAGAGCCTAGGAGCGTCTAGATGAGACTAGGCGTTTTTCTAAGCAGTGCCATATACATACGTATATCTTGCCATACACATCATATACCTCTAAAAGAAAAGAAAAATAGAGGATCACTAGCTCGTGAGTCAAAAAATAAGCCCATCAGAGCAGCTCAACAGACCACCTCCCACCTTATCTCCTTCTCTCGTTTCCAACACCGCCGCTCCTACCTCGTCCGCGCCTCTACCGCCCTTCCTCCTCCTCCGTGCCTGCCCCTGCCTCCTCCACCACCGCGCACCCGGTCCTACCTCCTCCACCGCCTTTGCCCGTCCATACCTCGGCCGCCGCCCGTCCCTTGCTTTCTCCTTCTCTTCCAGCGCTCGTCCCCTGCCTCCGCCGCCACCACCGCCACCGCTGCCCGTCCCCTGCCTCCTCCTCCTCCTCTGCCACTGCTGTCTGCTCTGCCTCATCCCCGGATCACCGGATTTGCACGTAGGGACACCGGGTCGCCGTTGAGGGTCCGCCTACACCTCAAGGCGCCACAGTACCCTTCCTCCCCGGCCGGTGCCGACGAGTGCCGCCTAGGGGTTTGCCTATGCCTAGGTGGCCGCCTAGCATCGTCTTTTTGAACATTGCATAGTAGGTAGGGTTATTGATTTATGTTGTAGCTACGAGTACCTTGTTATCGCAATGAAAATTTTCTAACTTAGATACGGGAAATAACAGTGAGCCTGCCAGTCGGCCTTTATTGATATATGGATTGATTGGATCGATGTGCTTTCATTATTATATACTGTAAAAATAAAAACATATCCAACACGTGTTTCATCTATTGACAGGATATACTGTGATAAGGACAAAACACCGAGGCTGCCAATAGATTTTATTGATTTGATTGGAACAATCACATGGCTTGCTATGATATCTCTCTTTCCATCCTACCGTCCTAGTAGGCCGTCTTGCATACTATCTTCTCTTAGGCTGGTGCCAATGGGGCCGGTACCGCCCCCCTATCAGCGCGGCGCAGGTGGGAGGCGGTCGAGTGGGAGAGAGAGGGCGGGATGGATCCCGCCGGGCGGGAGCGGGCGCTATCGTCCCGCTCTCGCCCGCGTTGGCAGGCACGCGGGGGCGGGAGGCGGGCGGGAGCGAGGCGGCGCGGTGGCGTCGGCGGCTGCGCGGGCGAGAGGGGTAGGGCGAGAGTGACGTGACGCGTTTCTATTGGTCCACGCGAGGTTGAAATAATTAAATCTGAAAAAGAAAAACTGACGTGGAGGAGAGAGAAGTGAGAGCTGGTAGTATAACCTGTGTATTGGAGGGGTGGGATGAGAGTGGAGTGAGAGTGGGGGTGAGAACTCACGTGACGGGGAGATATCTCCCCCCACCACTGGACTCACCCTTATTCCATGAATCATGGTCCTGATCATCGTTACCATTCCTGGCAGAGTTGGTTCGCATGCGCTCCTTTTATTTCCACGCCACTCAACCGATGCACCTTCCATACCTCACGAGGTTTTATGTGTTGTCTGCTTGTGACCGAGAGCCACGACGAGCAAGTGCAGCACATGATTGTTCTTCAAACTCTACTGCTCTAGTAACATTATATGCTATGCGACCGCGGTGTACAAGTGATATCCAATACATTAAACGGGGGGGGGGGGGGGTGATCGGTAGATAGCTATAACTGCAAAAATATTGCTTATTACTACTACCCTCATATATATATATTGATGCTCACCGCACGTTAAAAAAATGTGCTGGTTGTTGAATCACACTAAAAAGCAAGGGCGTCTATTCCTCACTCGCGCGAGTGTGAGCCGAGCCATCGTTGTAGGATCCCCGCCCGTCGCTCGTCCCCACCACCGGTCATCTTTTCACCGTCGGATCCACCGTCCGATGCCGCCTCCCGTCCGACCCTGGTCCACCAATTGTCAAACTGCCGCCACTGGCCGGCAGCGTACCGGCATTATCCGCCACCCCGCAACCCACCACCACCGCCGGTCTTCCCTACCACCCCCTCTTCTAAGGTCGCCAGTGGCCACCGATCCCGGCAGCCCCATCCCGAAGGCCCCGAACTTCGGCCGCCGCTGGCTCGACGAGGAAGATGAACAGCGATAAATAGATTCCCCGCTAAAAAGCCCACCCACGTCCATATAGTGAAAAAAATAGTTACTCTGTATATTTATCATCAGGCACCTTTTACCGTCCACTGCTGCTGTGAATTTACCTGGACAATTTAGCGGCCACTCTGCCGCATCGATCACACACCAAACACCGGCTCTCAAAAGCGTGCTACGACCACCACCATGCGGACTCTCATCGACACGCTGCCACGCTGGTGTTCATCTACCGGTACGTATTTCGGAAACAAAGAGCAACGAGCACGTTAGCATCGCGGGCTCAAGAGGCACACGAGACACGAGTCGCGCACCTAGCCGTTGGTCGGACCCCGAGCTCGCACACGTAGGCAGCGCCGTCCCGTACTCCCGTCCTCCCTGCAGCCAGTCCGGCCACACCAGGCGCCGGCACCAGCGTTGCCTGCCAGTCCTCTCGGAGCACTCGTCGCCCCTCGCCTCGCGTCGCCCCCAAAAACCCCAACTGGCTCCGCCCCTCCGCCTCGTCGCTCGCGGCGCCGCGCTCCCCGGCTCCACGACGTCGCCTCCGCCGCCCGCGGTCGACGCCCGACAGGTGAGCGCGTGCGCGTGCTTCCTTCCCCGGCCGCTTCGATTTCTGCACGACGTTTGGGGCGCTTCCTTTCTGTAGACGCTGATTTTGCTTCTGTGGTTTTGGTGCGTGCTCGGGTGGGGGTGGAGTCGCAGCGCCGCCTTGCGGGAGGGGACGATCGCGGGGGTTGGAGCATGGACTTCTACGCGGCGAGGCTCCACGACGACGCCGCGCGAAAGCGGAGGCTGCCGGGGCTGCCCCCGCGCGCCGACGGCCGCCGCGGCCTTCCTCCTCCTCGCCGGCACCCGCTTCCTCCACCTCCGCGCCGGCCTCCTGCTCCTCGTCCACGCGGCGGCGCCGGGGACACGCGGCGCGGTGGTGGCCTGGCGGAGCGCGAGGTCGCGGCGCCGGGCGCGGCCGCGGCTTCCGGAGGGAATGCGGCGGCCGTCACGGGCGAGTCGGTCGGCGACTCTGCTGCCGCTTCTGTGGTGGCGCGGGAGGAGGAGACGGGAGGCGGAGCCGAGGCGGGGAGTAAGAGGCGCTTGCCGCTGGCGCCCACGCCCCCGCCGCCCAAGCGGAGGGCGGTCTCCGCGAGGCGGCAGTTCCCGCCCGGTTGCGGGCGGCACGCGGCTGCTTCGCTCGCCGGCGCCGACGCCGGTTCACAGCTCGGAGATGCTGGTGCCCGCGGCTGTTCTGCTGTACGGGAAAGCAAGGACGGTGCCCTGTTTGGAGCGGCGACTCCCAGTGCTGCAGGTACGAGTGCGCTGGAGAAGGTGTCTGCAGCGGTTGCTGATGGTCCAGTGGCGGGCAGCGGCCATCATGTTCCAGAGGCAGGTGTGGTGAAATCTTCATCAGAGGCTTTGCGCCGGAGTGATGTGGCTGCCCCAGATGGTTCGTTGGATATCGGCTCGCAAGGCGTTCCTTTTGTTTCAGTGGAGGGCAGGGGAAACGGAGCAGGGAGTGCTGAATTGGGGAGGAAGGAGTCAGTGCCAGCTGCGCCTTTGCAAGCAGAGCCGATGGTGTCTTTCGCCAAACGCAGCTTCCCCCCTGGTTGCGGTAAGGATGCAGTGCTATCTGTTCTTGTTGGGCGAGGCATCGGCGAAGTGCGATTGCCGTTGGAATCTGGTGTTGCTGATGGTGATTTGGGTGTGGCTGAGGAGCTGGTCTCTACAGATGGTTGTATTTCCACGGTGCACGGACATGACATGGAGATTGTGCCTCCACAAAGCAATGATACTATTGACGGGACATTACATGATGATGGATTGGAGGAGGGTGAGATTCTTCCCGAGGCTGTGGTTCAAGAATCTCAAGTTTCTACCAGTGATACTCTGCAAAATTCTTCAGCTTGTAGACATGGGTCTTCTGCAGAAATTTGTTCTTCTGAAACTTCTTTGATGCAGTCTTCTAATGATAAGGAAGGTGGGAACACATTGCAGTGTTGGGAGAAGAGGTCATCATGCTTAGTTGAAAAAGAGGTCGAGGTGATGAACGTTGGGAGCTCATGCAGTGGTGTTGTTGAATGTCCGGCTGAAGATTCTTCCAAACAAAATCTGATGCGTACGAGTGTGTCTGAAATTGCTTCGATGAACAGAGCATCGTCTGATCTTGCAGCTGGAGTGTCTGGCAATGTTACTACGATGAGAAGTGTTGCTGCGCATGATTCTACAACTTATAGACGTGGGGCTTCTGTTCCAGAACTTAGTGCTGTGGACGCTTCTATGATGCAGCCTTCTAATGAGAAGACTGGTGGGAACATATTGCAGTGTAAGGAGAAGGGATCATCATGGTTAGTTGCAAAAGATGTCGAGGTGATGAACCAATCTATTAGGAGTTCAAGCAATATTGTTGCTGAATCTTTGGCTAAAGATTCGTCCAAACAAGATATGTTGGACAAGAGAGTGTCTGAAAGTGCTAGGATGAAGGTCATGTTTACACCTCGGAAAGTAGTCAGGCCTACAAAAAATGTTTACAAGGAGGAGACTGAACATGGAAGGGGTGTGATCATAAATAGGATTAAGGATACCGTTGAGCTTACTACAGATCAAGTTATGCAAGTTCAAATGTCTTCAAACAAGTACCTCATGACAC
Organism: Panicum hallii; assembly: GCF_002211085.1. NCBI lineage: Eukaryota > Viridiplantae > Streptophyta > Magnoliopsida > Poales > Poaceae > Panicum > Panicum hallii. The sequence continues at coordinate 35,452,754 of NC_038047.1, forward strand.
AGGAAAAGGAGGCTGCTACAACTAGGGGCTTCTTTGGTCCCAGAAAGAAGGTGAAGGTAAAAGCTCCAGCTCATCTACAGATGAAGATTGCCTCTACGTGTGCATTGGGTAGCGAGGGGAAACTGAACGATGAGGTGGCATCCAACTTGGATGATGATGACGTATTGAAGGCAGTAGTTGTTCATGAAGGAAAGCTTGAACTATACCTCAACAATTCATCAGATCTTCCTTCTGTCAGATGTCAAAAGCAATATGGATCCCAGAATGCAGATGCTAGGAGAAAATTCAAGATGTTGTGCAGGAGGTTTGAGTTTGTATGCCGAACTCTAGTGCAAGCTGTGGAGCAGCATTCACTGAAGATTAGGAGAATTGACCTTGAAGCTGATAAAGTGATAAGACAATTACCAGATTTTATCAAACATGATCCTATTGTGGGACAAGTCCCTGGAGTTGAAGTTGGTGATGAGTTTCTATACAGAGTTCAGCTTGCCATTGTTGGTCTTCATCGTGTATACCAGGGAGGCATTGACACCACTACACATAGAAATGGTGAGCGCATTGCAATAAGCATTGTTGCTTCTGGAGGTTATCCAGATGAGTTGCCTTGCTCAGGTGAATTAATATACACCGGTTCTGGTGGGAAGCCTGCTGGTAACAAGTGTGTTGAGGATCAGAAGCTTGAGCGGGGGAATCTTGCATTGAAAAACTGTATCAAAACAAAAACACCAGTCAGGGTGATTCATGGCTTTAAGGGGCAGAATACTGAGGGAGGAAGTCATTCGAGGGCCAAGCAAATCTCAACATTTACTTATGATGGACTGTATCGGGTGGTGGATTTTTGGATGCATGGTCGGCCGGGTTCAAGGATGTTTAAGTACAAGTTGCGAAAGATTCCTGGGCAGCCAGAACTTCCTATGCACATAGCTAAAGGCATGAGGAAGTCCAAAACGCGTCCAGGCCTGTGCATGGTTGATATATCTCAAGGGAAGGAGGGAACTCCCATCTGTGTCATTAATACAGTTGATGATGTGCAACCGACACCGTTCCGATACATCACTAGAATTAAATATCCATCAGGGCTTACAAAAATACGCCATCAGGGTTGTGACTGCACCAATGGATGCTCAGACTCTGCGAGCTGTGCCTGTGCTGTGAAGAATGGAGGGGAAATCCCATTTAACTTAAATGGTGCAATTGTCAATGAAAAGCCCCTGATATTTGAGTGTGGTCCATTTTGTAAATGCCCTCCTTCATGCCAGAACAGGGTCAGTCAGCATGGTATGAAAATACCACTGGAAGTATTCAGGACAACCAAGACAGGTTGGGGCGTAAGATCCTTAAGGTCCATCTCTTCTGGCTGCTTCATATGTGAGTATGTTGGTGAGCTGCTGTATGGCAAGGAAGCTGACAAGAGAAAGAACAGTGACTACTTGTTTGATATAGGCCTTAACTGTGGTGATGGATTGCAATCAACTGTTTCGGGTCTGAACACTTCTAGCTCTTGCTCTCAGATCATGGAAGATGTGGGCTTCACGGTAGATGCAGCTGAGTACGGAAATATTGGAAGATTCATCAACCATAGCTGTTCACCTAATCTTTACACACAAAATGTTCTTTGGGACCATGATGACAAAAGGATGCCTCATATTATGTTCTTTGCCGCGGAGACAATTCCACCGCTACAGGAGCTCACCTATGACTATAACTACGAAATAGATCATGTCCAGGATGCGAATGGAAGGATAAAATTCAAAGTTTGTCAATGCGGTTCTCCACAATGCTCTGGGAGGCTATACTAAGGCATGGTCAACAGCAAGTCGCATTGTAGTTTTGTGAAGAACAATATCCTAAGGAGTGTGGTTCACTTGTATTTTAAGTCGATGATACATGGATACTAGATACTATGAGATGTTACTGCTAGTAAACAAAAGTTTTAGTCTTAGTTGATGACATGTAGATAAAATGAGACGCTACTGCTGTCTGCTGGTAAAGAAAATCAATAGTTATGCTCAACCTATTGTCTTGCATTTTCATCTTGATGTATTTAGGCACTATGGGATGCTGTTCAATGCTATGGTATGTCCTCTGTCGTATAAAAATCGTGCCCCTTGGACCATTTTTTCTATGGTAGAATGTACAAAGAGTAGAATGAAATTGGCATGTGCTGTGAATATTCCCAAAACTGTGGAGTACTGCAGTTCATAGGGAGGGTCATCTGCCTGACATGATCAATCTTTGTTTTTATCATTAGAGATCATTTGTCTTGTTTATATGCTGACAATGATTTGGTACTACAATCATACGAGACAAGATTTGTGGCGCGCAACTAAAAACTGGATATATGCTTACTCATAACGTCTATGCAAGGGGTATTGTTGTGTAATCCTCGTGCTAGACAGAGGTAACCCTTGATATTTTGAGGAAGAGTGTACCACAATCTGGTAAGACGATCATGACAAAATATCGGGATGATTTCATGTTAGGGTTTGTTTGAATCCCTGGAATTAAAGTTAACTTTAGTCCCATCACATCGAATGTTTATACATCAATTAAAAATATTAAATAAAGTCTAATTACAATACTAATTGCATAAATGGAGGCTAATTCACGAGACGAATATATTAAACCTAATTAATCAGTCATTAGCATATGTACGGTAGCACATCATTATCAAATTATGAACTAATTAGATTTAATAGATTCGTCTCGTAATTAGCCCTATTTATATAATTAATTTATAATTAATAATTCTAATCGGTGTCCAAACGAAACTAAACATGCATCAGTCCGTTCGCGTTCGCATCGGACTCTCCTGCGGCTGGCCTCCTCTCACGCCGTCACACGGCACGGGGATTCGTTTCCGTCCCCACCTCCTCCTCCCCATGCCGCCATAAATTGCCGGGTCACCACCACTCCCCGCCTCGTTCCCCAATCCCATCTTGCTCGCCCCCTCGTGTTGCTCGGACCTCGGAGCAAGCGACCCCATCCCCAAATCGTTCCTCTCGCCAGCCTCGTCGATCCCTTCCCCGCCTCAAGGTACGGCGACCATCCTCCCCCTCCTCCGGATTGATCGCTCCTCTAGTTTCTCTCGCTCCGATCTATTGACGAGTAGATGGTTAGGACGCATGCGGTGGAGTAGTCTTTTCGATCCGGCGTTGTCGCTGTTCGTAGATGGCTGCGAGGTGGAGCTTTTGTGTACAAATGATAGATTATGCTGCTTAGGTTTTTATGCTTGTGTGGTGCGGTTCGTGGGTGGGGTTTTTAGGTCGTTTATCTGAGAATTGTAGGGGTGCTTTTAGCCTGTTCGTAGACGAGACCGTTCTCATGATTTGCAGGGATCGATGCCTAGGGTTAGCTAGATCTGCTCGTGCTTTTCTTTATTCCTGATGATGATGATGCAGTTAACCTTATGACGTTTTGATCGTTTTGTCTTTGTATCTGCTACCCATACGTGCATCGATCTAGTTCGATGGTGATACCTGGGTTTATCCCCCTGATTCCTCTGATTTGGTAGTGGCCTTAGATATAGATCAGAGTAGAATAAGATCTTCTCAACTATCATCTAGGGTTATTCAATTTGAATCTTCGTGTCACATTTATGTTCATAATTAAGCTGATGGATGAATATATCCTTAGTTGTAGGTATAGGCTGCTGCTCTATGATGCTGTAGCTTTTACCACGACATGCATCCTCCTGTTGATTATGATTAGCTAGATATGCATGTGCGCCTAAAAAAATAGATATGCATGGATGAACATAAATACTGGAACTGTTTGATGATTCTTTAGTATACCTGATGATCATGCATGCTCTTGTTACCTGTTTTGATATACTTGGATGATGACATGCTGCTGCTGTTCATTGATTCTATACCTGATGATTAGGCATGATCTTGTTATTTGTTTTGATATATTTGGTTTGATGGTGATGAGCACGCATGACATGATGTTGCTTTTTGCTTGAGACTGTGTTTCATTGGTCTACTGCCATATACTTATCTTGTCATTTGGTTATTCTTCTGCAGATGCAGATCTTCGTTAAGACCCTGACCGGCAAGACCATCACCCTCGAGGTGGAGTCTTCTGACACCATTGACAATGTCAAGGCCAAGATCCAGGACAAGGAGGGCATCCCCCCGGACCAGCAGCGACTCATCTTCGCCGGCAAGCAGCTCGAGGACGGGCGCACCCTTGCTGACTACAACATCCAGAAGGAGAGCACCCTCCACCTGGTGCTCCGTCTCAGGGGAGGCATGCAGATTTTCGTGAAGACCTTGACTGGCAAGACTATCACCCTTGAGGTTGAGTCTTCTGACACCATTGACAACTGACAACGTCAAGGCCAAGATCCAGGACAAGGAGGGCATCCCCCCGGACCAGCAGAGGCTCATATTTGCTGGCAAGCAGCTTGAGGACGGCCGCACCCTTGCTGATTACAACATCCAGAAGGAGAGCACTCTCCACCTGGTGCTCCGCCTGAGGGGTGGGATGCAGATCTTCATCAAGACATTGACTGGCAAGACCATCACTTTGGAGGTTGAGAGTTCCGACACCATTGACAATGTGAAGGCCAAGATCCAGGACAAGGAGGGCATCCCCCCAGACCAGCAGCGTCTGATCTTTGCAGGCAAGCAGCTGGAGGATGGCCGCACCCTTGCCGACTACAATATCCAGAAGGAGTCTACTCTCCACCTGGTCCTCCGTCTCCGCAGTGGTCAGTAAGCCACCGGTCATTGAAGCTGCTGCTGTACCTGGGTCGTCTGGTTGCTTCCATGATGGGTGGTGTCTTTGAAGTATCTTTGTCGTTTGTGTTGAAACTGTGTTTGGTTTGTGAATTGGTTGGGACAAGTGTGTTTACATGAAACAGTAGTGGTGCAGCAGTATGGCTTGAGCATGAATAAGTGATGTTTGATCTTATCTGTGCTCTGTTTGGTAGCATTTTCTTCTGGCTTTGATTATGCCAGCTCTAGCTTATGTTGCCTGAGATCGTATTCGTTAGCTTTTAAGTTCTGTTTGGCTTGTCTGTGCTGTGCAGAACCTTACTTCAGATTTAAGCGTTCTCAGATTCGTAGATTGAATGTCATTACCTTGAACTATGGAGATCCTATTTCACTGGGGGCTGCTATGGTGTTGGGGACTTATCTAGAGATAGATAAAAGTCACTTTTTGTGTATTAATTTTGTGCTTGACTTACCCAAAAAAAATGAAATAATTTTGGATTTTGTGACATCGACACATTCCATTTGCTTATAAGCCGGAACCTGTCCGGGTCTTTAAAAAAATAGTGATTCCGGGGAAGAAAAAAGGGAGTCATTCCGGGCGCTGTTCCCCCTTCTCAAAGCTGTACGCCAAAATCCAAAGGTAATTTGGAGGAATTCTTCGCTTTTGATCTGCTCACTCCCTCTTTTATTTCTCTGCAAAGCTGATTGCCGTGCTAACTCAGAAAACATATGGATAATATGATCATGTTGATCTATTTTCATGACTCGGAAGAACTTTGACGTTTAACTCTAGGGTTGTAATTAAAATTTTTTAGGGCAAACTGGCAGGTGCTCTGCCTTTTTATAAGATAGAAAGGAAATTCTTGGCTTGAGGCCGATCCTAAATGGAAAAATAACAATTTCAGTGAACTGTCACCAACAGTTGGACTGTCATTTACACCATCGTTGATGAGGAAATAGTGGGCGATGTTGCTACGAGATAGTATTAGCAAGAAAAGGATAGCAATATTGCTGTCCCTAGCAGTTCAGTTTTAGAACAAGATGATCTTCCACCTCTGGTGCCTATATCTTCAAAAACAAACACAGTAACATTATTTCCATTCATGAGCATTCCTCTTTAAGATTTACAGAAATGTTTTGTTTCAACTTTACTGTTATGAGTATGCCTCGAGAAATCTTACTTCAAATATTCACTTATTCAGCACATGGACACTGAACAGCCAGGGTTCAAAAGTCCAATATTTTCATTTACACTACAAAAGGTACCAAGCAGTAGCTTATGTACCGTATGTAATGGAGTAATTAACAAATCAAATTGTTTTCAGAACGTGGGATGAAGCAGCACAGACAGAAGAGAATTAGAACACTTCGAGGATGGTCAGCAGGTACTTGAGGTAAACACTTTCCACTTTCCTTTAAGTCATTACTAATAAAGTACAGAACACAGTACATAGAATACAGGAAATCACAGTAGAACTAAGGTACCCAATTTGTTCATATTTACCCAATATGTATCACTTATGAACCCCCTTTAACTTTTACTCAATCTGATTATACTCCACTGTTAAAAGAATATGAGATCTCTATCTATGTTGCAAAACAAACATTATCTGATAGTGATAGTTCTCTCAAGAGTCACAAGTTATGGTCTTAATTTTAAAATTCCATTATTGTCAGTATTGTTAATATTTTACAGAGTCTACAATATCAAATGATTTATGTTTCCCAGCACATCCTAGTGAGTTGTGTACCCACAGTACCACTTGATCAGCCAACAAAATATGAAAGTATTGCAATATTTAATTCTTTATATAGACCATAACAAACTGATTGATCCTTCATGATAGCCAACTATTTAACATGCGCTCAAAATAGGCATCATTCAGTACTAGAAATACTTCTTCTGTACCCGAAATGATTGATGATTGCTTAGACTCAAGATCTAATATCATCGTATTCCCATACTCTTTTGTACTAAGGATCTTGCTGAACTGACACTGAAACCACCTAAGAGTCATTGAAGATGAACACCTCCCACCGATAAATTCCTGAGAACAGCAGGTGTAAGAATTAAGGCTACGAGAGTCATGCTGGATGGTAGAGTGTAAGTATGTATGTACATAATTTTTTGTGCAGCCAAGTTCATAGAAAATCAAAAGCTTTGAAAGAACCCGAAACTTGCACTGGGTTGGCATGAAATTCGCCGGATGCCGAGTTGCCTTTTGTGTCAGTGAGAAGTTTGTCTGTATTGTGTCACTCAGTCACTGGGTTGGCATGAAACTTGCCGTGCTGACTTGTTTCAGTGATACCTTTTGCATTAAGACAGAGGAAAGGCCAGAATAGCCAAGTACAATAATCTTGCACGACCACAGCAGCGACCAACATGGTACTGCTCCTCTACCAAAACAACATTACACAACCAAAACAGCAACATAACAACCAATATAAGTCGCTAATCAAAGCTGGCAATGTACTAACCATACTATCAGCTGGTGAGTTTGCTCATGGTACGACATTCACTACACCAAAACAATTCATTTTCGTCGGCCAGATTTATTTTCGTCGGTCCACGGCAAACCGACGAAAATAAATATATAATTTCGTCGGCTTTGCAGGACCGACGAAATTATACATTATTTTCATCGGCCTGGCAGCGGATTTTCATCGGCCTGGCAGCGGCCGACGAAAATAATGACCTACTTTCGTCGGCCTGACCTAGGCCGACCAAAGTAACTGTATTTTCGTCGGCTTAGTTGGCCGACAAAATTGTACTTGGTATTATCTCTTCAGTAGTTTCGTCGGCTTGACCTAAGCCGATGAAACTAAAGGTATTTTCGTCGGCCCATCCTAGCCGACGAAATTGATCTTATCCTAATTCAGCCGCCGCCGCCCGTTGCCGCCTGTCAATTCTTCACTTCCTTTCACTCCCTGCCTCCTGCCCTGCCGCTGCCCCGCCCGTGCGCCGCCGCCCCGCCTGTCGCCCCGCGCGACCGCGCCTGCTGCCCGCCGCTCGCCCCCACCCCCCCCCCCCCGACCGCGCCGCCCTCCGCCCGCCGCCCCACGCGCCCGTCCTGTTCCCGCGCTCTGCCGCCGCCCCTGCCCGCCGCCTGCCGCGCCCGCCGCCCGCGCCTCCCGCCACCCCGCGCGCCTATGCCGCCCCTTCCCGCGGCCGCCTTCCGCCCCTGCCCGCGGCCGCCGCCCACGCGCCCCCCCTGTTCCTGCCCGTGCCGCCCCTGCCCATGCGGCACGCGCCCCTGCCCGTGCACCCCGCGCCTCCCCCCCCCCCGCCCCTGCCCGTGTCGCCCCGCGCGCCCCTGCCCGTGTGCCCCGCGCCCCCCATGCCCCGTGCGGCCCTGCCCGTGCGCCCCCGCGCGCCCCTGCCCAGGTGCCCCTGCGCCCCCTTGCCCCTGCGCGCGGCAGCTCGCGCCCCGCGGCCGTCCCCGCACGCCCCGCGCCACCGTTCCCGTGCGCCGCTGCCCCTGTGACCGTGCTGCTGGCCCCCACCCGCCCCCGTGCTGCTGCCCACCCCCCCTGCCCCCATGCTGCCGCCACCCACACGTCCAAGCCACCGCCGACGCGCTCCTCTCGGCCGTCCCCTGCTCGAGCTCAAGTATTAACCTGTTGATTGTAGTTGTCTTTTATTAATACTATTAGAAATACGGTTGGTCTTATTTTAACTATATTTGTGATTCTGTTCGTATCAAATTTGTGATTGTTATAAGATTTCTAGTTCATTTCTTAGAAAATATATAGCATTAATGATATCTAAAACTATTTGTGTTAGATATGCTTGATAATTTTTGTTTGCTTAGTATCGTTAAGGAAGTAACATTCTCAATTTCGTTAATGAAGTAGCTAGTTTGAGAAAATGGGAGATGATCAAAGTTGGATGTATGATGGTTGGAGAAGTAACGGAGTGCCTACGCGAGAGTGGATGGTCAGTACACAAGCTTTTGTAGATCATGTGTTTTCATTGTCTCCTGGCGGTGGTTTGGCAAAGTTTCCATGTAACAAGTGTTAGAATTGTTCTCGTCAAGTCCAGATTGATATGGAGCGCCACCTCTGCAAGTTTGGTTTCGTGCCAAATTACGAGAGGTGGTACGAGCATGGGGAGTCACAGAGGTAGGGGGCATACAACCTAGTGGATAGCTTTGCAGAACATGAAGATAGGATGGAGGCAATGATGGATGATTTTGTCGAGCGGGTTGAGAATGCTGCTGAGGTCCCGGAATATTTTGATCTGCTTGCGTCATCAAAATAACCATTACATGGGGCCACTACTTTATCACAGCTTGCTGTTGTGACATGGTTAATGGCTATTAAGTCGAAGTACAACTTTTCAGTAAGTTGTTACAATGATCTTGTTGACTTAATATTGGACATGCTTTCGAAACCTCATAAGTTTCCGAAAGACTTTTACTACTCAAAGAAGCTCTTAGCTGGTTTAGGGATGCTGTATCAGAAAATCCATGTGTGCGAGAATAATTACATGTTATTTTGGAAGAATAATGAAAATCTCAAGTATTGTTCGTTTTGTAAGAAGTGCAAATACAATAAGGTGGTGAACAAAGATGGAAGTATGCAGATAACAAGTGTGCCCGTTAAGGTGTTACGGTACCTACCTTTGAAACCAAGGCTTCAAAGGTTGTACCTATCTCAGAAGACTGCAAAACATATGAGATGGCACAAAGAGGGAATTCGTAATAATACAGGATGTATGACATGCATCCGATGGTACGGCTTGGAAGGCCCTCGATCATTACGATCCAAGTTTTGCGAGAGACCCCCAAAATGTGCGTGTTGGGTTGGCCACTGATGGCTTCACTCTCTTTAACTCAAATGCAGCTCCCTACTCATGTTGGCCAGTGATTACAATTCCATACAATCTTCCACCATCATTATGCATGAAGGATGAGTATGTGTTCTTGACTCTCATTATACCTGGGCCTGACAATCCCGGTAAGCGTTTGAACATGTTCATGCAACCATTGATTGATGAGCTGCATGACTTGTGGAATGGAGTTAGGATATATGACAACAGTAGGAATGAATACTTCAATATGCGGGTAGCATTTCTTTGGTCTATTCGTAATTTCCCTGCATATGGAATGTTCTTGGGGTGGAGCATGCATGGTCGTCTATGTTGTCCGGTATGCATGGGTGATACAGATGCTTTTCGTTTGAAATATGGTGGCAAATTCTGCTTCTTTGATTGTCACCGTTGGTTCTTATCTCATGATCACCCGTTCAGGAGTCAAAGAGATGTCTTTCGCAAGGACACAATCGTTACTAAGGGTCCACCGAAGCGTTTGACCGGTCAGGAGATTGTAGCAACTCATTGTTGGTTAATTGCCCACAAATGATGGGTTTGCAGGTTTCAAGGAGGAGCATAATTGGACTCATATAGCTGCCATTTGGAGCCTTCCTTATGCTACTGCTCTGATCCTTCCACATAATCTAGATGTAATGCATCAAGAGCGCAATGTTGCTAAAAGTATAATTAATATAGTTTTTTGTTGCAAAGACAAGACTAAAGATAATTTGAAAGCTCGGTAAGGCTTAGCTGAAATATATTTTTAGCCAACCCTTAATCTGAGACCCAATCAAGCTGGACATATGGGGAAGCCATGTGCTAACTATTATCTTAAGCCTGCAGAGCAAAAAGAGGTTCTTTTCTGGCTCAAGAACCTAAAACTTCCTGATGGATATGCAGCTAATCTGAAACGGGCGATGAACATTGTAACTGAAAAAATGAATGGTTTGAAGAGTCATGATTACCATATCATCATGGAAAGGTTGTTGCCTGTCATGCTGCGTGGGTACCTCTCTGAAGAAATTTGGACAATGTTGGCTGAGTTAAGTTTTTTCTACAGGTAATTATGTGCAAAAGAAATTAATAAAAATACAATGACAAAACTGAGTAAGAAAATACTTGTCTTAGTATGTAAGATGGAGAAGGTGTTTCCCCCGGGTTTCATGAATGTAATGCAACATTTGTTAGTGTCATTTGCCTTATGAAGCTGAGGTCGGTGGCCCCATACAATATAGGTGGATGTACTTTGTAGAATGAGACTTAAAAATGGTTAAAGCAACCATCGGAAATAAAACACGAGTGGAGGGATGCATTGCCGAGGCATTCTATCTCAAGGAGATCTCATACTACATGAGCACATATTTTGCAGAAGAAAATAACATTAATGCTTATATACCGCACTACCACACCTCGCATGAGACACCGAGGAGTAATCTCAAGTTGTTTTAGTGGACTGGAAAGCCCATGGGTGCTATTTTGGTCTACGAAATGTGCATACAAGAATGGAACACTGTATTGTTGTATATGTACACAAATATGGAGGAGATGGATAAATATTTTGTGTAAGTACCACCATATATCTCATATGTGATTCGCGTTTAGCGATGTACTTGTGCTAAATAAATAATATGTAGGTTGTTTGATCAAGAAGAATGGAGACATGCACGACAACCAATAGCTAAACAGCTTGAAACCTTACGGCGTGAGGGTTTACGTGGTGGTCCCAATTTTGTCACATGGTTTAGAAAACACGTAAGCATTGCTACTCTAAGTACCTAATTTATATAAATCGTTATGAGTTAACAAAATTATAAAACTTGTAGTGCATGAGGGATAGCAGTGTCCATGATGATCTAAGACAGCTTTCATATGGAACCCGACTGCAAGAAGTTATGGTTGTTATGACATAAACGGATTTCGGTTCCGTTCAACCAAGTTTGAAGCAAAAAATCCACATGCTGCCACAACAAATAGTGGAGTTGTAACCACTGCGAGTGCCTCAGATGGTTCTATCACGGAGTATTTCGGTATCATTTAGAATATAGTGGAGTTGAAGTTTGAAGGTTCAAAAGATTTAAGAGTTGTGTTCTTTTATTGTGATTGGTTCAATAATAAATTAGGTTATGGGGTAAAGCACAAAAAAAAACTTGGTTTAATGGAGGTGAACCATAAATTGCGACTTTCAGGTTACAATCCATTTGTCCTTGCACATCAAGTTGAGATGGTGTATTATATGTCGTATCCATGCCGTTCGGAAAGTTTAGAACCATGGTGGATTGTTCAGAAAATATGTCCTCCTGGTTGTTTGCCTATTACTGGAGATGAAGGTTACGATGAAAGTGAGCTTGACCGTACTGTTCCTGAAGCATATCAGGAAGATGAATGTAATGGATCTTTTAAAGTTGATATTAGGATGGCACTTGACAAATTAGATGGTGACACCGGTGATATAATAATTTCTGAGGTCCATAAGAAAAAACGACCACGTCGTGCAACCAAAGTAAAGTTGACAACATATGAAACGAGGCATGGTACTAGTCATGGAGACACCATAGCTGATGAAGATGACCCCGACAAATTTTGACATGTAATGTGATGTAAAAACTAGTTTTTCTTAGTAGTGTAGTATTTGCTAATTGTTGTTATGAAGATTGTTATCTTCTATTTACCATTGCTTTATATGATATTTACTATCCATAATCTGCTTCTTTCAGGATGAGGTCATTTGTGCACTCTTTGAAGGGAAAGAAGGATGTCTCCTCATCTTCAAGGAGTCAAGGAAAAAAGAATGATGGCTCCACATCTTCGCTTAAGTCTTGTCTGTTTAGAGGCAGCAGTTCGCACCTCAGTTGAAGAAGTGCACTTCAGCGATGTCTAGATGAGGCTCAGCAAGTAAGTCATAATTACTTTGCATGTGTAATTTAATTATCAAGCAGGACCACGGGTTACACAAAGATATGGAGCCGATGGGCATCTTCATTTAGCTCATCGAATGGTAGCTGTTTATTATTTCAATTTGATTGTTATGTACTTGTTTGCAATATCATAATTTCTTCTTTGGCAGGAGGCACAAAGTGGGGTGGCCCCAAGCTATATTGAGACATACATTCGAGGCCACCACGGCGCTGATCCTACACAGCCAGAGTTGCTTTGCAGTGAGAATGCCACACAGACTCTGGTTAGTACAATAATTCGATTTCAATTAAGCGATGAAACGAATATTATCTTAATATTGCTTGTTTGAATGGTAGGTGAGATATGGTGATAAAATGGTGGCACGTCATGGGGAGGAGTACGATTGGAGGCGGAGTGATGTGGATGTCGGTGCCTTATACTCAAGCGGGGAGGCAAGAAGCATGGCAAGTTCAGCATGTTGAATGGCGTTATTGACACAAGTGGTGCTTTGAGTGAGGCAAGGTGTTCTCAGTCCTCTCAGAATTCTCGGGGCTACAAAAGGAAAAGTCGATTGCAGGAGGAGATAAGGCAGCAGAGAGAGGTGATGCATAGGTAAGAGGAATGGGCAAGGCAACAGCACGAGTACATGCAAGATTTTTTCGCTCAACAACGACAGCTTCATGTACTATGCAAGTTTGATATTTTTTAAGTCATTGTACACTTTCTCATTGCTATAAGATACCTGATTTATTATCGGTTTTAGGAAATGTTAGCGGCTACCCTTGGATCACAATTTAATTTGCCACCTCTTCCTTTACCTCCTCCACCACCGCCGACTTTTGCACCATACATCCATCTACCATCTCCACAAGTGGTAATTCTTTCGTATAACTAGCAATGCTCACATTTTTTTATACATAAGGACTATATACATTTAACTTTGTCTATAATCAGGGTTCGACGAGTACTCATCCTGGAGGAGTTTCTGGCAGCCCGTCCACGCCAGCATCGACAGTGCGTAACATTTCTGGAGGTGACGGCGGCAGCGGACATAATATTACCCCTTATTGATGTGCTTTTGCGTTTCGTTGACACATATATGTTATTTAGAGTATGGATTTCATGATTGCATGTATTGTATCTATTTTATGATTGTGTGATGATGTATTTTATGATTGTGCTTATGGATGCTCGGTTCGAGGGAGGGAAATTGTCTGGGGAATAGGCTCAAGGTTGGCAAAGTAGGTTGTTAATTAACTGTTATTTATAATTCTGGAAAACTGTTATTCGTAATTCTGGAAAACTATGGAAAGTGCAGCCAGCAGCTATTTTGCCCAGTATTTTCGTCGGTCAGAATACCGATGAAAATACTGGAGCGTATCCAGTATTTTCGTTGGCCTGTAAGCCTCCGAAATAAAATCAGTTTATTTTCGTCAGCCTCAAGGACCGACGAAACAAAATCAGTTTATTTTCGTCGGCCTCAAGGACCGACGAAAAAAACCCTGTTTAGTTTCGTCGGCCAGCTTAGCCGACGAAAATACGTGTTTGTTTTCGTCAGCTTGAGTGGCTGACGAAAATCGTTTATTTTCGTTGATTTTTTTCCGTCGGCCTATTTTCGTCGGCCGACCGACGAAAATATGTGTTTTCGATGGCTTTTGGGCTAATTTCGTCGGTTTCGGGCCGACGAAATTAAGCTGTTTTCTTGTAGTGATTACTGCTTGGAGTCTCGGTAAAGTCCAAGGTCGTCTAGAAACCCGAGGTCATCAAAATCTTTAGCTTCTGGTGCCGTGCCCCAACGATTTGAAACACCTGATGATTCTGCTGTACTGTCACCATCTGAAGGTGGTGGAGCTATTTCTAGAGCAATAGTAGTACTGCTCTTTTCAGTAACAATCCCTAGATTACACCCACTGTTGCACTTCTCCGAGAAGAATTCATGTTCACTTGAAAACTCTTGTCCTCTACCATGATCATGACTGACACTAGCATCTGGCATCTTGTTGTGTACACCAGAGGTAGCATAGCCATCTTCCTCACCCGAGAATCCGGTAACGACATGCTGGTCAACAGTGACATATGCAGCCGGCGCAGCAACCTGGTGAGACAGTGGGTGCACCAGCAGCGTAGACAGCCCTGGGTGAAATAGGGTGGTCACCGGCCATGACAAGATCCCGGAAATAATGCTCCTCACCTTAGCCTGCAGACAAGCATGACCAGAGAACGCCACCTTGGATGGGAACAGAGTTTCTTCACCACCGCTAACCTCCAAAGCAACCTCTGCCTCCAAGCCGGGGATCCTATCCTCCAGGAACTTAATGAGAGAGTGCTCATTGGTTGAAAGCATCCTCTTTTCTTGTGCCATGGTCAAGCTATTAATCACCTCCTTAGCAATTTTCAGCAGAAGCGCAAGTGCGAGGGGGTTCTTTGCTTGAAGAAGATGAGGACTAGGACAAAGATTCATCTTCCCTTGACAATTCTCCCTCACCCAAGTACCATAGGCCTTTGGCATCTTGTTGTGTATACCAGAGGTAGCATAGGCATCTTCCTCACCCAAGTACCTGGTAATGACCTGCTGGACAATGGTGACATATGCAGCCGGCGCAGCAACCTGGTGAGACGGTGGATGCACTAGCGGCGCAGACAGTCCAAGGCGAAATAGGGTGGGCACCGGTGGTGACAAGATCGCGGCAATAACGCGTCTTGCCTTAGCCTGCAGGCTAGCATGATCAGAGGATGCCACCTTGGACAGGGACAGAGTTGCTCCACCACCGCAAACCTCCCAGGCAACCTCTGCCTCCAATCCGGGGATCCTATACTCCAATCCGAGGATCCTATCCTCCAGTAATGTAATGAGAGAGTGCTCATCGGCTGAAAGCATCCTCTTTTTTTGGCTATGGTCAAGCCATTAATCACCTTCTTAGCAATTTCCAGCCGAAGGGTAGGTGCAAGGGTTTCTTTGCTTGAAGAAGAAGAGGACACGGACAAGGAGATTCATCTTCACTTGATAATTCTTGCCCTGTACGATGCTCATGGCTGACATTGGCCTCTGACATCTTGTTGTGTACACTAGAGGTAGCATGGGCATCTCCCTCACTTGAGTGCCTGGTAACGACCTGCTGGTCAACGGTGACATATGCAGCCGACGCAGCAACCTGGTGAGATGGTGGATGCACCAGCGGTGTAGACAGCCCAAGGAAAAATAGGTTGGGCACCGACGGTGATAAGATCGCGGCAATAATCGCCTCGCCTTAGCCTGCAGGCAAGCATGATCAGAGGATGCCACCTTGGACAGGGACAGAGTTGCTCCACCACCGCAAACCTCCCAGGCAACCTCTGCCTCCAATCCGGGGATCCTATCCTCCAGTAACTTAATGAGAGAGTGCTCATCGGCTGAAAGCATCCTCTTTTTTGGCCATGGTCAAGCCATTCATCACCTCCTTAGCAATTTTCAGCCGAAGGGCAAACGCGAGGGGTCCTTTGCTTGAAGAAGATGAAGATAAGGACAAGGAGATTTATCTTCACTTGATAATTCTTGCCCTGTATGATGCTCATGGCTGACATTGGCCTCTGACATCTTGTTGTGTACACTAGAGGTTAGCATGGGCATCTCCCTCACCCGAGTGCCTGGTAACGACTTGCTGGTCAATGGTGAAATATGCAGCCAACGCACCAACCTGGTGAGACGGTGGATGCACCAGCGGTGCAGACAGCCCAAGGCAAAATAGGTTGGGCACCGACGGTGATAAGATCGCGGCAATAATTGCCTCGCCTTAGCCTGCAGGCGAGCATGATCAGAGAATGCCACCTTGGATAGGGACAGAGTTGCTCCACCACCGCAAACCTCCCAGGCAACCTCTGCCTCCAATCCGAGGATCCTATCCTCCAGTAACTTATGAGAGAGTGCTCATCGGCTGAAAGCATCCTTTTTCTTGGCCATGGTCAAGCCATTCATCACCTCCTTAGCAATTTCCAGCCGAAGGGCAAGCGCGAGGGGTTCTTTGCTTGAAGAAGATGAGGATAAGGACAAGGAGATTCATCTTCACTTGATAATTCTTGCCCTGTATGATGCTCATGGCTGACATTGGCTTCTGACATCTTATTGTGTACACCAGAGGTACCATGGGCATCTCCCTCATCCGAGTGCCTGGTAACGACCTGCCGGCCAACGGTGGCATGTGCAGCAGCAGGTGTTGCAACCTGCCCTCCGGGTCGCAGGGTGGCCACCGGCGATAAGTTCGTGGCAACAGCGCGCCTCGCCTTTGCCGGCACACGACCAGAGGGAGCCACCTTGGATAGTAGCGGAGTTGCTCCACCACTCACCCCCGAGGCAGCCTTCAAACCTGGGATCCTATCCTCCGGGTTACTGACCACTTAACGAGAGAGGTCAGGCGACTAATCACCTCCTTAGCAATTTCCAACTGAGGCCACTTAACGAGAGAGGTCAGGCGACTAATCACCTCCTTAGCAATTTCCAACTGAGGCGTAGGTGCGAGTGGTCCTTCTCATGACAGAGGCGGATAGGGACAAGAAGCAGCGTGCTGCAGGCAGGCCCACCGCACCAGAGCCCGCACCATGAACCCCCACCTCAGCGAGGGGCGTGCGGTGGGGTGCTCACTACACGCCCCCACGGCAGCCTCCAAGGCGGGCATCCTATCCAACAGGAACTTGATAAGAGAGAGCTCGGCATCTAAAAGCTCCCTCTTTTCTTGCGCCATGCCGAAGCGGCGGATCAGCTCCTCGGTGACTGCTAGTTGAAGCGCGGGCGTGAGGGGTTCTTTGCTGCCGCTCGAAGAAGACAAGGACGCGGAGCCGCGCGCTGCTTCTCCTGACCATGAAGAAGAGGCCCCTCCTCGACGACTTTCGGAGGCACCTGGGGTGAGGCGGCGGCGCCGGAGTACTTGCCGCCGCCGGCAGCATCAGCGGCCGAGGCGCCACGGATCGGGTGGCAGGGGCGTCAACCTGGAGCCTCCCGCACATCGTCGCCACAGACCTGATGGCGCGCGGCTCCAGCTACCGCGGGGAGCACCATTGGCGCCGACGCCCCCACCCCATGCCGGCGCGACGGAGGGGGAGGGGGAGGAGGGTTTGGGATATTTAAATTTTTGCCATCGTTAGCGAAGGCACCTCTTCGAATGCCAATTTTAGAATGATACCTGCATTTTTGCTATTGGTAAGAGAAAATTACAATATCTTTTGTCATTTTTGATGACGTGGCATGACATGCCGGCAGGCCAGCGTGGATAGACGATACGAAATGACCATCTTAACGGCTTTCTTCTCCATTCCCTTTCTCTCTGCCTCAAACACCGTGGCTACTCCGTTTGCTCCTGCGTCGGTCCTACCCTTCTGGTACTGTAGGCCAGCGACCCTGCCTCTCATCTAGCGCAGTCGAGCGCAACGGCAGCCGCGCGGGCGAGCTCCGCTAGCCGCCGCAGCCCCGGTACAAGCGCGGCCACGAGCAAGCTCGTGTCTCGGCAGCCCTGGGACTGGGAGCAAGGCACGGGCGAGCTCCGGCGGCCGAAGAGCTATGTCTCCATCGGATGATCACAAATGGCGAGACGAAGCGCCAAAAAAAATGCCAAACCTTTCGCTGCTTTTTGGTTGAAATCACATGGCAAGCCACTTCTGAAATGGGACTATCATGGATGGTGAACGCCCGCCCGCGCGCGCACCCAATCAAAATGGAACAGAAAGCAAGGTAGGAGCCGGCCTCGAGCAGATAATCCCCCGTGCATCGATTTTGTTATGTACTAGTAAAATTGCTCCGAGTAAAACTAAAAACCCAGAAGGAAGGTGAAAGGTAAAAGGGAGATTAATAAACGGCCATCAGGAGCGCGGCGCGGCGGCCGCCAAGCTGAGCTCGCGGCGGTGGCCAAACACGACGGCGCACTCGGGCAGCTCGCGGAGCCCCGCGAACAGGACGTCCTCCCCCTGCAGCTCAGGCTCCCACTCCTCCGGCGGCGCCGGCGCGTACAGCGCCGACCGTGGTGCCACGTCGGGTACTGGTCGAACCAACCAAAGTCGAAGCTTTTGTCCTCCTCGGCCACCGGCGCCACCGGTGCGGTTGTTGCCGTTCCGGCTCGGCCAGACTTGCGAGAACTTCCTGTGGTCCGGCTCCGGCTCAGACGCTACCGGCTCTGTCCTTAGCTCTTGCTCCCGACCGAGCTCAGCCTACTCCGGACTGGCTTTGTCTTCTGGCCCGTGCTGGTTGGTGGTTGCAGCTGTTGCTCCTCAGCTCCTAGGCTGGGGCGGCAGGTGGTTGTGCTCGAAGGCGTAGGTGACGAGCAGCACGGTGGGGTCCGCGCGGCTGCGCTCCACCTGTATCCTCGCTGGGCACCCCTTGGAGCTGCTGCAGGCTGGTACCCCCTGCTCAGGCAGCTCCGTAGAGCACGGTTAACCAGCTGGTAGAAGGTTCAGGAAGGGAGATGGAGGCCCAGAGAGGGATCTTGCTGTTGGTGGTTTCTGATTGGAGAGGAGAGTAGGACGGCTGGTGCTGCTGTGCTTGGATTTGTTTCGGTGGAGAAGGAAAGAAAATGTGGGCAAGAAACATTCTGCTACGGCTGTGCTTCGAAGAAGAGCAGACGAATTAGAAGGGAGTGCCACGGGGAGGAAGAAGATGACACGGGGTTGAGAAGGTGTTTTCGCATCATCGATCCACGCTGGCGTGCCGACGTGTCGTGCTATATTATCAAAAATAGTATAGTGTGGTGTAATCTTTTCTCACCAATAGAAAAGTATTAATATTATTTTAAAATTGGTATTTGAAGAGGTGCTATTAGTAATAATGATATTTGCGGGGTGGGGATGATGGCGCGCGCCGCCAGTGAGGGCGTGCCGTCATCGCGCTGCGAGCAGGCGGGCGGCGCCAGCCTGCGCCATGGATGATAATGCTGCCGTTTTGGCTTTGGGCTGTGCTGCGGCTGTCTGTAACCCAACAACGAAAGCCAAAGCCCAATATCGGCTCTTCTTCACCGCTACTAATCGGGCTGAGCTACACCCATGGGCTCCACCGACAGAAACGGGTGGCCCAATCGACTGGTCGTACGTACTCGAAGAGACGAAGACCATTGCCGGAGTAACCGGCGGGCGCGGTGGCTGGCCGGGCGGTGGGCGCTGGCCGCTGGGAGGAGACCGGCCGCATATGCCCCGTGCACGTCAAGGCCGGCGGATATAATTTTTTAATTTTAATCTTTTTAATCTAATATTTTAATAATAACACATCTGAATATAAATTTCCAACAACTAGCCCTTTTAATTACGCCAAAGTGACAAGACTTCTAAAGGATCGCGCCGCATGCTTTGGTGTAACCGACCTGCCATGCTGGAGAGCAATGGCGTTGCTAATATGGCAAGGTTGAGTCGCGCCATATGCTTTGGCGTGACTGAGTCGCGCCACATGCAATGCATCGTGAGCGACTCAGCCTTATACAACAAGAAGTTTTTGTTGAATTGTTATTATTTTCAAGCTTTGGAGCTTTGAAACATGATCAAAAGACTATTCAAATCTTTCGAACTTAGTTCCGTTGCAAAGTGCATACTTTGCACTAACTTTTTCATGTTGACCTAAGGTTGACTTAGTCAACAAAATCTCAAGTTATTAACTGCTAAACATGATACATGGCCATTTTCATTATTTCATGCATTTGCATTACTTCTCCTTTTCCTTTGAATTTGAATTTCAAATATGAGGTTTGACTTCTTGTTGACTTTCTCTACTGTTTGACACTTTTCAGAGAGTTTGGCTTTCAAAATTTTTCAAACTTTTCAAATTTGGATGAATTTCGACCAAATTTGACCTCTTTTTATTTCTTTTCTTTTCTTCGTTCTATATCTTCCTCCATAGATACTTAGGGTTTAACCCTCCATATTAACCAGTGAGTTGTCACAATTCTTTTGGATCACTACATTTATTTCTCTACGGGACGAGTGGTCACTATATGATTTTCATGAGTCGCGCAAGTGTTAGCAAGAACCAGATTGTTCGCAGGCAACTTCAGACTCAAGTGTCCTGGCGCGACACGTAAAGGAGTCATGCCGGAGAGTTTGGCGTGACTCTATACTGGAAAATGATTTTTCCCTATCGGGCAAAATCCGCCTGGAAAACATCTAACCCCCTGCACTTCTGATCCTACACTTTTGATGTTTAAGAACGGTGTACAAGATCCGAAGCCACAGGACTACGCATTTGGTATAGACTTTCTAGATAAAAGATAGGATATGGCTCACACCCTACACCAGTTGTAACTATTTGTACAGGAGTATAGCTAGTCGGAACAGAAGGAAACTAGCTGAGTAGTACTTGGGTAAAATTCCTAAGCTAGTATTAGATTAGGACTTCCATATAATCTTATCCCCCCTAGACTATATAAGAGCAGGCAGAGACCTCCTTCAAAATATCAACCACCATTACAGCATCTAAGGCAATATATACCAACACACAGGACGTACGGTACTACGCTCTCGGCGGCCCGAACCTATGTAAAGTATCGTGTTCCTGGCACCTTCAACTTCCTGATCTTGACGACACCTACCTACAATCTACCACCTTAGGGGTATCCTTGCTGGGCTTATAGGTTAAACACCGACACCTATCGTCCCACGTGTGTACCCTCTACACTTCTAATATATCTTGCTCCGGTGACGCTTATCGTGGAACAGAGTATGGTTAAATTAAATTAATGCTACATCTTTCACTATTTTTATATAGTTTTTTTTTCACTTTTCACGGATTAATTATATGAACACTGGAATACAGTACATTTATGAGTTTTACAAAATAAATATCTTCCATACTTTTAAACAACAAAACTACCACATATCCAATTTAGCAAATGCATCTCCAAAATATAAGATATTAAAAAAGTGCATTCCGAATAAATATTCCACAATAGGAATCACACTTCCAATTTCGTATAACCATTTCACAATAACAACTACAAGCAACCATTATCTATATCCTCAACTTTTTCAAATTCATATCAACATTTTTACTTAACTAATAATGTGCTAGCAATAACTTTACGTACGACATCTATATTTCCAAATATATTACACCAACGCATACTAAATCAATATTTTCAAACACTAACCATATCATTTTATTTCTAAATTTTTGTATATACTTCCTCCGTCGTAAAATAAGTGTAGTTTGACGATTCGAAATTTGTCCTAAAATAAGTGTAGTTCTCACTTTCCAATACAACTCTATCTCTATCTCTCTCCTCCTCTACCCCTCCTCACACTCTCTACTTTTTTACCCCTCTTTAATTCTCGTGTCCAACTCCTAAAACTACACTTATTTTGGGACGGAGGGAGTATGCCATATCCATACCCTATCTATCTATCTATCTATCTATATATAATCATGCCATCCAAACATACATGCAACAATTTATACAGATACATAGGTGTTACCATGATCAATTGCATGATACAACACAACTAATTCTACCCGATTTACACTCATCAATCCACCATTTCAACTCAAACTCTACCTTAACCCTAACCAACTCAAATGCAACTAAAATCGTGAAATAGAGAAAAATCAATTGGTTGGAATGGAGGAGTTATCTTAATAGATTGATTTAGTCCATTCATTTCCCCTTCGAATCGGGTGGAAAACGGAGTGTATCCAGAGGTAGAGGAGGAGGGACGGTGGCATGGAGCTCAAGTCGGGTGGGGTTGTAGCAAAAAAGAAACAAAGAAGGAGGAAGATCCTGTGAAGCCGTATAAGGCTGAGTCGCGCCATGACGCATGGCACGACTCAGTCGCACCAAAGCATGTGGCGCGACTCAACCTTGCCATGTCAGCAACATTCTCTGGCGTGGCAGGTCGGTCACGCCAAAACATGCAGCGCGACCCTTCAAGGAGTCCTGCCACGAGGTTTGACGTGACCAAAAAGACTAGTTCTTGGAAATTTAGATCAGATGAGTTATTATTAAAATATTAGATAAAAAGATTAAAATTAAAAAATCGCGGCTCCCGTTCGTAGGAGGAGCGCCAAGTGCCCGGAGCGTGTCGCCGTGTCGGGGGGCTCAAGAGCCAATGGTGTCTCAAGTGACTTGGAGACGGAGTGACACCGGGAGCGTGGGAAGCGGTGGCAGCAGCGGTTTCTGTGGTCACCGGAAAGGAAAATGCCAACGGTTTGGGACCGGCGGCACGAGCTTTTCGGAAAACCGCGGGTGTGCGTGGAAAGGGAAGAAGAAACAGTCGCAGGTTGCCGGCCCGCCACCACCGGGGAAAAAGAGTGACCCAGAGAGATGAGTAGCTCCTCTCGCTGTCATCGTCGTGACTTGCTTGTCGCCGCGACGAACGGGCGAGCGTCACAGCAGGTTCCAAAGAGAAGGGTCTGGGTTCGCGGTTTGCGCATGTAGCCTGATCGAGGGACGTCTTATGGCAAAATTTATTCCCGTGTTTCGAAAAGAAACAAATTGTATTCTAGACGTAGCGTTCTTTCTTTCTGCATGCTGACTAAACCTTTCAACTCTGCACTGTTGAAGGTTTCACGGTCACAAGCTACAGTAGCAGCAGCGAATCTAGGATTTCTCGCTAGGGTGTGTTTGGTTCAGCTGTGGATTTCTGAAAATCTAATTTCTGAAATCAGCTTTGGAAAAGCTGCTGTGAGCTGACAGCTGTGGAAAAGCTGAAAGCTGTTTGGCTGAAACAACTGTCAGCTACAATTCTGCAAGAAATGTCTGTTATACCCCTGAGATCCCATAAGGCTCTTTATATGCTAATTAATCGTATGGACATGTAGATGACCGTTTTGGAAAGGAAATATTCATGTTTGTTAATATTTGACATATATAATAATTTATACAAAATATATATCCACGTTATAAAAATAATTGAATAATTTCTTTTTTCTTTCATTTTTTTCTCTGTGTTTCTTTCTTCTTTTTTCCTTTCTATTTTCCCTTTCTTCTTTCTTTTTTTCCCTTTTCCCTTCTCCCTTTTCCCATTCCTTATCTCTTTCTCCTCTGTTTTTCGTTACCAGCACGGGGGGCGGACGGCGGGGGCGGCGGGAGGCGCATTGGGGGCGGGGGGCGCGTCGGGGGGCGGCTGGGGGCGCGTCGGGGGGCGCGGCAAGGGGCGCGGCGGCGTGGGGCGCTGCAGGGAGCGCGGCGGCGGGGGCGCGTCGGGGGCCGCGGCGGGGCCGGCCCGAGGGGGGCGGGCGGGCGGCGGGGGGCGCGGCAGGGGGCGCGGCGGGGCCGGCTCGGGGGGGCGGGCGGTGGTGGGGGGCGCGGCGGCGGGCGGCGGGGGGGGGGGGGCGCGGCGGCGGGCGGCGGTGGGAGGAGGTGGGGGCGTCGGGGTCGCGGCGGGCGGGTGTCGGTAGGGAGCGAAATCGGTGAAATATGGTGTCTCACCCGATTCCAAAGTGACCTGCGGGAATCAGGTGATTTTTCGGAATCGATTCGTCCGATGGAGGCCTTTGGTTGGGATACTAGATTTTTGGACGCGAATCTGGCTCCCGAAGTCGAACCAAAGGGACCCTTAGGGTGGTCCAATAGAATAATTTTTTAAATTTTTTAAATATTTTAGTGAATAAGTCAATCTTATCTTATAGAAAATATATAATTTCTCACTCTTCGTCTTCTCAATTCAATTGTCAATTGTTGTCAATAATAAAATAACTAGTAGCTATTTTTTTATTAGTAATATATAAAGATATATATATATATATATATATATATATATATATATATGAGAAAAACCTAGAATAAACGTATTTGGGCCCACCCGGCCTACCTCCTAGATCCACCCGTGTCACCCTTGCGCCACATCGTCGGGACACTCTACCTCTAGCTAGACATTGTTGTATGTTTCCCATCATTCGAACCGATGAATTTTGATGGATCTACCCTCGGTTATGATCCTTTGAGGAGGAGCATTACAAACATGTTGGAATCTTTAAACATAAAACCAAACATCAAAGATCATCCTATAGTCAAAACCGTATAACTTCAATCCTTCAGCTGATTTCAAAGATGATTTAAAAAATGTGGATTGATATAAAATTCAAAATCAATTCATTTTAAATAAAATAGAAAAAATATAAAACTAGCATCATTTTTTTACAAAAATTATAACCTATATATTAAGTTATTTGGATCATATTTATTAAAATATAATAAGTATGAATACAACAAAAAATAGACTAGGATCACAAATAAATCATATCCAAATAACTAACAAGTAAAGCACCAACATATGCTACTTTTTAAGAAAAAAATTCACTATTTTCATTTTTTTATTTCATATAACTTTTTTTTACAAAATTTTAATTGAAACTAGAATTTTTTAAACAAAATCCAAAAAAGAAAAATCCTACAAGGATTAATTTTGCCCGGTTTCAATAGTTGAATTTTTTGCGGTGTTGGATTTCATAGTTTAAGATTTAAAATCGGACTTTTGTAATATTTAGGAGGTCTAAACTATACTTTTTCTATGTAAAAAAGAACTCCTGTGCGGCTAATGAACATTTATACAGTGGCAAGAGGCTAGAATAGCCCCCTGCATCTAGAGGTGGGGCTTGGGCCGTGCCATGCCAGCCTGGCCTGGCTCTCTCGTGCCTCGTGCCGTGTCGGGTCTAAATTTCTAGGCACGTTCTGCTATGTTGGCACGGTAAGTTTTTTTATCGGGTCCAAGCACGACTCACGGCATGCCTTCGTGCTGGTCTAGCCCAAGCATGGCCTTCCAGAGACCTGCAGTTGGCATGCGTATTTGTCATTACATGCGTATTTGTCATTACAAGAAGAGATAGTTACAACAAACCTACCGTGCGTATGCGTTGCTACTACTACCAACAATGAGAAAAATAATTAAAACTAATAAGAAAAACACTGCTTATGGAAGGCAGCATATCTCAATTAGAAAGCACATAAACCATGCATAGTAGAAAAATATGTGATTTCCTTCCACATCGACTGTTAATTAGGAAGCAACACTAACTATTATACAAGAATAACGTGCTACGCGTGGGCCGACAGGCTATTTTCGTGCCGTGCTGGTCCAAGCACGGCTCACTATCATGCTGAGATCCTAAGCACAGCACGACACTCATGTTCGTGTCATGCCGGCACCGTCTAAAATTTTATATGCCATGCTGTGCTTTGGATCGTGCAAAAGATGGTGCCATAGTCCGCCAAAAATAGTGCGACTCAAATTCTAGCTCTACCCGCGTAAAGGGCGTTAGCTATCATATTCTTGACCGATGCCTGCACTCGAAATTCTAGCGAGAACGGCACCGCGAGAATTTGAATCCTGATTGCCTACTTGAGAGGCTAGTCCAATTACCACCTGGGTTCTTCTCCTCTCCCCTGTGCGGCTAATGAACATCTGGTTGGTCGTCGATCTTTTTTTCGGTACAATCAAGATCAAGTGGTTAAAAGTGTGCCTCCTTCCGAATGTGCTTCCTCGACCATTGCCCCTCTCCCCAACACGAATAATCCCTAGAAGTAGATCTCTTTGATGTGCTAGAAGCACTGTAAAGGTTTGCTGATGTCTGGTGACCGGTGCCCAACATGCTTCCTTAGCGTCGCGTAGACGGCGGTTGATCAACTAGTGGCGGTCGTCGTCGCCCCTGGACTGGAGTCAGGCGCTGCCGTCCCACCGGCAAACCTAACCCCTCCTTGTATATTCTCAAGTGTACAAGGTTATCATTGCCGTGTCTTCAGTGTTTTTCTTTTCGTTTAGTCCAGAGCCATACGCCGGCCCCGTGCTGACGGGAGCGGGGACCTCCAATTGGATAAGTTTATAGCCACATCTGATCAGGTGATGGATGTGCGCACGTCAATGGGTGGTGGTGCTCCGTCGCCGGACGCCAGGCCGGTTGCGTCGTCTACCATTATATTTATCGAATTAACTCCCATGTTTCTTGTATTCTTGTATTCTAGACTTTCGCAAGAAGTACGAATTGTTTTCCTCACAGGTCGATTTTTAGTTGGTGATGATCGACGGTTGCACGGTAGAATTATTACGACAAAAAAGTACCAGTGACTTGCATACAGAGATCCACTTGCACGGTAGCCTATTAATTAAGAGTTCAGAATATATTGAAGATAAATGCAGAGAGAGTACGTATTCCCCTTTTTTGGCTCCATCTCTACTTTATCTTCTTCCTCCTCGCCCCGTTGCCATCCCTCACTTGTCGGCATTGTCTCCGACACTGGCGAGGACCGCGCTTCACCCTCCCCTCCCCCGGTCCAGATTTAAAGGGACCACGGCGCCAGCCTCGTCATCATCTTCGTCTCCGGTGTTTAACTCCTATCCTCATTATCTTCATCTCCGGCAAGCACACCCATCCGTCCTCCTGCTCCGTCTCCTACGGCTATCGTCATCGCCGTCCACTGGCACACTAACCCGGCTCGTTGGGATGCCACTGCCTGACACTGCCAACCGATTTTCCTTCACCACCCAAGCCGGTGGCACCGCAGCGTCCCGCCTTCACTGCCGAGCTGGCAACATCTCTAAAGCTCTCTCTAGACCCAGGAGTACAGGTAACCCTAAATCCATATCATTACCGGAGTCGCCGTGTTGTTACCTTCGTTTTCCCCTTTGTTACTTTTTTCTCTAGCAGTGATATGTTTCACACATTATTTTTAGATTAAGATGTTTCTCACATGGGTAGAATTTTCCAAATTGGGAGGATCCTCGCGTTAAGAAGAGATCGAAAGCACACTTAATTTTGTTTTTGCGAATATATTTTATTTTCCTCAAATATCCATACCCCGGTTAAGACCAGCGTCAAGCTCTCACCCACTGCCCTGCATGCTCAGGATCCCAACAAAACCCCAGCGACGCAACATCCTCTTTCGTACATAAATTTCTATATAAGCACTCATTTTCCCTTTGTGAAGAGGGTTAAAAAAACTCTATTTTTTCTTTTCCAGTAAAATATCAGGTTGTATCAAGTACCTCTCTTATGCAGGGCAATCCATACATACACCATGTCTCTTTTACTAGTATGAGCGTTACTTTCTACGCTCACATGTGGAGATAATGGTTTCAAGATCTCAGTGATGCTAGATGTATACGTTGGAGAGTAGTACCTACGAACAGTGGATTGGACAAAATCTATTGTTGGAACTTTTATGAATTTTAGGTAGTCTTTACTCTTTTCAAATTTTCCTATAAACAAATAACCAAAATTTCCTTAATAGGCTTTTATGGATGAACTTTTCGATTTTCAATTTTAAAAAAGGTATTTTGAGGAAAGTTGCTCAATGATGCTTTTTTTTGCGGGTGTTGCTCAATGATGCTTGATTGTGCATTTGTCGCTAGTTTTGAGAAAAGCCTAGATGTTTTCCGTATTAGAAGTGGGTGAGGGTATAAAATGAAAAAACCTTTTTTTTGCTTCGGTCTTCCCATTTCCTTTCATCCTCCCGCAAAAAAAAAGAAACAAATGAATTTTGAAGGAATCAAATCAAATTTATCCACGAGTTTACACGAGGAAGCGGAGACCCAGGCGAAAAGTGGCAGGTCATTGTTAATCGATGCTCCGTGTCCGTGGTAAAACATTCCGAGAGAGTAATTGCACAACAGTGGATGAAAGCGAAGAAGATCAACTCTAATCTTGTCCTCCTTTCCCTTTCCCAGCAGCCTACACGTCATTGTCCTCCGCGAGGCCCCAAGACCAAGAAACGACAGGCAAGAGGAGCAGAGGAACCACCCCCCACTGCCACTCCATCCAATCCGCTAGCTATCGACCCTCGTTTCCTTCCTCCATTCCTGTGGGACTCGTCGGATCCACTCGCCGTCCATTGTTTTAGCCCCTCGCCCCCACCCCATAAAGCCGATGGGTTAGCACCCCCGCCGCGCAAAGAACCCGAGGAGAGGACGGACGCCGCGGCGACGGTCGCCCCCTTCCTCTCCCCTCCGGCGGATCCGCCCCGGATCGTCGAGGCTTGCGGGTCCGGTGCGTGTTTCCGATTGTTTCTCTCCTCCGGTTGTCCCTCTCAGTTGATTATGCAGGTCCTTCTCTGTTGATTAATTGCGTGGTTGGTTTATTGTTAGTATCCGTGTAGGCGATTTTCTTTTTTTTTTGGCGGAGTGGCAGTGGATGGGAATCGTAAGAACCGGAGCTTGGTTCTTGATCGCGGGATTGGGGGTGTGCAGATCTAAGCTTTTATGTCTGGTAGACATTTTCTTTTAGGGAAAATCCCTTCAATGCCATCAGCAAAACTTCCAATCCCTTACAAACCACCGAGAAACTCATTTCTCGTAGATGCCATCAGCTGCAAAATTTAATCCCCTACAAACCATTGTTGACCATCCTGCCGTAACTTCGTGCTAACGGATGTTAAAAGCTGACCGTCTAGCCCCTCCATCCACCTCCTGCCGCCGCCATGTAAAATGGCGACTCCCCGGCGCCACCGCACAGCCCCACAAGGCCTGGGTCCGCGGTGGCGAGCGTGCGTGACGCGGCCTCGTGGCCGCGCCGCATGGCGTCGTGCAGCGACGTCTCCCTGCGCCTGTTTGTGGCACGGGTCAGGGAACGCAGGGAGGGCGCGGAGGAGGTCGAGGTGGAGGAGGCGACGAGAAGCGCGATGACCTTGTGCGCCCCGGCGCGGGCAGCGAGGTGGAGCGGCGTGTCGAGCGCGGCGTTGTGCGCGGCGGAGGAGGAGCGACGTGAGGTCTGCGTGCCCGGCCGTGGCCGCCACGTGGAGGAGCGTGTTTCCACCAGCCGTGGCGGCGGACTCGAGGTCTAGGGCGGCCGGGATCCGGCAGGGGACGCGGTGGTGGTGGGAGTGGATGGCGGCGAGGCCACCATGCGAGCGAGCGTAGCTGGTGGAACAGGGGGAGGGGGTGAGCGTTCGTTAGCTCCACCGGCTTGCTTCCCGTGTTCCGCACCACCACCGCTGTCGCCATGCTCACCGGGTCCCGGATGGTCCACTTGGCCCCGTCGAGCAGCGACGCAGACAAGGACGCTCGGGCCAGCACGGACTCCTCCTGCCCGGGCCAGCGCGGGCGTACTCCGGCAATGTCGGTGAGGAGAACGAGCGGCTGCGGCGCTAGAACGCTCGGCTCGCGCGTGGGCTCCTCCTGCCCGGGGCCGGTGCGGGCGTACTTCGGCGATGTCGGCGAGGAGAACGAACTGCTGCGGCGAGTCGGTGCCTCCACCTCCCTCGGTCCTCTAGCTCATGCCTTCGTGTGCCGGTGTCCCGGCGGCCGTCGAGCCTGAGCCGGGAGCAAATGATGAGGAGAATGCGCAGAAAGGAGAGAAGTCCATGCGGACCCACTTGTTAGCACACAGAAAACTTACCGAAATGAACAGCGATGGTTTAGAGGAGATTAAATTTTACAGCCGATGGCTTACAAGGGAATAGAGTTTTTGCGGTGGCTAATAAGCTAAATTCCTAATAAGCTAAAAATAGTGAGCTAAATTGTAATGGTTTGTCGATCCAGTTATGTATCCTTTTGCTCCTACTGCTTTACAGCTATATGTTGTCTGGAGGACAAAAAACATAAAATTCTTATGTGTCTAGCCATTGTTCATGCATGGGTATTTGTCTTCTAAGCTACGGAGTATGATGCTTAAGCATTGGCCACAGTTTGTGTTCTGCGCAGTCTTACTCAGTTTACCGTTTTCAATGATGCTTGCATGTCTGGCACTTTAATCGATTGACTTGATGTTGCTTTTTAACATACAAAGTAATAGTGAGTTTCCTGATTCATTGGCACTTGCTTCTTTGGACCAAAAAACTGAAATCTACATTGTCAAGGCAGTATGCTTACATTTCAGTATTTGTCAATATGACGACTTATGCATTGCGTGGATAATGTGATTGCAACTTTGAGATGGGTCTATGTCCAATTTCTTCTGTTTGGGCAGGCCTTTCGTATCAAGTTTTGACGTTCTTTTTGTGTTGTTATGGACAGTTTTTGTGATTGGTGAAAATAATGGCTGCTGCTGAAGCAAGGGCTGCCTGGCAACGTGCTGCAAACCGTTGCCTGGTTCAGGAGGACAGAAAGAGAGCCCCAAAACTAGCCTGCTGTCCGTCGTCAGCTGAACAACAACATGGTACAAACCATGGGAACTGTAGAAATTCTGAAGATCGTCCCATTTCCAATTTCATGCCTTTGAGTTGGAATCCCATGAATTCTAATCTGCCACCAGATGTTAGATGGTGGGTTCAGTTACAGCCAAATTTCGGGATCCAGAAGGATCTTGCTAGTGAGCGGCTATGTTGTTTGGGCAGGGACATTGATGAGAAGAAAGTGGAGTATTCAGCACCAAAGCCTAAACACGAGGAAACATTATTTTGTGAAGCAGTTGACAACGAAACTAAGAAGAGTGGGGATATTTTTGAGCCTCCATGGATGGTTTCATCAGCCTTGATGAAGTATTCTCCTGAAAAAGGCTTAGAAGACCTGACGACTGTTGGCTGCTATTCTCAAGCGTCTAAGTGCAGGGAAACTGCCAACAATTGTTTCTACAAGGATAATGAATTCCCAGATTTCGAATGTATTGACCCAGAAACTTTGAAGAACCCAGAGAAGGCTGATTTTGATATGGATGTACCTTGGAAAGAAGGTGAAAAGACTCAACCATGGTGGCAGATCGCTGATGAGAATGAGCTTGCTTTACTGGTCGCAGAAAGAGCAACACAGCACATTGAAAACTGTGATCTGCCAAGACCTACCCAGACAGTACCTGTTCACAGGACAGAACCATATACTCACAAACATATAGGTGATTATGGGGGGTCATCATCTCCTGCAGGAAGACTGTCACATCCTCTTCCTGGACAATGTGACCATGTGAAGTGTAGCTATAGCACTGCAAGCACATATACATTAAGGTGTGCATTCTTCAGCTTCACCACGTTATCCTCGTGCCAATTTTGTTTCATTTTACGTATTGGTATCTGAGGTATAGAAGTCACTAACAGCATACGACAAGTAGAATCAGCATGCATAAGGATGGTCATGCTTGATACTTATGGTTCTAGTGGTGGGACATGCAATCTTATTCATTATTGATTTCTGATGTTGTTCAAATTTGAGCAAGACTTAGGGGGTGTTTGGTTCAGGGTTAAACTTTAGCCTTGTCACGTCAAAAAGAATCTTGTCATTTAGAAGTATTAAATAAAGTCTAATTACAAAACTAATTGCAAAACCCTTGGGCTAATTTGCAAGACGAATCTAATGAGGTACGCTAATCTATAATTAGCGGATGGTTACTGTAGCATCGATGTTGCAAATCATGGATCAATTAGGCTCATTAAATTCGTCTCGTGAATTAGCACCCATCTGTGCAAAATGTTTTGTAAACAGATTTTATTTAATACTCATAAATAGCAAGATTCTCTTTGATGTGACGGGGCTCAAGTTTAGCCCTTCGGAATCAAATGGGGCCTTAGTTCATTTTGCATGTCTGTTGTCAGTAACCCTACACAATCCATATAGATATACTTCCTTTCTCGCAGTTGAAAACTTTAGATGCCTTCCATTTTCCTGTAGTTTTGTTTGGTATCCTATCACATATTTGTTTCATCTAATTTTCTTGCAGTGTGTCACAAGATTTTTCTAGCAGTAGCACTACAGGATCAGAAAGCAAACAAACACTACAGAATGCATCGGAGCGGGATAAGATTTTGGAGGCACTTCGTCACTCACAAACCCGCGCTAGGGAAGCCGAGATGGCTGCCAAGAAAGCGCACAATGAGAAAGACGATGTCATTAAGCTTTTGTTCCGACAGGCCTCACATCTCTTTGCATGCAATCAGTGGCTGAAAATAATGCAGCTGGAGAATATTGTCCTTCAGCTCAACCACAAAGAGCATCAGATATCGTCCATAATACCTGAACTTCCTTGGATGACCCTGAAGGAGAAGCCTACACAGGGTCAAGAGCAGAAAGATTGGACTAGGAGAAAAGGTAGAAGGCAGAAGAAGGGAGGCAGCTTCTTTGACGCGATCTTATTTGCAGTCGGGCTAGGTCTTGCTGGTGCTGGTTTTCTTCTTGGTTGGACCCTGGGTTGGCTGCTGCCAAAGCTGTAGAGTTAGCTAGGCGTTTTGCTGTGTAGATCCATAGATGGAAGGTCCAGGTGGACCCTTCATGAGAATGGTGTCAAATGATCAAAATTTGTTAGACCCAGGATCTGTTGGTTTGGAAATGGATTCTGGTGCGTGCAAAGACGTAAATGAATCTCCATACTGCACAGTGCATTTTATTTTGGTTTTGTCTTGGTGTAAATATGTGTCTATTTAGTATAACTGAATATTGTACATATGAATCACTGTTGAATTTGAAACTTTGTCATCTGTCTTGTTCAAGCATATATCCTCACGTGTAAAATGGTTGGTGGAGTTGGTAGAAAGTAGAATATCATAATTAATTATGAATTTTTCCAAAGCCATGGAGCCTGTAAAATTTCATAGCACCATGTGCCGGATTTGTCGGCAGGATGCTTGCAATAACAAGGATGCTAACTGAGCTGACAGAAAATGCATTTCTTATGCCACGTGTCCATGAAAAGAAAGGCATGGAATTCGACCTCCCCTTTTTAATTGTCTTGGTCTTTTTTTGAGCAAGTATGGATGTATATGATACAAAGTCATGTCGAATTTCAACCCATTTCTGGTGAGCATTATTATTTAGTAATAAGCAAAAAACAATGTTCATGTTTGTCCCCTAGAGCTGGGAAGCAAATCACAACTACACAAGCACACTGACTAAGCAGCATCAGTGCAAGAAATGAAATACAGTAGTAGCAGTGGTGTTACAACTTACAACTTGATTAGGAACCTCGAACTGAAACAATACAGTAGTAGCAGTGGTGTTACAAACTTGCACCATGATTAGGAACCGTCGAACTGAAACATGAGGAGCTTCTAACTAACTTGATTTGGGTGGAAAGTGCAGAGCTTGCGCTGTTATGTTTGATGGCAAAATCTGCAGTTTCCACCGCGCTCTGACTGATGGTACTACAGTAGTAATTACAAGACAATTGCAAAGGCAGCAGCAACCTGAACTGAACTGAACTGGAACGAAACAAAGCAGCAGGGTAAGAGCTAGTACTTGGGGAGGAGGACGAGAAGGAGCATCGTCTACTCTACTCGTTAGCCGCGCCGGACGGCGGATGGCCATCATCGTCGGCGGTGGCAGCGTCATCCTTGACTCCGACGAGCACAATCTTCTGGTAGACGACGTCGGAGGTGTGCATGGGGTACTCCACCGGCGCGACGGGTCGGCGCGCCGTCACGGAGTACCAGAGGAAGAGCACGAAGAATGTGACCATGGCGCCGCAAGCGGCCGCGAACAGCAGGGACACGGCGGCCCCCCAGGGGCTGTAGCGGCGCTCTGGTGGCGGCGGCGGCGCGGTGAGCAGGTCGGTGGGGTTGAGCGGCTGGGAGTGCATCCGGTAGGGAGCGGCGTGGAAGGCCCAGCTGAATAGGGTGCAGTTGCCCGAGGGCGTACTAAAGCCGGCGAGGACAGGCCCCCTCCGAAGGACGGGGGACAGATCGAGCGGGAAGGAGAGCAGCGGCGGGCTCGGGTGGTTGTGAGCGGGGTTGCGCGTGGCCGAGAGGCGGACGCGGAGCGTGGCGGAGGTGGCGTTGTAGTCTATCCAGGCGTGGAGGCTACGGGTCCGGCTCCGGGCGGGGGGATAGCGGGCCTGGCCGTGGAGGGCGGCGCGGCCGACGAGGTCGACGCGGACGTGGCGCGCGGAGAAGACGACGGCGAGGGCGGGGGGAGAGTGGGGGGCTGCGGAGGGCGTGAGGAAGAAGGCGAGGGACGAGGCAGCGGAAGGCGGGAGGGCGAAGGCGAAGTAGGTGGAGAAGGCGAGCCCCCCGGCGGCGGAGGGGAAGACGATGGGGGTCCTGTACTGGACGCGCGCGCCCGGGGAGGGCATGGAGACTGCGGCGGCGGTGGCATTGGCGCCGCCGGAGAGCGCGAGCTGGGCGGCGGCGGCGGGGAAGAAGTTGAGGGCGAAGGAAGAAGAGGCGGCGGCGGAGGGAGCTGGAGCTGGTGCTAGCAGGAGGAGGAGGAAGGGGAGAAGCAGCGGCGGTGGCATCTCACCCGCCTTGAGCAGTGGAATGGAATCTCCGAGATTGCAATGCAGACCACCAGCATCAGAATTCAAAATCTTCCGCTTCTTGTTGCTCGGCCGGCGTTGCAGATTAGATTTGCAGGGGAGGGGAAGGGAAATGGAGGGGGAAAGGGGACGAGACGGATAGGAAGAAGAGGCGGGTTAAACTGTCCTGGTCTTTGGCTCTTTGCTCTTTACAGGGTGGGCTGCCGGTGAAATTTTCACGGGACGCGGTAAAAGCCAAGCGGGCTTTACCCATCGAGACGGTTGTTGAGATGCTCGGCTCGCCGGCGCGCCGGCGCTCGCCTCAGTCGATTCATCGGAGTTCTACTTCTACCCCGAAGCAACCTGCCGCCGCCGCGTTTCGGCACCGCGCGGGCCACCATCTTCCACCGCCGCCGCGTCTCGCATCGACGGCCATCGGTGTCTACCTGACCGGGGGTGCGTACCAGGTGTTCGCTGTAATGCCCCAGCCAACGACGAACCATTCCCTCCCGCATCCTGGCTCCGCCCGCTCCAATGTGCCTGCCCCGGATCATAGGCGTCACCATATTGAGAGGATCCAGAAAGCTGCGCGGGTCAACCCACAGACATGCCATGTGACAGTGTCGTTTTCTTTCTGTGGCAGGTTGCTCTGGGGCAGCCCGTCAGAACACCAGTTCGTTGGAGTGGGATATGATTTAGCGGAATGGGCTGTGGGGAAGCCCTCAGCATGGCTCATAAGATTAGGTACCATGTTTCTTCCTTTTTCTTATTTGATATGATAGGTTTGTTCAACAGTTCAAGTACCCTTTCATTAGCAACATAAGGCTCGTTTCTGGAAAAAAATTGACGAGTTTTGTGATGTAAGGAGATAAACTTTTTATGGTACACCATAGTCAATAGTGGTTTGACATGCACATCTGGTAAGAGCCAATTCTAATAGCAAAAATAATTGCAGTCCGCTTAAAGCACACGGCATAGGTCCAGAGAATGTGGAATGGAATTGCAATGTTCCACTCTCGTCCTCATTCGGACTTGCCACACCTCTGCAAAATGGCTTCTGACGGGCCCAAGTTTCCCAGATTCTGTGACTACAGTGTGTAGTGATTCTCTTATATTGTCCAAAATGTAGAACATTCTCATATGAGCGTTTTTGAGATCTATTGAAGCAAGAGTGGTATATATGGGGAGCCAATGCACAATTGTGATGGACCATATACTTCCGCACGAACAATAACATTACAAATGGAACTCCTAACTTTTCTTTCTTTTGCTAATCATGATGAATCGCTTCAAAAATCACTATGTACTTATCTCCTAAGTCACATTCTTACATGATAAAGTGGATAAGGTCCATGAATCTGTTATACTCCTGCTGCGTGTCCTAGTCTTTCCCTTAGAATCTTCACCCCCATGTACCTGAGCACCAAATACAACAAAAGTAAAATTAACCAGTGAAGTCATAATTTTTTTATACAATAGACGAAAAGTGTACAAATATATTTTTTGTCCTTTACCTGCCCATCATCAGGACTGTGGCTTGTGGGTTCGTTCCTGGTGATCTAAATAAGGTTGACCCATCAACCACACGCAGGCCTGAAATGCCGATCACCCGGTACTGTTGATCAACCACTTTGCCCACATGGCATCCACCATGGTAATGCCAGATGGTTGTTACTGTGTCCCTGCAAAACTGCTCCAAGGATGTGGTGTCATTCGTGTGCTTTGGTATCAAGTTTATGTTAGCTGATACGCTCATATTGAGCAGTGTTTCCATTAGATAGCCAGCACCATTGGCGGTAAGGTTAGTGAAATGGTTTGTCTTAAGAATTTTCTCAATGGTTTTTATCCCGTAGACACATCGGCTGAGATCCTTTGGATGCTGGAAATAGTTGAAGGTGACACTGGGGTTGCTATCAACATCAGTGTCCACAAGTACTAAATTGCCAGTAGACAGTGGGCCATCGATCTTCTCAAGAATGAAACCTCCATCAAATACTTCTTTCGGTAGGCTATATTTGTTATCCACATACTTTTGGATTGCATCAAAACTTCTTTTCTTTGGCGGAATTGTTGATAGCTGGCCAATCTGCATTGAAGTTACAAAACTCATTAGAGGTAAGCTTGAAAGCTATCATGCTTCTGGAAATGGAGGAGTGAACATATGCTAAAGCTTTTATTTTCTTTATATTAGCTCAAGAAGGTTTCGTTCTGTTCCTTGCAACTTATTGCCTACAAATAATTCGTAAAAAACTTCTGGTTTAGAATATTGATAACAGGGAATTGCTGAAACATTATACTGATATACTTGATGTCCTGGCAATTATGCCATTGTACGTTAACATCTAGTTGCTGAATAATATGAATTTCTGTGTGCATTTAACAAGATTCCTGGTTCCTTTTATATATCTATCTTCAGCACCCACAGATTAAGCTTAAGAAATGTCAGCTTTCGAAAAGTTGGGAAGTTGGCTCTTAGCAGACAATGCAGAGAGTGATTTTTCTTAAGATCTAGGGTGTTTTTTCTGCATAAAATATTTAGTGTCATGCATCAGGATGCTGGTAAACATGTAAGAAGCTACATATACAAGTAAAAGAAAAGGCAAACAGACTCCAAACCTCGGCTGACATGATTCCATGGTGGCAATGGATACTATCATCTGTCTGGCTGAATCCACTGCTGGCTTCAATAAACACACCAGCATCGGTTATTCCGACAGTTTCAATGAGAGATTGCTTTGTCGGTTTCTTCATAGGTACAAA
The DNA here is from genome assembly GCF_002211085.1 of Panicum hallii. Lineage (NCBI taxonomy): Eukaryota > Viridiplantae > Streptophyta > Magnoliopsida > Poales > Poaceae > Panicum > Panicum hallii. The sequence continues at coordinate 35,489,961 of NC_038047.1, forward strand.
GATTGAGTTCATTGGATTGTCCGACATTCCTTTACCAACATGTTCATTGCGGAGGGTTACAGAAATATTGTGCTTCTTAAGTTCATTCCTTGGTCCGATTCCACTGAGCAACAATAGCTGTGGGCTGCCAATTGCACCGGCAGAAACAATGATCTCACTACCCCTCTCTTCTCTGAGGAAGGCTTGGTGGTGCCTGCCGTTCTCATCTTTGAATTGAACGCCCATAGCCCTTGGCTTCCTATGCCCTGTGCAAGAGATGAGTTTACTGTAAATAGTATACGTCTTTGAAGTGTTCACTCGTTCTGCTCGATGTATACTGATGACTGCTGTTTACTATTGAATTGGGGAATTATTACTTTTGTTTACTTAACAACCTCACCTTGTTTCGTGTTGAAAACTATTTTGTTCACGCTAGCATAAAGCAGCACCCTAAGGTTGTTAGGATTTGCAGCAGCAAGGAGGTCAGCAGCTGTGTGCCTGTACCCAGTCTCATCAAATATGGTGCCCCCAACCTTGGTTCCATAGAGATGATCATAAGTATATCCATTGTATGGTGAGACCCCTGCTTCCAGCAGTCCATCCCGGAGTGCAGCTTGCCAAGGTGCGACTTTGGGCCAATGAACAATCCTCTCTTCAACCCAAGGGTAGGACTGGTTGACCAGCTCTGCGTCCCAGCCTGCCAGCTGCACGAAGCTGAACGGACAACCACATGAATGTGTGTTACAAATTACAACAGTAACATTACTGCTAGTAGCACTGACATGATGGGTTCATAAATCATTCTTATATCCTTACCATTCAGCAAAAAACATCTAGAAAAGAAATTTCAGCAACAATTGGCATTGATCATTCCACTTTGGCAATGTGCATTCTTCCGAACTTTTGGTAATGTAAGGAACACTGTGAAGCTATGTGCACTTTGAGTCACCATGAACCTTAGTGTAATTTGGCTAGATTGTTTCTCATTCTATGCTATCACATGGTAAGATAGCCTACCTGCTTTCCTTTAGGTTAGTTACAGTTTCTTTGTAATAGCAAGAGGAACCATTTCACAATCACTATCTATTGTTTCTCCTACAACTTCCAAACAAATTTCAGCACTGTGACATGAGAAAGTTATGCATAGACCATTCAGGTGTAGAGATAATTGTTTTAATGGTTTTGTAAATTCTGGAATTTTTATGGGTAGGTCTCCCGAAGCACATATTGGGTATGACCATTATGGCTCCCTTGTAACGTTTGTAGTGTAAATAGCAGCTAAGGGAGGGCTACCTTTGCTTGAGCATAATGTAGAACTGCTTAGTTCATGAGTATTAGGAGCAGTAGATGACCAGTCAATACGATGAAGAAGTTTGTCAACTAGACTGACTAAATTAGGCTTCTTCCATTGGCCAGTTTATATGTTTTTTGGAGCATATGACATTACCACACCTACAGTCTAGTTAAGCTGTTATATATCATTCTGATCTATACATATAGGTCATCTGTCAGCTGAATTTAAGTGTGTGAAAGCAATAGCCTGTTTGTATATCCTTAAAATCTATTGGAACTGAAACTTAACTGAGATCAAATAGGCATAAGATAGGATAGAATGTATAAGAACATGTCAATTGTGTACCTTGGTTTTGCCCGGCTGTAGAAGCCGGCGTTTATACAGGTTCCACCACCCAGGACCTTTGCACGGGCATTGATCACACCATCGGTGGATATAAAACCTTGTGCTGGTGATTCTGGCGAAACATCGGCCAAGCAAATGTGGAAGTTCTCCAGTAACGTGATGTTGCGGTTGTCGTATGGAGACCCACCTCTCTCCAGCAGGAGTACCTTGTACTTCTGGGACAGGGTCGCTGCCAATGGGCATCCAGCAGTGCCCCCGCCGACAATGATGTAGTCATATGCCTCATGCTGAAACGTGGGGAACCTGCTTGCCTTCAGGAAGGGAGGGAGATTCAGTTTGGTGAAATGATCCCTTCCTGCAATTTCAAATGTTCCAGGTTATTCTCTAAAGCAGCTTGGTCGCAGAGTAAGATTTCAATCTGTTTATTCTCTGAACTGTTACCAGATACCTCAATCTGCTTATTACCATTCATCAGGTTCCTCTGGTTATTATACATTGTTGCAAAAGCAAAAGGTGCGCCTTTTCCCCCTTCTTTCCCCATCTCCAACTTTTTTATTTTAACATTTTTGTGCGAGAATCATAGGTTTTTTACTTAAGTAACACCTTTTGTATGTCTCAATATTTTAATTAAGATGCTATAAAAAGGCCACTTATAAGGACCAAAAAAAACCTGTAAAATTTCTGAGTGGAAAACTATACTAAAATTTGACACTAGAGAGTACTGATGCCAGGCTGCATGGGTAAAACTGTACCAGTCTGTCAGGACTTTATCCCAAACTTCTGACTCCTGAGTGAAGCCAAGATGTCAAGTTAAACATTCGGAAATAGAAAAGGCTGACAGACACACATACAGAAAGAATGAAAGAAAGCTGTCAGTTATCGAACTCGAACATCTGAGGGCGAACCTTTGATCACTAGATCCTTTTTAAAAACCAGAGCTGAGCAAAGTAATTCGAAGGGAGATCATTCAGAAGTGTGATAGTGTCTAAGTCTCTAGATGAACAGAAGCAGGAGTAGGCGAAATGTACCTTGAGATGATCTGATGAAGCAGAGGAACACCAGGGCCTTGAAAACCACCCTTCTGCTGATCAAATCCATGGAAGCCCCGAGAGGAGCCTGAAGGAGACACCAAGCTCAGTCAGCTGGCCTCTACCCTTCTGACGTCCTTAGTCCCTTTGCCGTTTCACCCAGACAGCCTGATTCTCTATACTTGTCTCCTTCCTGGTTTCCCTGCGATCTCTTCAGCCGCACAACCTTGAGGCAGCATTCCAATGGCTTTTGTAGGTAACAGAATTGGGGGATAGGGGGGTTGCCACTGTACACACATTCAAGAGAGCTCACCAACTTCATTTAAATGTCATTCAATGCACAAGCGGCACTGTTCTAGACAACTCAGATTTATGAACTTCATCAGCCAACCAACCACAGCTAAACTGCTCTGAATATACCCACCAGCGCTGATCTCTTCTGAGTGCAGTTTCGTCCTTCCACACTAGTCATTGCCACATTCAGCAACGTTGAAATATTGGTGGAAGATAATGTCTGGAAGACCTCATATATACTAAATTACGGTCTTGGATTATTTAGAGCATGACTGGAATTTTCGTCATTTTTATTTTAACACCTAGATGTAAGCTAGCCAGCATTCCTAGAGGCTTATGGAAAAGGAAGATTAGCCCATTGTACTGTCCCAATCAATAGCTTACGAGGCACCAACTAAGCATCTTTTTAAACAGGTGAAAGTACAATGCATAGCAGAATGCTTTTTTCTTACTTATACCTTTCGTAAGTGCACAGGTAATGGTCATGATTCAAGTGAAAGTACTCTTTCGTAGGGTTCCAATAAAATTATCCTATTCGGTCTTGATTATCTAAGAGGCTGAAGTATGAGCTAGGTCAAATAGCTTTGGACAAAACTCTAAGCAGGGTTTCTTATATCCATTTGTGATTTTTGTTGTCTTGCATATTTACTTTTGTGGCTGCTAGTATCGAAACTCTTACTCTCATCGAGAGGATGACAGTAGGAGTTGGGGCAATTTTCTGGTTTACTTCTCACACAATGCCATACCCACCTTAGAGGTTGGGGATACATATTTATAGTTGGCCAAGACAGCCAAGCATATGCTGAGATGCTAGTCTAAAAGCTAGTGATGCTTAGTCTAAGATGCTGTCCTAAAAGCTAGTCTAAGATGCTATCCTAGATGCTGTCCTGAAAACTAGTCTAAGATGCTAAATGCTGTCCTGGTTGGGGGCAGCAAGACCACCATACTGAGGACCACAAAGACCAACAGTATAAAGACTTATCCCATCGGTGGCTAGAATGATAGATCCACCTCTTGCCTTGTTAATAAAAAATGATTCATTTTCAGCTCATTCTTTTCAACATGATACAATAGCATATATAGTCCTGCTCTGTTCATTTTATCTTTCTTTTTAAATGAAGCTGAAAAGAGTGCTTCTCATTATATTGATAAAGAAGATGCTTCTAAAGTGTTAAACGGATATTAGCAGGATTAGTTGAAAAATCCTTGAATGAGTCTCGCAGTGACAGAAACACCAAGGCATAGTACTGATGTTTTTTTCTGGCAGAAGGAATTACAGGTACACTACTAATATTTTGAAAGACCTTCATTCTGATCCTCCCATTTTTGTGGCACAAGGCTGAAAACTATTACCTTTGTGCAGTTTGCTGCACCAATCCTAAACACTCATCTGTTGGTTTCCATCATGGTGTGAAAATCCAGACCTCTTGTGTTCATGTGCTGTTCTTGAGCTACACATTTCTATTTTTATGTCATATTACAGAGATAAATCATATTAAATCTATTCATCAATATATGCTACCATTCAAAATTAAAGGGACAGATATAGCCAAGCTCATCCAGAGATTGTTAATTCCTTTAGGCTGATAGACTACCATCAAACCGATATCGACCGTATACCAGTATCAGGTGGCTACATGACAGAAGATAATGACACACAGAGAAGAGCCACATCTCTTAACATCCTTTCCAATGGTAGTACAGATAAACGTCAATAGGACACATATTACGCGAAAGAGGGATCAAAACCAAACCTCCTTTGAATAATCCAATCATAGGGACTAGATTTTTGGTCCAAGAACAGTCTTATGATTCAGTACTACTGTTAGTCATTATCACAACTTAAACAGTGTTATTGGAAGGCATCTCTTACTTGGTTAGCAGATGAGAGTACACTAGATTTCCTAGGCATTTCAGTTCGACAGCAATGTATGGACTGCATTGGTTGAACTTGTTGATGTTAACTTGATATTCGACTGTATTGAGTATGGAAACAATTAGAAGTCAAAATCACCTTTTTTTAAAAAAAATCTGAAAAGAAAAGAACGTCAATTATGGCTGTCACATCGACTACCAAAATGATGGAGTACAACTTTAACTGTGTCCAAATTTGTTCCCGTGCCATCCTTTTCATCCAATGCAGCCAGTCCATTGCTGCCGAACTGAAGCAATTATGGCCAGTCAATGCAGTCCATCCTTTTCAACAAATCATGTTATAGCCTTAACTGTGTGCAAATTTCTTCCCATTTCGTCCTTTCGAACTATGGTTAGATTAGTCCATTTGTCTAAAATTGTCAGGAGAACTAGAAAAACCCTGCTACCTTTTAAGGTTTCTGCTGTACCACAGAAATAGAGTGCCAACAGAATCTGGGTGTGATGAGAGATAAGTCTTTCTAGGGAAATGGTATAAATTACTGGAGTTGGTATTTCATAGGGACAGGAGTTCTTGTACCAGTTTCTTTCTATGTACAGAGTACATTACTCTGAAGCTGTGTAGAGATCACAACCTCCTCTGCCCTTGTGAATTAAATAGCTCAAAATGTGTAGGGGACCTGGAGAACCTTCTAGCCCATACAACTTGGATGCCTAGATCCCTTTCACAACTTGTCACAAGTCCTATAACATACAGCGCAGCAAAATCATTAAAAAATAATATGCACATTGAAAACCAGCTGTATTACAGTACATATCGTTCAACCAAAAGTGCAGATGGCAGACCACATGGTCTGGAGTTGGCATATCATGAGCGAGGTCGGGTTTGAAGATCTGAACTGTTTAGCTTGTGTCCCATTAGTCAAGTGTCTGTATCAGTACTACTGTTTCTTGCTCAATGGTTCCAAGTGTTCAATGAAAATATGGGGGCAGTGACTATGCAATGGAATTTGTAAAACTGCAGTCTTTTTCTTACTTCTCCTGCAGAAGGGATTAACAGTGTTCTTAGACCCGATACCAAATGAAAATGTATTGCTGATGAAAGCTCTTTTTTCCCCTGTCTTGCAGATAACCTATGTTGAAAAGACTTAGCAAGAGTGCAAAATGATCATTTATTGTGCACTTGGTACCTTTGTATCTGCCATTCTGTCTGCAATACCAGCTCGAAAGAACGTTAAGCGATACCAGGTACAACGTTGGCTGGCTGTACCACCCGCAAGGCAGCATGTGTTGGCCGGCTGTTCAATCCTCCATTCTTGGCTAGGAGAAAGCAATTCTGTTAGGAAGTGACCTCCCTGCGAAGTGGACTCTGCAACGGGGCTGATAGATGCATCCTAACACCCTCCACAACCACAAAATGCACATGTTAATGTGATGCTGAAATTAGCGAGCGAGCTAGCAGGACATCATGAGGAGACAGAGATCATGAAAGTATTGATGCGGTGATCTGGCCCAGTTGGCTCTCCATTTATGGTAGCAACCTCTCCCAGCAAATCATTCAAGTCATACGGTGGAGCTTGGGATCTTATCCCAGCAAATCATTCAAGTCATACGGTGGAGCTTGGGATCTTATTGGTCAGTATGTGGCCGGGGAGTTGATTCATGTGCCCTGTAGCTATGTACTTCCCATGGAAGTTTTGGTATGGCAGACCTGGGCTCACGGACTGACTTACCCTAGCTCTACAACAGCTGTGAAAATGAAGCATTGGAACTTTGGAAGGTAGTATATCACATTGATAACTTTGTTTTCCTTGGACATCACGTATGGTGATGGGAGGACCACGGCATTCATTCCATCTGTCTATAAGTGGATAGATCTAGGAGAATACATTTTTGTCACCGCATGCTATCTGTGCTGGTCTGTAATGTATATCTGTCGTAACTTCAGGGTGGAAAAGGAGAAGAATACATTTTTGTCACTCCGGATCCGACCTACAGTATTCTGTATTTATTACGATATCTGGCTGTAGCGGTTTGCTTCATGTAGCAATTACAATAAATCATTTGTGCTATTTGCTTAGTAGTTAGTATGGAAGGTTAACTTTATTTGTATATCCATTATTCGCAAGAGTATTAGCAGAATTCAATACATGATGTAAAAATTGAATTTATATAATAATAAAAAGTAGACAAATATTTATTACATTTATATTAAATAAATTAGTGTGATGATATAAATTCAATATTTACATCCATTATTGTGTTGTGCTACTAATTGTTCTTTACATCTGTTATTTGTGTATTGCTATATATTTTGACCTTTTTGAATATCTATAGCCATGAGAGTACAAACCCAATGTAGTTGAAAATTGTAGCAAGTTTTGATCAATTATTGATAACTAGTCAGTAGATTTAGTTCTTATGTTGAGTACTTTTGGCAGAAACTTTACAAACGTTCAAGGAAACGATGGGAAATTTTAGTAGTTGTTTTACCATTCTACTCAAAATTTGAGATGGGAACATACTCATGCCATCACCTGTTAAGATTTGGTCACCAGCTAAATATTTGTGCAATTAGCTTGCAAGAGAGGGAGGGAGGAGAGTTGTGGTTTAGCAAGATGCCTACACCCCTCCATTCAAGACCCTACATAGGATATCCAATACCAAAATGCATTCTTCAAAATACATGTATAATTGTAGCATGAAACAGATACCTTCTAGGATCAGAGCAATAAAATTTTTCTCACACAACATATTTGATAAATAAAGCAGAAATTGGCACACAGAAATTGGCATTGAAAAAACACTTGCTTCATTTCATACTTCATACCACCTAGTTTCAACAATACATATTCATATGCCATCAGGTACAAGAACTAGACAAAACTTGAAATTTGAATTAGTGATCGCCTGAGATTCTATCCATATTTTGCCCTTAGAGCTTTCAGCTATTTCTTCACCTGCAAAATTAAATAAATAAGCATTTATGTACTTTGGATTTGGTTTTCAGCATATCAGTACCAACGCACCCTGGACAATATTTAAATTTATATACAGACAAGAAATCAAGAAAAATGCTCTACTATCCGTGAGGTATACCATAAATAGATTTCAACCATCTGATTGACTTTCGCTTGCTCTTGGTCTGCACAGACAAGTAAGCATATTAGGGTAATCCCAACCTAAGATACTATCGATAGTTTCTATAACTGTTGTGTCTATATGACACGACATATCGAAACTATATCCTAAGATCTTTTTTTTATAAATAAGTCATTATGCAACCATATCTCTTCTCTCTCTCCTTTCTTCTCACTGTCCCTTCTTTCATTTTGTTGGTTTTCGCATAGATATGATTTCTTGTATGAGAAATGGTTTCTTCACCTTTTTTCTTCTCTCTTTAATAACTCTCCTATCACATCAACCTTTTGCTTACATGCCAACGTATTTAGTGCCATGAATATTTAATACTATGAAACTAGCTGAGGTGGAGGGTTGGGACGTACTGCCCTTAGTAAATCCATATTGCAAACACAACAAATGATGAGAACAACATATTTTATGATAACTTCTTTTTAGTTGCATATGTGACAGTGGTATAAGCTAGATTCAGCGCGATACAAAAGCTAAGTAATTCCGCTAAGAAATGGCTGTTCACAATACATTTGGAACACACCCAACAGTAATCCATAATACACCATTACAATACAAAAATGGCCAGTTGTTGATCTAGAAATGGACACAAGTACAGTGCTAGTTGTTACACATTAAATGCACAATTATTGATCACAAAGTAATAAATATGGTGAGTGCATGAAAATTTATTTGTTTCTAGCTACTTCTGTAATAAACAATGATCGAAGGGGTCCTATATGCTTCTGACAGGGGAAGATACTCTCTTTGGCTGCCAATGTGTCACATATTTTCCATATTTAGTCCTCAGGCATACCCAACTTAGTCTGCCTTATCAGTAAAAACTAAACTGGAATAAAAAGAACTTGACCCTGGGGGAGACTCCTCGTGGACTTAGTTCTAAGAAAATCTCTGCCTTCCAAAGTACGGTCGCCAATATGCGGTAATGACGTGATGACTAGAGGCTTAGTCAACCATGAGTGAGTTCATACGAAAGAGGGGTTCCTGCAAGACTAACATAAATTTGGTGATAAATTGAGCATCCATATTTTTCTCCACAATTCTTGGTAAAAAAGTTGAGCATCCTTACGAAATGGAGAAAATTCACTATTGTTGTTCCATGTGGCAGGCCCGGCAGCAAGCACACCATGAGGCAGCTAAGCAGAGAGCCAGAGAGACGCAAAGCAGCCGCACATCTGCACTGGCTTTATCGATAGTAGAAGCATTATTTTTGTACCACCTCGTGAAGGCAAAGGAGAGTGCGGCATGGACGCGCTATATAAGCGGCTACAAGGTGCTGTAACTTTCACTGCCAAGCTCCACTTGCCTTGGGCCTCCATAGACGTGTGGGCTGTTCGTCCCCCGTTTCGTCCGTCGTCCGTTCGGAATCGTTTGAAAATCCTATGATTCGGGCGCCGTCCAGAAGGCTACAACGTTTTCGTTAGCTCCCCGTTCTCCGGCCCGGCCGCCGTTGCGTGCACACACCGTCCTGTTGCGCGGAGGCGCCGCTGCGCCGTCGTCCCATCAAACCTCGGATCGACCGCCCGGCCCGCTTCGGCAGCGACGCCGCGCGCGGATCGTTGCCCGGCCTACTTCGCATTGACGCCGGGCAGAGCGACAACACCGAAGCCGCTCGGAGCCTTGGCCACCCGGACGTCCCGTCGCGCATGAGCCGCCGCGCTGCCGACCCAGCGAAGCAGCCCCTCCCGTCCTGGGGAGCGTACTCCTTCACGCTGTGCGGATATGCCATCCTTACGACCCTCGAAGCGTCGGCAGCCCTGTCGGACGGTGCTGCGCGGAGCGTCCGCCGGCCCCTCGCGCTGAGGCGCCGCCGCAGAGTCGACCCATCAAAGCCGCCCTCCCGTCGCGCGTATCCACCGCCTTGTCGTCGCAAGGGGACGCGGTCCTCCCGTCGAGCACCATCCTCATCGTGTCGAGCTATTGGGAGACGTCTACGCCGGCAGACATCGTCATCCCCAAGCCCATGCACCAGGTCCGGTCCCCAACTTCCGCCTCTGGCGGACCTCTCTCGTCCTCTCTTCCCCCTGATTCTGATGGCCGAATGGCGAACGGGATTTCATCTGATTCTGATGGCCGGAAGGGGGCTGGAATTCATTTAGGAGTATCTGACTTGTTCTCGTTTCAGTTACAGCATTTGATATGAAATCCTTACTATTGTTTGGTGATTTCTGTCCTAGGGCACAACAGAGAGAAAAGAGAAGCAGAGGACAAAGGGAATAGAGAGGGAGAGAGATGTTTGTCTCGGGTAATGAACTCTAAGCAGTTCAGTTCACCAATATATGACTCTAATGGGGCTTGTCAAATCTTTCCGCTTGCATATATTTAGTATTGACAGCAAATGCACAGGTTAGCATCCATACTCTGCATTCAGGGAACTTGACCTTAGTTCCAAAAGGGGGAAAGAAAAGAAATTCAACTTCAGCAGGCATTGAAAATTTAAGTTTGTACATCTTTTACTATTTTATTTCACTAAAGTTATGCAAAAGTACATTTTTATGTTGGGGGTAAAACTCTTATCCCTGTAGGGAAGAGGAAACAAGAGTAGTGGAGATAACTTCCATGCAGCACCAAACATTGATCACTCCCAGAAGATTGTGAGGAATGATCTTAAAGAATGGCTTTGCTGGATGAGGTCTGTTATTCTGTCATTTCTTGCTCAAAGCTCCTCCATTAGGATCATTACTCATGCTTCATTGTTTGTGGACATATGCATTACCCTTGCAAATGTCTTTTGCTGCAGCATCCCCATAGTTTGAGTAAATAAATACCATGTATGTGCATTGTTTCTGGACATAACTTGCATCCAAGTGCCTGGTTTCACTTGCCTTGTGTCACTTACTTACGAAAGCTCTTCTATCTCTCTCTGTTTTTTATTGGTAAAAGCATTTGATATATATTGTAGTATGCTTAGCTCTATAACAAATTCAAAGGAATGAATGGTACACAGAAGCCCTGCAGATTGTCATCAGTTTACCACCAGATATTTTTTGACATAGTTGGGTAAGAAATGTGTGTGCTTGATGCTGCTACTCTGCTTAGCTCCTGCAACAAATTGGAATGAACAAACGGTGCAGTACAAACTCTGCAAAATCTCTTCAGTTCAACTCTCCTTGACTTTCTAGATATGTATTTGTGGATGATTGATCCTGTGAGTTAATGCAATTGTGGCTATGCTTGCATTTTTAGTAAAGTACCACAGCCACGGGACATTTAGTTTCACTCACAATTGGTTATAGGTAGGCAAATCAAGTTATTCAGGAGTTAATCCATCTTAATGTCAACAATGTTCCTTTATCAGAAGGAAATCATATATTCCTTACTTTGAGGGTAGGAATGTGATATTCATGTTCCACTGCTCTAAAATAGAAACAGTAGCTTGCAGATTCTAATGTGGTTAGTATATGTTCAATTAGCTGGAGGAGATAAGCTGGGTTGTATAGTGTTGGACGAAATGTCAACATAATAGCATGTTTTATTCATACCTGTTCTGTTTGCAGAAAGGAAGTAGGATATGATAGATGGAGACTTGACTTTTTTCGTCAAACACTATCTTAGGTGCATTATAAAGATATAAAATAGGTCATTTGTCATGGACCCTTGTTTAGATTTTTTAGGTTAATTATCTCTTTTTATGACACAATTTGAACGAACTATTTATGATATACTTTATACAATGTGGCTACATAATTTTCAATATTTCAGGATATCTATTTTTGTGCTGCAATAGAATTTTTTTCCGCCCATTGCAATGCACGGGCATGAACCTAGTGGGAATTAAAATGGGAATAAAATGGTAATTTCTGAATAGAAAATGGTCGGGAAAAACGCAAAATCGTCCCATTCCCGTAACCATGGTTTTCTTCCGGTATACGGAAAAACGGGATACGGAGCCGGTCGGGATGGGAATTTTCCTGTCCCATTTTCACCCCTACTCCATTTCAGATGAATTCAAATCCTTTATTTGACTCAACTAAAATTCATCTAAAGTTCATTGATTTCATCCTACAACAGTCATTCTTGTAAACTTGTTGAAGTTTATCTAAACCTTACGTGTATAGGTGTTTTTTATAGCACAAAATATTAATATGTCAATGATTGCTACATGAGCCAAATAGGGGCAAATTTGTCTTTTCATAAGGTATTTAATGGTCATTGGATGAAAAAGATAACGGAGTGTCATACAAGGCATGGAATTTAGACCTAATGTCAAATAGGAATTTTCTCTATGAAATACTGATTTCTATAGAATTTTCTTAAAATACACAAATGCAAATACATATATACACATACTACACTCATCCTTAAGAATTGGCAAACGCATTGAGAGAATAATTTACCATAAATGCGAACATGAACATCTATACTGAGGGCCTGTTTGGGACTGCTTTACCTCACCAAATTCGACTTCACTTCGTGAAACTGTAGCCAAACACCCACAGCTTCACCAGCTCAGCTTCACCAAAAAACGTGAAGTTGGCCCCAACTTCACGAAATCCATGAAGCAGCCAAAATGGTAATTCACGAATAGTCGTTTTGAACTCCCTCATGAAGTTGGGGGAAAATTACCCACCAATGCCATTGATTACACACCTGGAATGAAATGTTTTTCTTCTGTTCTCTCCCGTACCTGCGACCCCCCCCTCCTTCCTCCCTCTGTCCGCTCCCATTCCTCTGTCCGCTCCCTCAAAACCCTAGCTGCCGGCCATGTCCATGGGCGCCGCGGGCGGCGCGGGCCACGGCGCGGCTGGCGCAGGCGGCGTGGGCGGCACGGCTGGCGCGGGGGGCGCGGGCGGCGCGGGCCACGGGGCCTAGGGCGCGGCCGGCGCGGGAGGAAGTAGGGGAGGCGCTGGGAGGGGCGGCGCGGGCAGGGGCGGCGCGGGAGGCAGCAGGGGTCATGCCCGCATCTCTAGTCTTCCGAAATCGGTATAATTTCTTCGCTCAATTTCTTCCATGGCTGCTGGTCAATTCCATTGCTGCTGAGTGTATGTATGCTAGTCAATTAGATAATTTGTCTTGTCATGTATGCTTCAAAATATTGCTCCACATAATTGTTGATTAGGGTGATTCTATGGAATGGACGGATGATTATAATCGCATTGTATGTGAGTTATTCGCTGAACAAGTAAGGAGAGGGAATAGGCCAAATACACATTTGAATACTTTAGGTTACACTGAAGTGTCGGGAAGATTTTACCAAATGACCGGAATCGAGTTATCAAAGACACAAATCAAGAACAAGTGGGATAGGTTGAAGAATGATTGGTCAATTTGGCAAAAGTTACTGCGGAATCCAACCGGAACCGGTTGGGACAATACAAGAGGAGTAATTAACATGGACAATGAATGGTGGAAAAAAATGAAAGTGGTAAGTATTGTTTTGTTCACAAATTTTAGCTGTTCATCTATGTTCACAATACCTTCTTGGGGTTCTGATTACCTTCCCTGTTTAGGATGTGCCAGGTTCTGGAAAATTCAAGAAGAAAGTGCTGCAAAATGAAGACTTCCTTAGAGAAATGTTTGGTGACATTTCTAATGATGAAACTGATCATTGGAACCTGATGAGTGACAATCCTGTTATACCCGAAAGCCAAAAAGATACTGAAAACATAGATGGAGCAGGAGAGGAGGAAGAGGAGGACAATTTGTTGCATGATTAGTCATATAGAGGAAGAGGATGAGGAGGTTCAGGAGGTATCTCCTGCTAATGGAAATAAAAAAAAAGAAGAGCTCGTGTTGTTCTAGAGGTTCCTAAAAAGCAAAAGTCAAGTACAGCTCTTTTAATTCAAGAACAAATTACAAAGGTTGCTGATTCGGCCAAGTCGTTTACATCAAAAAAGCAAGCTGAAGTCGTTTCTATCAAAGAAGTGATGGATGTTGTCTTGGATTGTGGGGCACAATATGGTAGCAATGAGCATGACATTGCTACCCAATTGTTTGTGAAAAAGGAACAAAGACAAATGTTCTTGACCCTTCCTACTAGAGAAATTTGTTTGAATTGGCTTACAAGGAGGTACAATGACAAGTATGGGAATTGAAGGCTTTGAGAAATATTTTTGACTACCTGTAATCATGATATTGTTACTACTACTACTTGTATCCATGACATTGTTACTATTGCTACTTGTTATTATTTTCAGATGTATGAAAGTGAGAGTGATGGTTCGGAGGAGTCAGATGATGATAGTGTTGAGTTTTGGAACTTGATTTTGTGTGGTGCTAAAGTGGCAGAGAAATATGTTGATCTCTACCTTAACAAAAATCCACCAAGGATAGCGGAACAAAGTGGCATGGGCTGGTTACAATATATCCTGAGAACTCCAGGTGAATGTCATTCTCAGTTGCGCATGAGCACGGAAATATTCATGGATTTGCATAATTTATTGGGATCAAGGTATGGACTGCAACCATCTATGCACATGAACACCTATGAGGCTCTTGCAATTTTCTTGTTCATATGTTCTGGAAATGAGTCCAATAGGAAATGTCAAAATCGTTTCAATCACTCTAGTGAAACTATTAGTAGGAAATTTACTGAGGTTCTAGAATCTTTGATGGAAATGGCAAAACATTTTCTTGTTCCAAAAGATGCAAACTTTCGTACCGTCCACAAAAAGATAGCAGATGATAGAAGGGTATTTCCACACTTCAAAGATTGTATTGGTGCTCTAGATGGGACACACATTAGGGTATCTCTACCCCCTAGTGAACAAGTAAGGTATATTGGAAAAACAGGGATACCGACTCAAAATATCCTAGCAATTTGCGACTTTGACATGAGATTCACTTATGTTTCTGTGGGGCAGTCGGGTTCTGTGCATGACACCACAGTGTTGTATAATGCAATGAAGTTGGATCGAAAGTTCTTCCCACACCCTCCCAAGGGTAGGTAATTTATGGCTGGTTTCTACATTTTTAATTTTGCAACTCTAGTTCTTTATTATCTAAACATATCATATACTTTTTATTTGTAGGTAAGTATTATGTTGTTGATGCCGGATATCCTAATAGACCGGGATACCTAGCACCATACAAGGGTGAGAGGTATCACTTACCCGAATGGCATAGAGGTGTAGAACCAAGGTCTCCTAAGGAAAAGTTTAATCGTATTCATGCACGAGTTCGTAGTGTTATTGAGAGGTCATTTGGAGTCTTGAAAATGAAGTGACAAATTCTCTATAAAATATCGATGTATCCATTATGGAAGCAAAAGATGATACCGATAGGATTCATGGTGATCCATAATTTCATCCGTAAGCATAACAATGGTGATTTAGACTTTGAACATGCGGAGTGTGATGAAAATTATGAGCCTACAATACCGGAAAGGTATAACAAGTATGTAGTGCCCTCGGATGGATCATCTCCAGTACCCAATGCGCCTACTATGGATGTTTTTCGTGATGCATTAGCAACGGCTATTTCTCAAAGTTGGATGTAGTATGAGTAGTAGATCATTGAGACTTGATATGTAATAGAATTATTTTGGAATATTTGTACTTTATTATCTATTTATAATGTATTGTTATTTTTTAATTAAGCGTTTAGATGAAAAATCATAAATGAAATCCTCTCATACATCGTTCAAGGGCATAAGGGACTTTTCCAATCTGAATCTCTTTTTTCTGAAGCTGAAGTTGGTTTGCTAGCCAAACACTTTCGAAAACTCTGCAACTTCAAAGCTGAGCTGCTCTGCTGTGAAGATCATGAAGCTAAGCTGCGATTTGTGAAGCAGAGCAGTCCCAAATAGGCCCTGAATCAGAGATTCGAATTCGAGGTGTAGATTTCACAATAAGGAATCTAACAAATTGAGCTACACTCCGTTCACGATTTATATAACAATTTGACACTGAGAAAACTAGGAAAATTTTATGCACGTTGCATAACGAACCTTCATGGTCAAGTTCATGATTTTTTATTCTCTCAGTCTCATTTCCCCGTATTTAACTATCCCAGAAAATCTTGCAGATAACCTATTACGTGACTTACAATATGTCAACGGACTGGAGTGCTTGAAGTTACGTGACTTTAGTTCAAAGTAACGGCTAATTCTCCACTGATGGTCTTCGAGGAATGCATAGTCCCATAGCCCCAGCTGTCCTAGTCCTAGTACCGTTCAAAAATTAAGAGAAAATGTCACAGTTGAAAGTGTATTTGACCCCCTAAGTGGGTTTTGGTGTTGATGACATGCATAATTAAGGAGCTCATGAGTTTATCAAGTCATCAATAGGTTAAAATTCGATGAAATAAAAAAGAGCAACAAAAGACGCCAATAGATATTATGGGACATTGTTGAAGCATAAAAAAAGAGTATAGGAAACACCGTACTATTAAGAGGGACGCGAATAGATATTATGAAGATGTCAAAGTGCTTAATTAAGATGCTAACCACCTATGAGAGATACAAATCACACACTTTTCGATTTATCTTACTGCAGTTTCTGCAGTTGTCGGAAGTTCCGACACCTGTTGGATGTTCTCAGTATCTTCCGACAGGGGGTCCTCGGCCAGCTGATTTAATTAGGTTGGAAGTTCTGACAAGGGGTCGGAAGTTCCGACAATTAGTTATCCTGCACACTAACAGCTACTTTTTAGGGTTCGGGTATTTATACCCACTTATCCCCTCTTCACTTGCGGCTAACCTTCCCTGTGAAAAACACTTCCATGAGCTTCGAATACTCCTCCCCACTCCCTCCAAGAACTAATCTTTGAGTTGATTTGAGCTAGGCATTGGGTGAGAGAAAGATTGAGGTGTGAGACTTGGGGATTTGAGTGTGAGGTCATCCACGTTCATCTCAAGGGCACTTGAAGCATCTTCATTCTTCGATTTGCGTTTATTACTCTTGAAGCTTGCTTCTAGATGGTTCAGCATTGCTCGATTGAGTGTCCTCTCGTGTGTGCGCGCTCCGGGAAACTTGTATTACCCATCCTTTGTGGATTTTATAGTAAGTGACTCAATCCTCCTTGTGGTTGATTGAGGGAGGAAAATGGTTAGTGTAAGATCCTACTCTTTGTGAGCTCCTCAACGGAGATGTAGTTTCCTTTGTGGTGAACAAATCTTTTGCCTCTTATGCTTATTGCATTTATCTAATTTTTGTTGACCTAGAGCTTGTTTTGTGTTGATCTACGTTCTTGTGCCGTTGGGCTTGTAAAGATCACTTGCAGAAGTCTCCTAGCATCATTGCTCAACTTTTGATTCAATTAGGTTATGCAGTTTTTGAATTCCGTATAAGAACTTTCCTATTGTCTTGCAGAAGTCTCCTAGCATCAATGCTCAACTTTTGATTCAATTAGGTTATGCAGTTTTTGAATTCCGTATAAGAACTTTCCTATTGTCAAAAGTTCTGGTCCCGTGTCAGAAGTTCCAACCTGTCGAAAGTTCCTACACAGTGTCAGAAGTTCCGACAGATTTAACTGCTGTGAAGATTTTTCAAAAAATTTCAGATATGCTTATTCACCCCTCCTCTAGGCATCACCAAGATCCTTTCAATAGTCTTTAGGGTATCAGGAGTGGTTAGGGGTGGCTCGACTTTATAATGGACACCACTAGAGACAGGCCTCCTCGTGATATGTATGAGACTGGCCGAGAACTTTAGGGTAGGCCCCATAGGGGAAATGAAAATCACCATGCATTGCATGGGAGAAGTAGCACTGAAAATGGTTAAAAGGTTGTTGAAATTGTGTTGGTGGGTGGTTTTGGCCATATTGAGAGTTTGGACTTTCTAAGTTTGGACTTGGTGGGCTTTGCAGGAGTTTATTGAAACCTTCTATTTGAGAATAGATGTGGTTGACCTTCACATGTTCTTTGTTTTATATGCTGATGAACTATGGAAGGGGCCAACGGCTAGAGGATATGGAGGCAAGCTTCACTAGTAGAGAACATGCCTTTCATCCACCCCCTTTAGTTCCGGGTCCAACAGCTAAGGACCCGGGGGGAGGGGGGAGCTGGGAAAGGCCCGGTTGGAGCCACCAACCGGGACAAAAGGTTCATGATTACTCCCGGTTGGTGGTTCCAACCAGGACTAATGGTGCGCGGCACAGTTAGTCCCGATGGTAGCCTCCAACTAGGACTAAAGATAATCCTCTTTAGTCTCGGTTGGTGGCTCGAACCAGGACTAAATTCCACAGGCCTTTTTAGCCCCTTCTTCCTCCCCCTACCCGAGCCATTCTTACATTCGTGTTCTTCTTGTTCTTGGCTCAAGTGTGGGAAGTTCATGGCCATTTTCTCTAAGATTTGTGAAGGTTTTTCATTTCCCCTCCATCCAATGGTTCTAAAGGTTAGAAACTTCATCCTCTCAACTTCCATTACTAGTGGAGCTCATTTCATGGTTTAGAAATAGAGATTTTAAGGTTTTTTTAGATCAGGTTAAATGGTTGAATTTTTTTTATTTATACACCATTTGAGCTCAAATTTACTTAAGGTTTGCATGTGTAGATGTGATTTACTTGTATTAGTTCATCAAAATGAGTATATAGAGTAGAATGTTATTTTTTGGAATGGGAGTAATATATAGACAGAGGGGAATACTATGTAGAGGAACTATGGTTATGACAATGAGTATATTAGAAATTTTCTATTTTTAAAATGAGAGTATGTATATATGACCATACATACATACTCTCATTTTAAAAGTGAAATGTGAATATGTGAATGTGAAATTTCAAATTGAATAATTA
Organism: Panicum hallii; assembly: GCF_002211085.1. NCBI lineage: Eukaryota > Viridiplantae > Streptophyta > Magnoliopsida > Poales > Poaceae > Panicum > Panicum hallii. Next base: position 35,508,600 of record NC_038047.1, read on the forward strand.
TTGAAAGTGAAAAAAAGATGTATACTTGGTATTTATTTTGCATTATGAATGAACTCTTTTGACACTCTAATGATGTATTTATTCAGGCTTATATTGAAACCATCGAGAAAAAAAATCTTTGTTTTGGAATATGTATCTATCATTATCCTTGACCCTGCGGTGATGACCTGCCATTCGGAGCTAACATTGATATCCACGACACGTTGCGGTATAAGGATGTGATGAAGGAGTTCGGTCTTGGTGCCAATGAAGAAATCCTCACCTTTGAGCTAGGTGAGGAAGCCACCATTCTGACCAAGGCCGTACTCCTTCGTCACTTCCTTATTCCGCACTGTATCGCAGATATCAATGTTGACCCTGAATGACAGCGTCATCACCGCAGTGTCAAGGTTAACAATAGATAGATGCTCCAAAATAAAGACTTTTTTACTTCTCGATGGTCTTAGCATATTTAGCTTGAAATAAAGTTGTGAACCTTGATTGCATCCCATATGGCGTGGGATGACTGAAGAGTGTCAAAATAATTTGGACCTTTTATTTCTGAACTTCTGAATTTATTATTCATATTGTGTGATGGATATTTATGACCTTTAAATTATTCATGTTATTGTAATTATGAGAATATATTCATTTTTTATATTTATTTGATACGTGTAACAAAATGTATCCATTTCAACTCTGAATATGATAATTTTAGTGGTGAAATTAGTTTTATTTTTTACAACAAGATGTGGTAAGCAAGTGATTTAGTTTATTATTTTTACAATAACTATTTTGATGATCTAATGATGTATATAATGGACCTCTTGCAAAGTTGTGAACCCTGACTGAGTTATTAATGTTTAATACATAGAAATAGCTTTGCAACATGATGCATTAGAGCGCTGTGCGTCCGTTTGGGCGTCGGTACGCAACCACTTGAAGCGCATCGGACATTCCCTTGAGTTTCGCATGGAAGAGCGTTTTGGACTTGTTCGGGTCTTATTCATTGTTGGATTGTGAAAGCATTTAATTGCCTCGTGCTACGTAATGCAAGACACAAGATATCGAGTTGCATGGTACGGATGATGATCGTGAGTTGATGGCTCGACACAATGCGAGGCGTGAAGCGTCCGGGATGGCAGAAATAGATCATTTGGCGTCCAGAGTTTGCAAGGTGGTTCGCGAGGCATCGGTCAATAGGTCTCATGAGTAGTTTGTGCTAGCATGTTGTAATGGATAATTTAGACGTTTTAATTAATCATGTTGTGTAATAGATATTTTATTTAATCATGGTATGTGATGGATATTTGGACCTTTTAATTCTGGATATTGTTGAATAATGTTGCATTTTGGACCTCTTAATTTATTATTCATCTTGTGTGATGGATTTTTTAAAATACTATATCATGCAATGCAGATGAACCGGCAATGGCTGTAGAATGTCGACCGATGTTTCAAGAAGTTCATTGGTGGCCTGCATCATTTTTTGATGTGGCCGAGGCAAAAAAAGTGGAATGGTTTCATGTGCTGCCCGTGCAGATATTGCAAAAGCAAGAAGGATCACTCCTCTTCAAGGACTGTTCATAGCTATATTTGCCCATGGTTTCATGCCCAATTATATTTGTTGGAAAAGTCACGGAGAAAAAGGGGTTATAATGGAGGAAAATGAAGAAGAAGAGTGTGAAGACAACTTTCCTGCCCATGTTGGATTCGGTGCCTTTGATGATTATACTGCAATGGAAGAGATTCCGGAAGGAGAGGCAGCAGATGATGATCCCACCGACGATCTTGGGCAGGCGTTGCGCGATGCGCATTAAGATTGTGAAAGTGAGAAGGAGAGGATGAAGTTCCAGCAGATGTTAGAAGTCCACCGAAGATTGTTGTACCCGGGATGTGAAGATGGATTGAAGAAGCTTGGCAGCACTCTGGAGTTGCTACAATAGAAGGCAACGCATGGTGTATCCGATAAGGGATTTGGTGAATTACTAAAATATTTAAAACATATGCTTCGTAAGGATAACGAGTTGCCTACCACAACATACGGAGCAAAACAACTCGTTTTCCCTCTAGGATTGGAGGTACAAAAGATACATGCATGTCCCAATGATTGCATCCTCTACCGCGGTGATGAGTGCGAGAATTTGGTTGCATGCCCCATATGCGGTGCATTGCGGTATAAGATTAAGAGAGAGGACCCTGGGGAAGTCGAGGGGAAGCATCGACCCAGGAAGAGAGTTCCTGCCAAGGTCATGTGGTACTATCTTATAAGTTCACGTTTGAAGCGTCTATTTAGAAACAAAGAGCATGCTAAGTTGATGCGGTGGCACAAAGAAGATCCCAAGAAAGACACGATGTTGAGACACCCGGCTGATGGCTCCAAGTGGAGAAAAATAGATAGAATTTTTGAAGACTTTGCACTGGATGTGTAACATTCCAGGTTAGCATAGAGAGTTTAAATACCAAAAATCGTGAATTTAAAAAACTTTGTGCGAATTATCTTGGTTTGAAATTGGTGTTGGATTTTGCTTGATTGAATTTTCAAATTTGCTGCTTTTAATTGTGTGGGATTTGAATTTGATTGGGCCAACCAAATTCAAATCCAAAAAAAACCTATTCCCTTAAACCCCGTGGGCCGAAACCCATATGCTCAGCCCACCAGCCCGCGAGCACGGCCCAGCTTCCTCTTTCTTTTCCCCCGCGAAGCACAGCCCACGCGGCACGGCCGCAGGCCACGGCCCAGCCCACCGCCACCGGCCGCACCCGCGTGCGCCCCTTCACCTTCTCCGGGGGCAGCTGGCAAGTGGGACCCACCCATCAGCTTCCCCCTTCCTCCCGCAGTCACCCGCGACCCCGGCCTCCTCTCGCTCCCCTCCGCCGCTCGCCCACTCCGCGACAGAGGCCGTAACCGCCGCGCCTCCCTTTTCCCCTTTCCCTTCCACCATGGCCCCGCTCGCTCGCGTCACCTGCCAGCCCGCGCGCCGCCCCGCTCCGCGACAACCCGGCGTAACCGCCCACGCGCGCTCCCTTTTTCCCCTGCGCCCCAGCCTCCCGCGCCGCAAACCCTAACCCCGCGCCGCAGCCGCCGGATGCACGCCGCGTGGCCGTGGCACGGACGCCGGGCATCGCCGCCCTCGGCGTCCGGGCCCGCGCCGCAAACCCTAGGGCCGCTCCTTAAGAACCCCAAGGCCGCTCCCCCAAACCCTAGCCACTGCTCTGCCTGTTCCCCTTTTGTCGCCGCTGCACCAGTAGGAGAGGAGGAGAAGGAGCAGCGCGAGGAGGTGGAGGACGTCGAGCTGCGCGAGGAGGAGAAGGCCATCGCTGCACCGGAGCTCCGCCATGCCTACGCCCGTACGACGACCCCGACGCCGCAGCTCACCCCACACAGCACCGACCCGCCTGCCTTGACCCTCCACTGCTTCAGGTCTCCCGCCAGCGAGCCCTAGGTGAGCGCCGCCGCCACCCTCTCCCTTCGTTTCCCCCTGCTGCCGGTAATGCCGATGAACCTTCCGTAGTCCAGCCTTAGGATCACCTCTCCCTTCCGGCCTTGTGCCACTCTCGTGCAGGAGCCCGTCGCGCCGCCTAGCTAGCCGCAGCCGCCGTCGCCCTTCGCCGCCACGTCGTGCCGCGGGCTCGGGATGTCGGTGCCCCGTGCACGGCACGGCCACGCTGTGGCCCTAGGACGCCAAGACCCGCGCGCGTGCGTGCGCACCCATGCCGCGAGACCCGGCCATGCCCTAGCCGAACCGTGCGTCACACCCCAGCCTCGCCATGCCCACGCCCCAGCCTCTCCATGCCCGCGCCACGGCCTCGCCGTGCACGGCGACCCCGCGACGTGGCCGCGACGTCGCGTTCGCGTCGCGGCCAAGCCTCTGAGGCCTTTCCCCGAGCACCCTTCAGGCGTCCACACACGCACACACCCTGGCACACACGCACACGGGGTCATGTTGGCCCGAGCCGCACCGGATCTGGTGGCCACACTAGATCCGGTGAGTGACTGACACGCGGGCCTCGCCAGTCGGGGGAAGCGGGAGGCGCTGCCCCCTGGGCCCATGATGTCAGAGGGAGAGAGAGAGAGGGAAGCCGACTGTGGGCTGGCCTATTAGGCCGAGCCGGCCCACAGCATGTAGCCAGGCCATAGACCCAGGCCGGCCTGCTGAGCCATAGGCCGAGCTGACCCATGAAGCCTAAGCCGAGCCTAGTTGGGCCTCGAACCGGCCCATCACCTCTTTTGGCCCAAAACCGAGCCGATGCCTTTTCCTTTTCTTTTCTTTTCTTTTCTTTTCTTCCTGGTGAAAGCATCTAGGCCCCTAATTCGTGTTTTGGTAATTAATGACAACGGTTTGTGGATTAACAATTCTTTTTGAGAAAATGAGTATAGGTTGATCCACGGATGAATGAGAGTTATTTGCGAACGTGTGGATTTTTGGAGACGATGAGAAAAGTTTGGGCTCAAGGCGAAGGTATAAAATAGGGTCTTTTGAATTTTACCGGTCACAAGGTGTTTAGTGGATGATAAGTGACCGGATTTGTTGGATAGATAGCCGTACTATCAAGAGGGGTCATGTACTCGTGCTTGACAGGTCTCTAGTGCCATTTTGCTCAAAATATCTAAGTGCATGCATGAGGGCTAACTACGTTTTGCCGGGTCTTTGAAAAAGAACTTGTTTGAGTGCGGGCGCGGACGGTCCGCCCTTTGGGCGCGGACGGTCCGCTACCGCTTCAGAAAGCTTAGTGGAAATATCTTGTGGCTGGTGGACGGTCCGGCTCTCCCTGGCGGACGATCCGCCACTCTAATTCTTTTTGTTCCAGAAAGGATGTTCTCTGGTCTGTCTAAATTGTGTGGCCCGCGGACGGTCCGCGTGTGCATCGCGGACGGTCCGCAGGCTCTCTGATAACTTGATCCAGAAACATTGTTGTTTCTGCCTGTTCGTCTAGGATGAACGGCGGACGGTCCGCCCTTTGGTGGCGGACGGTCCGCAGGCTAATTTCATATTTGTTCCAGAGACTCTCATGTCTCTGGAGTCGTGGAACACTTAACTGCGGACGGTCCGCTGTTTGGGCGCGGACGGTCCGCCAGGGCTGTAACGGCTAGTTCTGACACGCATTAAATGTCTCTGACTCTCTGGTTTATAACGGCGGACGGTCCGGTTTTTGAAACCGGACGGTCCGCGATCTCGCAGAAAAGACTGTAACGGCTAGTTTTTGATGGGATGTCTATATATACCCAATGCCCGGTCTTTGGGTCTCTCTCTTGGCCATTTGGACTGCATTCTTGACTCTCTAGAGCTAAGACATCCCTCTCTCTCACACACTTGCTAAGGATTTGCATTTTTGAGAGTGAGAGTGCTTCCTAGTGCATTGCATCAAGAGTTTGAGCTTTGTGGCACTAGGGAATCTTCAAGCAAGGATTATTGGCTTGTTACTCTTGGGAGTTGCCGCTCCCTAGACGGCTTGGAGAAGGTGATTTCGTGGAGCTTCTTGAAGGAGATTGTTGAGAAGCCCCGATTTCGGTTGTGAGAGGTTTTGTGCTCACCTCACCGGAGTGGTGAAGAGCAACTCTAGTGAAATCGAGGTGTGTAGTGGTTCCTTGTTTTTAGCCGGCTCAAGATCAAGAGGTTCTTGATAGAGGAGCGGTTGATTCTTGGAATCCACCTCAACGTGGATTAGGGGTGACCGGCAAGTCATCGACACCACGGGATAAATTTGTGTGTCAAGCTTAGTTATTTCTCTAGCTCTCTTTAATTGTTGTTATTTTGAGAAATTTACTTTACTAGAGCTTGAATTATATTTTGTCACCCTAGATTGCAAACCTTTCTAGACATAGTAGTAGCATGACATAGGACTTTCTTTTGTTACTAATTAAATTTCTCTAGTGTTGTTGATTTTAGTTTTAAACCGCCTATTCACCCCCCCTCTAGTCGGTGTTCTTGATCCTACACCTGGCCTGACAGCAGGGCCCCACCTATCAGCCTCGGGGTGAGGCTGACCAGTGGGACCCATTGACCCATTGACCAGTTGACCGTTGTCCGGTCAACGCTGACGTCAACAGGCCCTGACCCCACTGGTGACGTCATGCTGACGTCAGCATGCCACGTGGCACGCTCTGGTGCTGCCACGTGTCACTGCTGACTGTGTTCTTTTCCAAAATCCTTTTATTAATTTTAGAAATAGGTTTACCCTTATAAAATTCATAATAAATCGACCGGACCTCCGAAAATTATGAAACCAGTTCCATAATTCCTCAAAAATTATAAACCACCTGTTAGAGTAGGTTTTGTGGTGATTTGAATCTTATTTTTTTTGCACTTTGGTCCCTACTCTTACCAGTATTTACAAATAGGACCCGACTACGAGGAATTGACCGACGGCCAGGACTACCCGGAAGCCCAAGAGGACTTCGAAGAGAGGTCAGGTTCACGCCCATCTATGATTTGAATACCTATTAGGCATTGCTTGATTAGATTTGCTATTGTTATGTGTGTAATTTTATCGAGATGAACCTGCATGGCCTATTTTATGTACCCATACTCCTTGAAATCCTATCTCGCTTGTTTACTATATGAAATGCCTTGTCAATCCTTGAATGTGTATGTGTGGGAATGGATGGATAGTCTCGGCGTGTGTGAAGTTATGATATTCAGGAGTTGGTGTTTAGGGCTTTAGCCGGGAGTGGGCAAACCTAACTCGATCGTGGATCGAGGGCTTGGGGTGTGTATCTTGGCACACCCTACGGAGTACCTGTGGCGGGTACAGTTTTTGGTTACGAGGATGAGGTGTTGGAGGCACCCGTTAAGGGTGCAGTCGCGGACCACTGTGGTGGAGACGCTTTTGACGAAGATGCTCGCTTCGGCTGTTAAGGACCGAGTGAGAGTAATGATGACTTGTGGGAATTTGTTAAGCGTGCACACCACTTACCCATTATGAGGGTGGGCTCGGTCCGGGGTTAGCAAGTGCGGTACCAAGCCGGTAGGAGGATCGAGTATCGGTGCAGGGGAAGGAGGTGCTAACCTCACGTTCCCCGAGACGCATGGGAGGCTTCACAGTCCCGGGGCGACCTCCTCTGGGAGGATGCGCCCAAGACCCGGGAAAGCCGGATGGTGCCGTGGCTCCTAGTTCCGTTTTAATAGACCGGTGTTTCGTCTATTAGTCGGCTGATCTCCGGCTAGTGTCAATTCGAGTGGGTCCAGGTGTACAACCCCCGCAGGGTGTAAACTATACGTATAGCCGCGTCCTCGGTCATGGACATCCCTACTCCTCTGTTGCTCTTATTAGTTAGTGTTACTCATGACTTCTACCTCCCTCTAGAATGACTTCCTGCCAGGGGGCAGTTGAGATGCGAGGAGAGGGAGTTCTCGCATCGACTTGGTGGTAGGAAGGTACGGTGAGCGTTGACCGGGAGTCCGGAATGCCGGAAGGGCCCGAGTCGGGAATGGAAGAAGATGTGTATACGTGTATATATATATATTGCATGCATAGGAAAACCTCATCTTTACCTCTTGAGCTTTGTTATATCCGTAGAATAGACCACAATAAAGCTTGCATTCGGATGGTGACGTGAACCTATCCCATTCCTTGGGGATAGCCTGGTACGATGCAGGTTCCGATCCGGAGTTCGACCCCAACGATGACGGTTGGTACGACTGAAGCCCGTGCTACGCTCGAGTCGCCTGTGGAGAAGGTTCCCGAAGATGAAGGACGGCCGAAGACCTAGCTACCGCTTTGCGCTTTCTGCTTGTTCGTTGTAGCCGAGAGGCTTGTAATAAATTCCGTACTACAGATCCTTTGGATTTATGTAATAATTAAACCCGTGTTTGACCTTACGCGAAGTATGACTATGATATTATGCCTGAAATGAGTTCTGTATGTGATAGCGCTTGATCCAGGGACTATCATAATGATATAGGGAGTCGGATTCCTTGAATTGGGAATCCGGTTCATTTCAGGATGCGAGGAACATAAATTTCTCTTTGAGTATGGATGGTACGAATCCTTTCGGTGAAATGAGTAGTAGCCACATTATTTGGCCTGTGATCTATGTATGTACAATCTCCCACCATGGCTCTACATGAAGCGGAAATTCATCATGATGCCGGTACTTATCCTTGGCCCAAAGTAACCTGGGAATGATATTGATGTGTACCTAAGGCCATTGGTAGAAGAACTGTTATTGTTGTGGCACTAAGAAGGTGTATGGATGTGGGATGTACAACGACAGGAGAACTTAAACCTATGAGCATTGTTGTTCGTAACCATCAATGACTGGCCTGCTCTTAGTAATCTGTCAGGACAAACGAACAAGGGATATAGAGCCTGCACACATTGCTTAGATGAAACAGATAGTATGTACTTGACTCACTGTAGAAAGGTTGTATACATGGATCATCGTCGGTTTCTCCCCATCAAACATCAGGTACGAAAGAAAGGCAAGCATTTCAGTGGGAAAGTGGACCACCGTACAAAGCCGATGCACCATAGTGGTACGGAAGTCTTTGATATGGTAAAGGATATAGAAGTAGTATTTGGCGAGGGACCTGGTAGCCAACCTGTTCCGAGCGAAAACGGAATGGCGCCCATGCGGAAGAAGAAGTCTATTTTTTGGGAGCTACCATATTGGGAAGTCTTAAATGTTTGCAATGCAATTGACATGATGCACGTCACGAAGATGCTTTGCATCAACCTGATAGGATTCTTCAGAGTGTACGGGAAGACAAAAGATACACTAGAAGCATGACAGAAATTGAAACGTGTGGAAGAGCGAGATGGACTACATCCAGAAATGAGAGAAAACGGACGGCACTACTTAAGTCCTGCCAGCTATACTCTTAGCAAAGAAGAGAAGGAAAGCATGTTTGAATGCTTGAGCAGTATCAAGGTCCCATCTGGATACTCCTCAAATATAAAAGGAATCCTAAAAATGCTAGAGAAGAAATTCACAAAACTAAAGTCTCATGACTGTCACGTGCTTTTGACTCAACTTCTTCTGGTTGCGTTGCGGGAGATTCTGCTTGAGAATGTTTGATTAACCATCGTAAAGGTGTGTGCTTTCCTCAATGCAATTTCTCATAAGATAATTGATCTAGGCAATCTCATACAACTGCAGAATAATATGGTATAATGTCTAGTTGGCTTTGAGTTGATATTTCCACCATCATTCTTCCACATTATGACACATCTTCTAGTTCACCTTGTCAAAGAGATTGATATTCTCGAAACTATATTCCTACACAATATGTTCCCTTTCGAGAGGTCCATGGCAGTACTAAAGAAATATGTTCGTAATCATGCTCATCCTGAAGGAAGCATCGCCGTGGATATGGAATAGAGGAGGTCATCAAGTTTCATGTTGACTTTATTGATGACCTTAAACCGATTGGGGTTCGTGAATTGCGGTATGAGGGGACGCTACGTGGAAAAGGCACACTAGGAAAGAAAGCATATGCATGTACAAATCAGTCATTGAAAAAAGCACATTACGCGGTTCTTCAACAATCCTCCTTGGTGGATCCGTACATCGATGAACATAAGAAGATTCTGTGCTCCGAATTCTAGAAAAGTCTGAGGCCTGGATTACACGTCGACACATGGATTCTTTCGCCAGTTAGTTGCGGAAGCATCTAATGCATAATATGGATATACCAGAACAGCTAGCATGGTTGGCTAGGGGACCATCTTAGAATATCCTAACATTCCAAGAGTATGAGATAAATGGAAACACATTTTATACGAGAGCCCAAGATAAAAAGAGCACCAACCAAAATAAAGGTGTCCATATGGATGCCACAGACAACAACGGTAAAAAGGAGACGTATTATGGTTACATAGAGGAGATATGGGAACTGGATTATGAACCCATTTTGAAGATACCTCTATTTCGGTGCCGATGGGTGAAGCTGGCTGGAGGAGGGGTAACAAAAGGTCAATACGGAATCACAATAGTGGACCTCAACAATCTTGAGTATAGAGACAAGCCATTCATCCTAGCCTAGGATGTTGCTCAAGTTTTCTATGTGAAGGATATGTCCAGCAAGCCAAAGAAGAGGATAAACAAGCAAACGGATCAGCCAAAGCGGCACATAGTTCTTTCAGGAAAAAGAAACATCATTGGAGTCGAGGACAAGATAGACGTGTCAGAGTATTATAATAGGTTTGTTGAGATTCCGCCTTTCGCGGTGAATGCTGATCCATGCATCCTGTTAGCCAATAAGGACGCTCCATACTTGTGCTGCGATCATAATTAAGGGACATATGTGAAGAGGAAGTCTATTACCATACCAGTAGTAGATGTTGATCTTTAATTAGAATCATTATGTATTAATTTATAAATATGTGATGAACAATTTGCATAATTCGATTATATGTACTTCATATTTGTTGTTGTGTTTTATATAATTTTTTAGTTTGCTACTTAATTTTATTGAGGTGATTTTTTATCAAATTTTTATAACACGCACATACACATACACTCTCACACACACTCACACTAACTAGTTCCTAAAAAACTTATTATTGGCAATAATATTATGAAAAAACTCATTTTTTGCGTAATGTGATGAGAAAACTCATTCCCTGTCGAAAAGCAATAATTTTAAAATTTTATTTAGCTAATACATATTTGCATGGTCGAAATAAAAATATAATGTGTAGAAAGTTATATATTTTATAGATCAAAACATATGAATATAAATTAAAATTTTTTCTTTTGTATATCAAATCTAAATAAAAGCCAAATACAAGCGCATTACAGCTTTATATATTATACAAGCGCATTACAGCTTTATATAATCTTGCAGAGATCACTGGATACTAATTGTGGTAAACCCTAACATACGCTTAGCGATTGTTATGGACTCATTAAAGAAAGATCCAGAAGATTACAAAAGCATGACCGACTTGTTGAAAAGGTAACTACTAATTATGATAATTCCTAACATGTACTTATCGATAAATATATTTATTCATTCTCGATCATCCGCAGGGTTTGGAAAAAGTTAGTGAAAAAGAACCAGGTAATTTCATAGGCGAGCTTAGATTCAAGATAAACTTTTCGGTACATACTGGATGCTACTTTGCACGTTTTATTTATTTTATTATATATTCATGATGACTTCTTTTGTCTTTTAAGGTGTTTGAGGCAAGCACAGGGCGATAATTTATGCGCAAACTATGTTTTCAAGAACATTCACAATTTTGTAGATCCTTACAAGACATATACTTCTTGGGAAGCGAAAGTAAGTAACAACATCTCGTAATATTTCAACTAATTTTAAAAATTATCATAATTAGTATTTTTCACTTTTTTTTAGATCGCTAGGACGTGGGATTAGGTCCTTCCATGGGAAAAAGTTTTGGCAATTCAAGAAGCTCTGCCAGGATTTATTTATGAGCCAGAATTTATTTATGAGCAAGTCGTCAAACCAGCTAGTGAATTCCACTGCAATGTTCACAATCTTGATAGAAGTAGTAAATATAACATAGATGTTATATAAAACTTTATTGCACTTTATTAGTAGTGAATCCCACTTTATATATATACACACACGCGCGTATATAGGGCTGGTCTATTTAGCTCACTGCAAGCTGAATAATATTCAGCACGTACGGTGTAGCCTCCACCGGAGCTCCGGTGAGCACTCTAGCTGAAAAATTACTCCGTTTTCACGAGCGGGAGTAAAAATCGAATCCAACATGTATTATGCATCTGTTTTAACGCTCGTTTGATTTGCTGGCATCACGAGATATTCTGGGCGTGCTCAACCCGATTGGATTTATGTTGCATGCATGGGTCATCGTTTGATGCGTAAAAACGGTTGGATTGGCGTTGCATGCGTAGCTCCGGCGAGCGCTTGTGGCCATAAAAACGCGTCAGATTGGTGCCGTGACCGTAAAACTCAAATAAGGTAGTATGAGGTAGATTGAAGCATAACAAATTGTTTGATTCACACAACAGCAACAATCAAATTAAAGGTCTTAAAACTCAAACTTATGTTTATAGATGGACCATGTTCCGAGGTCTCAAAAAAAGGGCGTGGAAACAGACTTGCAAGTACTATACTCAAAGTGAATCACACATAAACTGTAAATATGTGCTAATAATATATATTGCATCTCACAAATCACTAGATGCTTGTACAATAGGAAATTAAGTATTTGATGAGTTGATTGGCAAAACAAAATCTTTAAATAAAATTATTTTTTTATAAGTTATTGCATTCCTCTATTCCTCCACTTCAGTGGCAATGCCCAACTTCAGATTTGGTATCTTGAAGCCCAAATTGATAAGTTCAATTATTCATCATATCAGCTTCAGTAGTGCATAGCTTACAAGAAGAAGAAAAAAACGTGACTAATGACGTGCAGAATTATTTCCACCATTGTATGACTTCAGATGGACTGCTGAAGTGGCTGTATTGTTGTTTGGTAGCATGACCTCATGGTCGCATGATTCACTCGTTATGAACTACTATAAAGTGCAAAAAAAATACTACCTCTATATTATGAAAAATACTACTCAAAATTATAAAAGTACTTCTCTAAATTTTATAAAATACTACTTCAGTAAGAAAAAAAATACTACTCTAATTTATAAAACAATACTACTTAAAAGTGTGAAGATACTACTTGAATAAGAACAAAATAATACTCTGAATTATAAAAAGTACTACTCTAGCATGCATTTGCCTTGCAACATGGAAGCACAATGATAATTTTTTATGCTCTGAAAATTACTAGTCCCTTATTGCTTGTACTACTACTATTCTAGATATTGCCCCAATTGACGTAGTCATTGGGAAAAAATTACTACTACAGTATTTATCATTAATTATGAAACAATACAACTCAAAAGTGTGAAAATACTACTTGAATATGAACAGAATACTACTCTGAATTATGAAAAAATACTACCCTAGCATGCATCCTTGCAACACGCGGAAACACAATGATAAATTTTTATGCTATGAAAATTTACTACTACAGTATTGCTAGTGGGCTCAGCTCATTGTTCGACATCACTAGGCAGCATCTTGGATGCCACGGACAGTGCTGCCTGCTATGCACCTATACAAAGGGGTCAGCTTCTAGTTGTGAGGAATGTGCGAACGACATATCCATTATGATAAATCGGAGAGTGATTGCTCACTGGTGCTCTATGATTTCGATGCCAAGCGATGATCTGTGATCGATATGAAGTTGAATAAAAATTATAACGGGATGCACATCAACAAATGTAAAACATGCCGTAACAAAATCCTATTGGAAATGAACTCAGTTGACTGCTGTTCGAACACACAGTAACACCCAGAACTCATGCATGTGGCTTGCATCTAGGCACTACCAATTGAACGTATTTGGGGAGCAGATGAACTAACCTGCTACCGTCGCTGATGGGGTCGCTTGGCTGCCGCTCCATGCTGCAAATTTCAGGTGTGACTGCCCCTCCGTGTTGCTGCCGAATTTCGGCGTGCTGCGGCCAGTGGCGGCGGCAAGATTGGTGCCAACCCAGAAGAGGGGTTCGTCCCCCGATGCGCTGGTGGAGGCAGCCGCGACGCAGGCCGCCGTGCTGTGGGGGGCGCACCTCTTGGGGGGCCGACGATGCAGGGTCCAGCGGGTCCGTCGAGGGGGCGGGGGAGTGGCGGAAGGGGGCACGGGAGCCGCCCCTGTGAGGAGACCCGCCCCCCGATACGCATGGATCAAGGTCAATCGATTGCATCTCAATATGTAGGGAATATGCGCGATGTGGATCGAACAAAAGGAATGTGGGCGATTGAACTCACCTGGTATAGCCGCGCCCGCATGCCTCCACCGATTGTGTCGCTGGATCCCGCTGGGGGAGGGGCGCCCGGCGCATCTGACAGGACGGCGGCGAGGGGGGCGAGCGCCTTCGGGTGGGGTATACGGCCGAATGGGCGCTAGGCCAGTTGGGATGTGCCGCGCGAAGACGATTTGGTGAGAAAGTAGGTCCGGCGTCGAGCGTCTCCGGTGTTTCCGCCGGATTGCCTGGGCGGTGTGTGGGAGCAAGAACGCAGATGGGATTGGGAGGAGGAAAATCCGATAGCAATTAATGGCGCGATTGCTGAGTGGTTTGGACGATCCCAGTATTCTATCCAAAAAAACATCCGTGGACCGTAAAAGCCAGTGGAGATGTACGTGCACGTGGCACGTATTTAACGAATAATTATTTAAAAATAATTGGATTGCATATTAAAAATTAATTTATTTATTAGTAGCAACCTAATCTAATCTAATACAAGCTAATCGAATTTCTTATTCCTTAGATTACAAAACCGGTTGAACATCAGTATAATTATATAGAATTAGTGGATGAATTCTTAATATACCTTATAGATTAGTAAAGAAATTAGTGAATCAAATCAAATATGGAAATAACTGATGAAATACATAGGATATTCATTGGACGCATTCACTCAAAATGCATACATATTATTAGCGTACTAGCCTAAAAAAAGAGTAACAAGGAAGGGATGAAACATTCCTTACCCCACCATGATAGCTGCAAAAAGATTTGCTGCAAATGATTGAAAGATTAAAAAATGATTGCCTTTGGGGGTAAGGGCCCACCGAGCTTGACCCACAGCGAACCCATGGACTATCTTAGCGCAGGGAGCTCAACGGGCTCAAACCCACACCATCATCATCACGCGTGGCAAAGGTATCACAAATGGTGTCTCAATTGTGCGAATTTCGGAATTTCGAAAGAGCATTGCAAAACTGCGCTTAAAGCTGGTCTCGCTCACCTTGTTCTAAGAAAAGAGTATGTCCTAAATCAAATTCCTGCATTTTTCTATTTAAGCAGTAAACTAAACATTACATAACATGTCCTGTTTAAGGGCAAAATGTACACCAATTTTGCTAATCCATAAATTCCTACATTTTTAGGGGGGAAAATTAAGAACCTATGATTTCAATCCCAAGAACCTATTAAGAAAAATTAGGCAATTCTTGTGATTTTTTGAGGAACCAGTCAAGAACTGAAAGAAGAAAAAAATTAAACAATCCACGAGATGCTTGGCCCAGTGGGAGTCAGACCTGTAGATGCTCTAGAGGGAAGGTCATGCTTCGCTTATACTTTATTAGAGAAAGAATCAAATCCATAAATTTCTGCAGTACAAGGGGGACAAAAGGATCAAGAACAATTTTCTTTGAACCACCAAGAACTGAGATGGGAGGGAGCCAAACCTGCGGGTGCTCGATGGAAGAGGGTCATGCTCCGCTGGATCCTTTTTGCCGGCAGCGTCCACATCCTTATGCTGGTGGATCAGCTCCCGGCGGAGGAGTCCTGCCATCTGCTTGCGGTTGCAAGACAAATCAGAAGCCGGACAAACAGGCGCTGGTGCTAACGACCATGCAATGTGCGACGTTAGGAGGGGTAGGGAGAATAGGGAACGCCGGCGGCGACCAGGGAAATGCGGATGATGTGGGATGCCAGTGACCTAAGATATGATTTCAACGCCCTGATGAACAATATTTTCTGCCTAACCAACAACATAAAACTGCTATTCACAACAAACATTGCAACATGGGTAGGAGGCAGACCTTGGCGTTGGATGCGACGTCCTGTTGCTCTTGTGGCAGCAGATGCTTGGCGCAGCTTTAGCCCCCTTCCAATCGGCGGAGAGGTCCTATCTTGGAAGAGGAAACCAGATGGTAGCAGCAATGGGGCGACTGATTGTAACGCCCCGAAAATTTCAAATCTAAACTACGCGTTCCGACTAAAAAACCTAACCGTCGGAAAACCCTGACCCTCTCCGCCACACGCGCGCTGTCACGTTCCCCGCCCTGTGCCGCACAGCGCCCGGCCGCGTCACGACAACCGCGCGCGACCGCTTTCCGCGATCAGCGCCGGCGCGATTCCTTCCTCGCGCAGCGCGCGAAAGCCGCACGCGTGGCCGACCGGCCGCGGACGCCGCCGCGACCGGCGCCGACGCGCCTCTCTCCCTTTCCCTCTCCTTTTCCCTTTTCCTCTCTCCCATTTCTTTTCAATCTCTCTTTTTCTCCTTTTTCTTTCCTTTCTTTCTTCCCTTCCTCCTTTCTTCTTTCCCCCTTCCTCCCTTCTCCCCTTCCCTTCCCCTTGCTGCGCGCCCGAGCGCTGCTGTGCGCCGGCCCCGCCCGGCCGTGCCGCACGCGCGCACGCGCCGCGTAGCCGCGCGCCACGCCGCGCCGCGCCTCGCCCCTGGCCCGCGCCACGCGTGCCGTGCGCGCACGCGCGCGCGCCCGGCGCCGCGACGCCGCGCCGCCCGCCGCTGCCGCACTCCGCCCGAGCCGCCGCGCACGCGCCCACGCGTCCCTGCTCCCCGCATTCCCCGCGCACGCGTGCTCTGGCTCGCGTACGCTCGCGCCCACGCGCTTGCGCACACGGCCCCGGGGCTGCACGGCACGCCGCGCCGCCCGTCGACAGGCCGCGCCGCCCGCCGTGCCGCATCCCGCCCCACTGCACGCGCCATCACTCCCCGCTCCTGTGCCGGCACAGCTCCACGTACGGCACCTCGGCGCCCTCGCCGCCACGCCGCCCCACGACGTCCGCGCACGGCCAAGCGCCATTAAAGGCCGTCCGCGGAGCCGCCGGCCAACCCCCCTACCTCACCGCCCCGCCGGCCTATAAGTGCAGCCCCACCCCGCTCCACCCTTCCCACGGCCTCCACTGCCACCGCCTGCCGCCTCCCTCGCTCCCAGCTCCGCCGCCGCACGCCGCTCGGTCGCCACCCGCAGGCCACCGTCGCCCGGCCCCCTCGCTCCACCTCGGCTCAAGGTGAGGCCGGGGATGGGATCCCCGTGCCCCCCTCTCCCTCATCCCCCATACCCCCGAGCCGCCCTTGGCCCTGGCCGGCCGGGATTTGGCCGCCGGCGCCCCCCCAACCCCTCCTCTGTTTTGTATGGGGAGAAGGGGAAGAAGGTGGCAAAATTGCCACAAGGCCCCTTGCCTTTTTCCTTTTCTCCTAAAATGAGGACCCCCCCTTTTACTATCTTTTTGCAAAAGAAACCCTATCCTTTCCAGCTTTTCAAACCAAACCCCTCCATTACATACACCTAAATGTACCCGACGCCTTTAGCAGGTCCTGAGTATTTCTAGAAATTCGCGATTAGGCCCTTACCCCCTCCAGATAATTACGTATAAGCCCCTAGAACCATGTTTAACCACCCGAACCCTCTATAACTCATCATTTTATGTGCGAAACGACCTCCGATTGACCCGAAACTTTACCACTCCGCTTCTAGTATAGTTTTAGCCATACCATTAAGAAACCACCCAAAGATATCACCCCTAACTCCGCAACCAAATTATTTCCGATTCGAGCTTAACGATAAAAGCTTTTAGTTCTCTCGCTTGATTGCATGCCTGTTTGTTTGCGTCGTAGGACACGGAGTGAACGAAGGAGTTCCCGACTGCGACCAAGCAACCGAGGACCAGTTCTGCGACCCCGAACCCAAGGGACAGTGCTTCGATCAGGACCTCCCATAAGGGTTTGATGATGGCAAGTTCAATTCCGCCCTTTGATGCATATTTTTATCCTAGTTTTTATAGACGCAACCTCGTGGCCCGTTTTATAAAATTGCATGGTTTTGCGTGCCGTAACCATGGTAGGATAGCCACCCTTGTTGTGACAACCATACCTTGACCACCTGATTTTACAAAGAAAATGCGTGTGTGTGGGGAAGGGTAAAATGTGGATTTGAGAAACGAGTCGGACGGGATGGATGGCATTTCTGTGTGAATTGCCGTTGGTGTGCTCGTACCTGTGTGGTTGAGCGTGGAGGGGAGATATCCATCTTGTCACCCCTAAGGACCGAGTTGATGTGTCATCTCACCTAGCTTCCTGTCGTGCAAACCACTTGACCGTTGTATGGGCAACGGCTTAGCATAAATCCCACTAGTTAGTCTGATAGCCATCAGGAGAGCTGAGAGCAACGGGTGATCAAGGAGAAGGGATAAGCTCTGTGTGACTTATGCCCCGGTCAAATAGGTCAAATGACCCCTTGACGGATCCCGTGGTGGCTAGTCAGGTCTAGCTAAGGTGGGTAATGGCTTTGTTGGGATCTGCACCGGCACTAAGGTGTTCGTGCTGTGGTACCCCACCTGTGGGTAAAGTTGCACACCTCTGCAGAGTTAAAACCTATTCGAATAGCCGTGCCCACGGTATTGGGCAAGTTATGGTGTGGTCACATAACTAGTGTTTCTCTCTAGGAATGATTGGGCTGGTGTGAGTCGTTTGGAAGGTGTCCGGCAGTTGTGCCGTGAGCTACGGCGGACGGGGAGTCCGGTAGCATTTTCAAACTTGGATCCTGTGTGGATCAACACTGTGTGCTCCTTGGTATAAGAAAACCTGTTTTGAAAAGTGCTTTTAAAACGAACCCCTGCATATAACTGTGTTTTCCGCAAATGAACCGTAACCTTATCCTTGGATTATCCTGTGCATTAAATTCTATTATACCCCCCCCCTCCGTGGGTGTGATTGGACTTGCTGAGTACGTTTGTACTCACCCCTCTCTTACTTTTACAGTGGAAGACCCAGACTACGTCCCCGAAGACAACGAGTAGGGTTTCGTCCTGCACCCAGTCTTGCCTGTGGTTGAGGCCACCGTTGGATTCCGCATGGCGCAAGACTCTGATGATCCTCTTTTCGTAACTAGTGTAGTGGTGTGGGTTTTAGTTGTAATCCTCGCGATAGTGGCGCTTCACTGCCCATTACCGCGAAGAGTTGTACGGTGATGTACCATCTGTTGTAATAGAAGTGTTATCAGCCTCCTGGGACTGATAAATTCACACTTTTAAGTCTTCCCTGATGGGGGGACGCTTCAGGTGGTATCAGAGCCGTAGGCTGGCCGTAGGACGTGACCCTAGGAACGAGACCCCTTTTCAGACCCTAGAACTTGTCCCGGTTTAGAAACTTTCTGCACAAACACTCACCACTGGTCTTTGCCTTGTTCCAGATGGCTAGCAATGGATGGGTTAACGGAATCTGCCACGCAGAGCCTGGCCTCCCCAAGTTACTATTGCTCAGCCTGGAACGCGTTGGGATTAGGGAACCACCGGAGTATGCCTACCGTGAGTACATCGTAGGAGGCACCCTTCGGTGCGACATGATGGTTTTTGTGGAGAGAAGCACCCGCTACCCTGAAGTGGACCCTTGGTTCATCTCCACCACTGGCTTCCGCTTCCCCGACATCTATCGAAAGGCCGCCCGTAAAGCCCTGCGACGGCTGCGTGTGCTCTACAAGCACCACCTTCAGCGGACTACTATGGGGTTTTTCCCACTCGCTGAGGGACGAGGACGCACTTGGATTGCCCGAATGAGGGGCCTTGGACGAGAAGAAGAAGACCTCGAAGATACGGTTTCCCACCTATCCATCTACCTTACTGGCTTGGATGCCCTCTACCGCGAACAGGCGGCACAACTGAGGCAGTTAATTCGTGGGATTGAAAAGATAACCCAGGAGCTGGAGGAACAACGGACAAGAGCCGCAAGCGCCGAGTATTCCTTAGCCGCCCTCCAAGCCCAGATGCAAGAATACGAGAACCGCAACGGAATAGGTGGATGGATCGAGGAAGAAGAAGAAGAACCCATGGAAACCCATTGGGATAAGGGTACTCAGACCGAAAACGAGATGGATCGGTTCCTTCCAATAAAGAAGCGCTCTATCAGGACCGAGGAAGAATCCCCATGATAGGATTAGCACCCCTAGCTAAAACCCTACCCTAATGACCACGTATCTATGAAAACTGTACCACCCTTGTTGTAATAATAAATATCATCTACCCCCTTTTGCACCTGTACCAGGTTGTTTACCCTGTTTCTGTTTCAGATGGCTGAGGAAGGATGGACCCAGGGCGATTGCCAAGCTGCACCTGGATTCCCCAGCCTCTTGATCAACACCCTGGAGAATCTTGGCGTCGCAGAACGCCCAAGGTACTACAGCCGAGAGTACGAGCACTATGGTACCCTCCGCTGCAGGGTGATCCTGGTCATCGCCAGGAGCAACCGCTACCCCGACATTCAACCTTGGCGAGCGACCGCCACGGGGTTTAGACACCAGGACACCTACCCCTTGGCCATCAGAAAAGCACTCCGTTATTTGTGCCGAATTTTTGAAGAACACCTCGCCCCCACACCAGCGAAGTTCTTCCCGCCGGCCATCAGAACCCCAGTTTGGGAAGCGCGCATGAGAAACCTGGAACGACGTCGCCACGAAGAAGGCCCCCTGTACCAAGTGGCCACTTACCTAGCCGCCCTGGACCAACTTTTTGATGAGCAAGCCAACCTTCTAAGGGAGCAGACCCATCGAGCCGAGCAAGCAGAGCTCGCAGTAAGGATACAGCAGATCCGAGCCGCCCACGCCGAGGCGAGAGCCGCAGCCACGGTCAGTAGCGAAGCGGTCGCCCAAGAGAGCCTCAGGCAAGCCCGAGACCGGCGTATGCAAGATTGGACCCAAAGCGGAACACCAGTCCCGGCGATAGGGGAGGACCATGTTTTACTCGGGACACCCGTCATAGGGTGGGGATCACTCTTTGGGAGCACACGAGCCCCACCCGAGAATCCTGAAAGTTCTGCTGCCGCCGACGAAGGGGATGCTGCAATGCAGCCCCTGACCGATGGGAGCCTAGAAGACGGCGAGCGAGAACCTCTCACCCTGTCCGCCCCGGAAGGAGACACACCACGCAAGTAGAGTGACCGACGCCATCCCAGTAATGCCCCTCCCCAGCCTTTCTGTTTACGTCGTACCCTTAAGATGAGACCCTGGCCGAGTAGCACGAGACCTAGTCGTACCCCCAAGTTGTACCCCCCCTTGCAATAATAAAAAGGGTTGTGTTTGTTGTTTGTGATTGTGTGCTAACTTGTTGTGTGCTGCTTGATTATATGAATACAGGCAGAAGGTAGATTCTGCCCTATATACAAATTAAACAACTTAAACATCACATAATCATAACCCTAATTTACCCAATCAACAGGTGACCCCCCGGAACGTTGCGAGGGCCTCCCGTGGCCGGAACCCAGTAGCCGCTAGTGCCGGAGCATAGCCCGTTGAACAAGATCTTCCCCAAGGAGAACAAGAAGTAAGCCAGAACCGAGGAGGAAGTCAAGAAGGAGAGCAACTACCACCACCCCCGCCCCTCGGAGACTTGGCGCAGATAATCCACAACCAGACCCTCATACTGGAGACTCTGGCCAATGCCCTCATTAACCGGCAGCCACGAGGGCAGAATATGAATGACAAGCTGACAGCCTTTCTAAGGACCAAGCCGCCCACCTTTGCCGGATCCTGCAACCCGCTGGATGCAGACGACTGGTTGCGAGTAATTCAGAGGAAGCTCGAACCATTCGAATGCCAGGACCGGGATAAAGTCCTTCTGGCAGCCCACCAGCTCACCGGAACAGCATTATCCTGGTGGGAAAACTATTGTGCCGCAGCCGAAGATGCCTCTACCATCACCTGGGGAGAATTCGTAAGGGAGTTCCGCCGCTACCACATCCCTTCGGCCACTATGAAGCGCAAGGCGGATGAATTCCGCGCACTACAACAAGGAAGCATGTCGGTGGAAGAATACACCCACCGGTTCATAGAATTGGCCCGGTACGCGCCGGAAGAAGTGAACGACGACGATAAGAAGCAAGACATGTTCAAGAAGGGATTAAGCCCCGAACTCCGGACCTTGCTTACTCCCCAGATCTATCCGGACTTCAACACCCTGATGAACAAGGCTATCCTCACAGAAAGGGCCAAAGCTGAAGAGAGAAAGGATAATAAACGCAAATTCCTGGAAAGTAAGGCCCGCCAACAGGACCGCTTCCAAAAGCCGAGGAACTCCAACTACACTGCACCAAGATCCCAGGCCCCAATGCAGTATAGGACTCAGTCCCAAGTGACAGGATCACGAGCCCCTGAAGCACAGCTTAAGAGTCAGAATACCATGAGGGCCCCGCAGGGCAACACAAGCCTGGTCGCCTCCGACAACAACAATGTTAGGGCCTGTTTCAACTGCCGTGAGACAGGGCACTTCATCGCCAATTGCCCTTATGCCAAGAGCAAGCCGGCTACATCGGCCTTCTCCAACACGGTGAATGGGCCCAGACCAGCCCTGACCGGTGCTAACCGAGTGCCCGTCCGCAACAACGACAACAGCCAGCAGGTGAAGCAGCAATCATTTGGACAGGCCCGCGTCAATCACATCGACGCGCAGGAGGCTCAAGAGGCCCAAGGCGTAGTGCTCGGTGAGTACCTAGTCAACTCGGCTCTGGCGACAGTATTATTTGATTCTGGAGCATCACACTCGTTTATATCCTCGAGCTATGTGGAGAAACACAAAATACCTACAGTACTACTAAAAACACCCTTATTAAACCCGGACGCCTGGAGGCGACATCAATTGTCAATTGGGTTGTCCACGGGTAAGGATCAATTTAAGTGGGGTAGACTTCCTAGCAGATTTGGTAGTACTTAAGCCTGGGGGAATAGACATGATCCTTGGAATGGACTGGTTAAGCCGACACAATGGTCTCATAGGCTGCACCGATAAAGTAGTACACCTAACAAACCCCGAAGGAGTACAAGTGATCTGCCGTACCCGGGATAGTAAGTTTGACACAATGGTGTTTAGCATGGAAGCCAGGCCCTTAGAAGGAGTCCCGGTAGTGAGCGAATACCCAGATGTGTTCCCCGAAGAGCTTCCCGGTATGCCGCCGGACAGGGATATAGAGTTCGTCATAGACCTTATCCCCGGAACTCCTCCGATAGCCAAGAGACCCTATAGGATGGCAGCCTCTGAATTGACAGAATTAAAGAAGCAACAAGAAGAACTGCAACGAATCGGCTTTATCAGACCAAGCTCGTCGCCATGGGGAGCCCCAGTCCTATTTGTTAAAAGAAAGATGGGAGTATGAGGTTGTGTGTAGATTACCGAGCACTGAATGAAGTTACCATTAAGAATAAGTACCCCCTCCCCAGGATTGATGACCTCTTCGATCAGCTAAAAGGAGCCAAGTACTTTTCAAAGATCGATCTGAGGTCAGGATATTTTCAGCTCAAGATTAGAGAAAGTGACATCCCTAAGACAGCTTTTGTCACCCGCTACGGGCAGTTTGAGTTCACCGTAATGTCCTTCGGACTAACCAATGCCCCTGCCTATTTTATGAACCTCATGAACAAGGTATTTATGGACGAGCCGGATAAGTTTGTTCTTTATCGACGACATACTTATCTACTCCAAGAGTATTCAGGAACATGAGCAGCATCTGCGGGTAGTATTGGAGAAGCTGAGGACACATAGGCTCTATGCTAAGTTTAGCAAGTGCGAATTCTGGCTGGAAAGAGTAGCTTTCCTTGGTCACATCCTGACCGCAGAAGGCGTAGCTGTGGACCCAGAGAAGGTCGAAGCAGTCTCCAACTGGCAGCGACCAACTAACGTTAGTGAAATCAGGAGCTTCCTTGGATTAGCCGGATACTATCGGAGATTTATCGAGGGATTTTCCAAGATAGCCCGACCCATGACGGAACTTCTTAAGAAGGAGAAGAAGTTCGCCTGGACGGAATATTGTGAAAGAAGTTTTCAAGAATTGAAGCAAAGGTTGACAACCGCCCCAGTGCTAACCCTACCGGACATCCATCGGGATTTTGTCATTTATTGTGACGCATCCCGACAAGGACTAGGGTGCGTACTGATGCAAGACGGGAAAGTCGTTGCATACGCCTCCCGCCAACTCAGGACTCATGAGCAGAATTATCCGACCCATGATTTGGAATTTGCAGCCGTAGTGCATGCCCTTAAGATTTGGAGACATTACCTGATTGGAAATAAGTGTGAGGTTTACACCGACCACAAGAGCCTGAAGTGTATCTTCACTCAGCCGGATTTAAACCTAAGGCAAGGAGATGGTTGGAGTTGGTCAAGGACTATAATTTGGAAATTCAGTATCACCCCGGAAAGGCGAACGTGGTGGCCGATGCCTTAAGTCGGAAAACCTATGGACCCAAGGGTGACCATCTATGCGAGGAAATGGCACGATTAAATGTGCACATTGTCCCGCGAGGTTCCAGCCATGTGCTGAACGTCCAACCAACACTAGAGGATAAAATTAGAGAGGCTCAAAACTCGGATCAAGAGTTAATGAAGATCTGCAAACAAACTGGAGAAAACAAAGCGCCGGGTTTCAGAGTAGATGATAAGGGGACATTATGGTATGAGGATAGGATTTGCGTGCCCCGGAATGGAGACTTCCGGCAGCTAATCATGGACGAAGCCCATAACTCAGCCTACTCCATCCACCCAGGATCCACCAAAATGTATATGGACATAAGGCAAAAATATTGGTGGAATGGAATGAAGGCGGATATCGCACGATTGTGGCCCACTGTGATACTTGCCAAGGATCAAGGCCGAACATCAAAAACAGCCGGGTTATTGCAACCCTTGCCTATCCGGTCTGGAAATGGGATGAAATAGGAATGGACTTGTAGTGGGTCTACCCCGAACACAGAAGGGACACGATTCCATATGGGTGATAGTGGACCGACTCACTAAATCGGCACATTTCATACCCGTACGAACTAATTATGGTGGAGAAAAGCTGGCAAAGCTTTATATTGAAAACATAGTAAAGTTGCACGGAGTGCCTAGCCGAATTGTCTCGGATAGAGGGACCCAATTCACCTCTAGGTTCTGGAAAAGCTTGCATCAAGCCATGGGCACCAAGTTGGATTTCAGCTCTGCGTATCACCCACAGACGGATGGTCAAACCGAAAGGGTAAATCAGATTATGGAGGATATGCTGAGAGCATGTGTCTAACCTACGGAAAGGACTGGGAGCAGAGTCTGCCTTATGCAGAATTCTCGTACAACAATAGCTACCAAGCCAGCCTGGGCATGTCGTCATTCGAAGCTCTCTACGGAAGAAAGTGCAAAACTCCTCTAATGTGGTCGGAAGTTGGGGAACGTGCCCTAGTTGGACCCGCACTTATAAAGGAAGCAGAAGAAAAAGTAGCGGAGATCCGCGAAAAGCTGAAAGCGGCTCAATCCCGACAGAAGAGCTACGCAGACAAGAGGAGGCGGGAAATAAGTTTCAATCCGGGAGATTTTGTTTATCTCAAGGTCTCACCCATTCGAGGAACGCGAAGATTTCAAGTACAAGGAAAATTGGCCCCTCGATACATTGGACCGTATCGAGTTCTAAAGAGAGTCGGAGCAGTAGCATACCAACTGGAATTACCAGAAGAAATGTCGGATATACATCCAGTGTTTCACGTCTCGCAAATAAGGAGATGCTTGAGAGTGCCCGAAGGAGAACACGTGCCAGTGGAAACAATAGACCTGCAACCGGATCTACGATACCAGGAAGTACCGGTCAAAATTCTGGACACTGTCACTAGGAGGACGAGAAACTCCGAAGTACGGATATGTAGAGTTCAATGGAGCAGACACGGAGTAGAAGAAGCAACCTGGGAACGCGAGGAGGCTCTAAAGAAGGAATTTCCCCATCTGTTTAGGAGCCAGCCAAATCTCGAGGACGAGATTCATTTAAGTGGGGTAGGTTTGTAACGCCCCGAAAATTTCAAATCTAAACTACGCGTTCCGACTAAAAAACCTAACCGTCGGAAAACCCTGACCCTCTCCGCCACACGCGCGCTGTCACGTTCCCCGCCCTGTGCCGCACAGCGCCCGGCCGCGTCACGACAACCGCGCGCGACCGCTTTCCGCGATCAGCGCCGGCGCGATTCCTTCCTCGCGCAGCGCGCGAAAGCCGCACGCGTGGCCGACCGGCCGCGGACGCCGCCGCGACCGGCGCCGACGCGCCTCTCTCCCTTTCCCTCTCCTTTTCCCTTTTCCTCTCTCCCATTTCTTTTCAATCTCTCTTTTTCTCCTTTTTCTTTCCTTTCTTTCTTCCCTTCCTCCTTTCTTCTTTCCCCCTTCCTCCCTTCTCCCCTTCCCTTCCCCTTGCTGCGCGCCCGAGCGCTGCTGTGCGCCGGCCCCGCCCGGCCGTGCCGCACGCGCGCACGCGCCGCGTAGCCGCGCGCCACGCCGCGCCGCGCCTCGCCCCTGGCCCGCGCCACACGTGCCGTGCGCGCACGCGCGCGCGCCCGGCGCCACGACGCCGCGCCGCCCGCCGCTGCCGCACTCCGCCCGAGCCGCCGCGCACGCGCCCACGCGTCCCTGCTCCCCGCATTCCCCGCGCACGCGTGCTCTGGCTCGCGTACGCTCGCGCCCACGCGCTTGCGCACACGGCCCCGGGGCTGCACGGCACGCCGCGCCGCCCGTCGACAGGCCGTGCCGCCCGCCGTGCCGCATCCCGCCCCACTGCACGCGCCATCACTCCCCGCTCCTGTGCCGGCACAGCTCCACGTACGGCACCTCGGCGCCCTCGCCGCCACGCCGCCCCACGACGTCCGCGCACGGCCAAGCGCCATTAAAGGCCGTCCGCGGAGCCGCCGGCCAACCCCCTACCTCACCGCCCCGCCGGCCTATAAGTGCAGCCCCACCCCGCTCCACCCTTCCCACGGCCTCCACTGCCACCGCTTGCCACCTCCCTCGCTCCCAGCTCCGCCGCCGCACGCCGCTCGGTCGCCACCCGCAGGCCACCGTCGCCCGGCCCCTCGCTCCACCTCGGCTCAAGGTGAGGCCGGGGATGGGATCCCCATGCCCCCCTCTCCCTCATCCCCCATACCCCCGAGCCGCCCTTGGCCCTGGCCGGCCGGGATTTGGCCGCCGGCGCCCCCCCCAACCCCTCCTCTGTTCTGTATGGGGAGAAGGGGAAGAAGGTGGCAAAATTGCCACAAGGCCCCTGGCCTTTTTCCTTTTCTCCTAAAATGAGGACCCCCCCTTTTACTATCTTTTTGCAAAAGAAACCCTATCCTTTCCAGCTTTTCAAACCAAACCCCTCCATTACATAAACCTAAATGTACCCGACACCTTTAGCAGGTCCTGAGTATTTCTAGAAATTTGCGATTAGGCCCTTACCCCCTCCAGATAATTACGTATAAGCCCCTGGAACCCTGTTTAACCACCCGAACCCTCTATAACTCGTCATTTTATGTGCGAAACGACCTCCGATTGACCCGAAACTTTACCACTCCGCTTCTAGTATAGTTTTAGCCATACCATTAAGAAACCACCCAAAGATATCACCCCTAACTCCGCAACCAAATTATTTCCGATTCGAGCTTAACAATAAAAGCTTTTAGTTCTCTCGCTTGATTGCATGCCTGTTTGTTTGCGTCGTAGGACACGGAGTGAACGAAGGAGTTTCCGACTGCGACCAAGCAACCGAGGACCAGTTCTGCGACCCCGAACCCGAGGGACAGTGCTTCGATCAGGACCTCCCACAAGGGTTTGATGATGGCAAGTTCAATTCCGCCCTTTGATGCATATTTTTATCCTAGTTTTTATAGACGCAACCCCATGGCCCGTTTTATAAAATTGCATGGTTTTACGTGCTGTAACCATGGTAGGATAGCCACCCTTGTTGTGACAACCATACCTTGACCACCTGATTTTATAAAGAAAATGCGTGTGTGTGGGGAAGGGTAAAATGTGGATTTGAGAAACGAGTCGGACGGGATGGATGGCATTTCTGTGTGAATTGCCGTTGGTGTGCTCGTACCTGTGTGGTTGAGCGTGGAGGGGAGATATCCATCTTGTCACCCTAAGGACCGAGTTGATGTGTCATCTCACCTAGCTTCCTGTCGTGCAAACCACTTGACCGTTGTATGGGCAACGGCTTAGCATAAATCCCACTAGTTAGTCTGATAGCCATCAGGAGAGCTGAGAGCAACGGGTGATCAAGGAGAAGGGATAAGCTCTGTGTGACTTATGCCCCGGTCAAATAGGTCAAATGACCCCTTGACGGATCCCGTGGTGGCTAGTCAGGTCTAGCTAAGGTGGGTAATGGCTTTGTTGGGATCTGCACCGGCACTAAGGTGTTCGTGCTGTGGTACCCCACCTGTGGGTAAAGTTGCACACCTCTGCAGAGTTAAAACCTATTCGAATAGCCGTGCCCACGGTATTGGGCAAGTTATGGTGTGGTTACATAACTAGTGTTTCTCTCTGGGAATGATTGGGCTGGTGTGAGTCGTTTGGAAGGTGTCCGGCAGTTGTGCCGTGAGCTACGGCGGACGGGGAGTCCGGTAGCATTTTCAAACTTGGATCCTGTGTGGATCAACACTGTGTGCTCCTTGGTATAAGAAAACCTGTTTTGAAAAGTGCTTTTAAAACGAACCCCTGCATATAACTGTGTTTTCCGCAAATGAACCGTAACCTTATCCTTGGATTATCCTGTGCATTAAATTCTATTATACCCCCCCCTCCGTGGGTGTGATTGGACTTGCTGAGTACGTTTGTACTCACCCCTCTCTTACTTTTACAGTGGAAGACCCAGACTACGTCCCCGAAGACAACGAGTAGGGTTTCGTCCTGCACCCAGTCTTGCCTGTGGTTGAGGCCACCGTTGGATTCCGCATGGCGCAAGACTCTGATGATCCTCTTTTCGTAACTAGTGTAGTGGTGTGGGTTTTAGTTGTAATCCTCGCGATAGTGGCGCTTCACTGCCCATTACCGCGAAGAGTTGTACGGTGATGTACCATCTGTTGTAATAGAAGTGTTATCAGCCTCCTGGGACTGATAAATTCACACTTTTAAGTCTTCCCTGATGGGGGGACGCTTCACTGATTGACCCTAGAGGTGTATGGCTTTATAGGTGTGGTGATGGAAGGTAGAGAGACATCATGCTTTTGGAAAGGCTTCCTGCGGCAATCAGAGCACCTGCAATTAGCCCCTTGATTGATAGGGATATCTTGATTTAGTATGGAAATAATTTATACTGCTTAATTTATGCCCCTCTATGTATACTACTCTATTTGCTATTTATCCATATGAGTGATTCATAAGTAAGGAAAGAAATATTTATAAGTCGAGTTTTTTTTGCATAAGGGAAGAAATATGCGGGGATCAATTTTCTCCGTTAATTATGCAGGTCTGTTGCATTTAGCCTCTTGGTTGATTGATAGGGACATCTTAATTTATTTAGTTTAGAAAGAATTTATACTATTTAATTTATGCTCCTCCATTTATACTACTCTGTTTCCTATTTATGTATAAGGAAAGAAATATGCGGGAATCTATTTTCTCCCTTAATTGTGCGCGTGAGGGTGCTCCATGCGACGGGTACACCGGGTGGGTATGTAGAAGGCTTTGGTGTAAAAAGTATTAAAATTTTGGTAGAAACATTTTAGAAATATCAATTTCGTGGATCTCCACACCTCCTATCAAACCTCCCACGCTAGTAAGTGGGACCTCGGCGAGTGGTTCGGTGGGTCTAACCTTGGTGAGAAAGAGTTTTAATTGTTTGAACTTTTATAATATAGAATTTAGTTTGCTTGCCTGTCGTTCAACTTGACCGTCATTATTGCTTTTGCGGATGGGGCAGTAATTGGGGGTTGTGGCTAGGTTTTATTTCCGCTTACTGAAGTTGTGGGTGTCGCACGTGCGTTGAATAATAATATATTAATGTAT
The DNA here is from genome assembly GCF_002211085.1 of Panicum hallii. NCBI lineage: Eukaryota > Viridiplantae > Streptophyta > Magnoliopsida > Poales > Poaceae > Panicum > Panicum hallii. The sequence goes on from NC_038047.1 coordinate 35,538,091, forward strand.
TTCATACTCAGTTCGAACAAGCGTGTAGGAACATAAAACAATATTATAGAAGACTACGTAATTTCAAATATCGAAATATAACTGAAACAAAAAAGAAATGAATCGAAAGTAATACAGGAAAAATAAAAAAAACCCTTAGTCCCTATTGGTAACACCAATCGGGAGGCAGGGCCCCCTTTAGTCCCGGTTGGTGTTACCAACACGGACTAAAGGTCTGGGTTAGTCCTGGTTGCTTAATCCGGAACTAAAGACTAAGGCCTTTAGTTCCGGATTGGCGGTCCGTGTTGGGAAACTAGGACTACAGGACTACTACAGGAGGTTTCCCAACCGGGATTAATGAGTATCTGTGTACTAGTGCTTCACTGCTGCAAACCAATGGCACCCACAGAAGCCAACGACTAGGAGACGCAGCACTCAACGGCTAGCAGGATGCAACTGTAGCTGGTGGGTGGCAGTTTGCTGTAGTTTAGTAATTGAGATTTGTGGAGAGAGAAGAATGAAATAATATATTCTATTGCTCGAGGTCTCAGACCAGACCATATACATTTTGACCAGAAGGTCGCATGCTATGTTGTGCGTGTAAGTTCAACCTTAAGGTCATCTTTTTAGCTTAAGATCTCTTCTTTTTGCCACGCTACCGCGGCCCTTAGTACACATGCAAAACTGAAATGTTGGAAAAGATAGATGCATACCGCTACAGCTGTACCTTGAGGAGAAAATGTCAGGGTTGTTTAATTCACTAGAATTCAAAAAAAATTGTTGAAAATGATACAACACCACGCAAATCGAAAGAACCACATTTGTAAAGGAGGGAAGCTAGCTTAAGATGGAAACTCTTACGTTCCAGCTAGAATACTCACTCTATAAAGATAAAAAACATTCTTTTTTTTGCCTCCTTGCATTGGTTCAGTGACACAACACTAGCTTGTTGCGCTGTTCATGTAGTTATTTCGCATCTAAAGTAAATATCAACAAATAATGAAATCCACCATATGCCTACTCACGTAAACAACCCTGGCAGATACCTGAAGGCTGAAGCGAAAAATGATAAGCGGTGTATGGTTGCAACCTTAATCTATCAAGGTGCTTAATTAAAACTAGTTATCGTCCAGTCTTGCAGTCACGAGCTTCTCTCCTGGTTTGTTCACACGGCTGCCAACCGAGTTTCTGCGGCAATCATCTTAGGAGTAACCTCCAATCTTGAAGGTTCTCCTGGAAGGTTACAATAATTCAACATTTGCTTAGCAAAGACACATTTGCTAAGAAGATGGCCTGCTGTTTCAGTTTCTTGGTCATGAGTTATTGCATAATCTGTGACTTTAGCCCATGAATTTCCATATGCTCTGCTACCGAAGCTGTCTGTGAAGAGCCAGAATACAAAATATAGACCAAGAGTGGTACTCAACATTCCCAAAGTGCTATTGCACTAGGGATTAGTATGGATCTTTAGGCTAATCTCATGAACAACTTATTTAACCTAAACATAAATATAAATCAGCATTCTCTGTTTCAGCATAACAGCACCAGTGGCCTAGTGGTAGAATAGTACCCTGCCACGGTACAGACCCGGGTTCGATTCCCCCGGCTGGTGCATAATTTTTTTTCAAATTTATTTATCTTTCCTCATTAATGTCCTGCGTTTTATTTAAATGGTGACTGTCTTTAAACAGTTCTCCAAACGTTTTCCAATCCCATTCCCTTCCCTCCCTATTGAAAATTTTCCTCATTAACGTCTTCTTTCCAAGCTTTAGTCTAACAATATTTTCAAGCTTTTCTTTTTTCTGGTTTCATTGGCGCTTAGGGGACTCGAGGTGGGTACGGCAATTAGGGTCCCCGAAGGCAATCCCCTCTTCTCCTTTCCCATCTAGTTCCTGATCCGAGGTCTGCCTCTTGGATCGAGTGTCCACGTCCCATCCCATGTACGCGTCCACGTTCAGATCTCCATTCTGGAGCCTAGCCACGATCTGCTAGCCTTAAACCTCACGTGTGGTGCCAGGAACCCTAAACCCTAGTTTCCTGAAGCTTTTGTTTCCGGTGTTCTCATGTGCTGCTGATCCGAGAATGGAGGCGGTGGTGGGACTGATGCAACGCATGAACCTCTCGGAGGCGGAGAAGAAGGGCATCAAGCTGGGCAGCGGTGGACAGGCTAGGGCTAAACCCTCTAGCCCTCAGGCGATCAGGAAGGTGCCGGCGGAGAAACCTATCAATGCAGAGGGGATTGCGCAGGCGCTGGTGGTGCCCGATCAAGGGTGTCAACTGCAAGGATCTTGGTGAGAATCACTTTTTTTTCACATTCCTTCAGGCATTGGGGAAACGGCGGGCTTTGGATGAGGGGTCTTGGATGTTCGGGAAGGATCTCGTGATTATGTTGGAGTACGACGAAACAAAGGTCCTGGAGGGGATGGAATTCGCTTTCATCCCCTTATGGGTGAGGGCGATGAAGATGCTGCTGGGGCGATGAATAAGGCGACGGGGATGGCAATTGGAGGTGAAATTGTGGAGTTTATGGAGATGGATGTAGAAGAGGATGATACCGCGGTGGGTCAGGTCCTGCGCATCAAGGTGCGGCTGGATATCCGTAAACCCTGATGCGTGGGGTAACTCTCAGTGTTGGGGAAGAAGAGAAGCCTTTGTGGTGTCCACTGGTGTATGAATTTTTGCCGGACTTTTGTTACACGTGTGGATCATTGGTCATCACTGGGTATGTTGATAAAGTGTGTGAGGTGCAGCTAGGCAAGGGCGAAGCGCAAGCATACAGCAAGAAGCTGCGATTCATCCTAGAAAAAAGGAGATGGGAGAAAGGTGGAGGTGACAGGTTCCCTGGTAGCAAATTTGTGGTGCATCTTAGGTCGGGAGGTGGTGGGAGCCGGGGCAGTTGGGGGAGTGGCTCTGTTCGTTCTTCCTCTGATAGAAGGGGGAGTGACGGACCTTCTTGGTGTAAACTTCCGAGGGAAGGAGATGAAGGGGGAAGGAAGGAGGAGGAGGGGGATGATGAGGTTACTAGCCCTTTGAGAAAGATTGACCCACCAAAGGGGGGTGACGGGACGAGGAGATCTCTGTTTGATGGGTAGGAAGTTTTGGAGAAGGGGAAGGAGAAAGAAGTTGTGGATGACGTGGCTGGAAAGGGAGGTGCAGACAAACTCGACCTATGCAAGTAGATGAGAGTGGTTCGAGGCTGGAGACAGAGAAGGGGAAGGAGACAGCTAAAAAGAAGAATGTTGGCACATATAAAAGGCTGGGTCAGTGTGATGGAGGCAATGCTGCGCTGCAGGATCTGGTCGCATGCGGAAGGAAGAGAGGGGGTGATGAGCTTGATGAGGCGGTGTAGAAGGTAGGAAAGAAAACAAAGGAAGGCACTGCTGGAGTTTTTGTGGAGGGAGATCTTACCTCGGATGCGGGACTGGCGAACCAGTCCTGTGCTGATCAATGAAGATCGTGGAGTGGAACTGTCGGGGTCTGGGCAACCGCTCGGCAGTTCGCGGCCTTCTGGCTCTTCAGAAGGCCGAGGTGGCTGACATACTATTTTTGTCAAAGACCAAGTTGGATGATCGGCGAATGCAATGTTTTTGGTGGATGCTTGGATTGAGCAACATGTTGGTCCAGGATTGTGAAGGAAAAGGGGGGGGGGGGGGGATTGCTGTGTTGCGGAGGAGAGGAATTGATGTGACGCTTCGCAATATGTCAAAGTACCACATTGATATGGATGTCTCGGAGAACCGGGGTGCTCCTTGGCGGTTTACTGGCCTCTATGGAGAGGCGCAACACGACCTGAAGCATAGAACGTGGAGGACGATAAGGGATTTGGGTAGTCACGCAGTGACACCGTGGCTGATGGCGGGTGATTTTAATGAGGTGCTTTTTGCGCATGAAAAAGGGGTTGGGGGGGGGGGCGTGGGGAGGCAGGAGCCAGAGTGTCATGGATCGGTTCCGTGAAGCTTTGGATGATTGTGGGCTACAGGACCTTGGTTATGAGGGAGACAAGTTCACTTGGAGAATCCATTGTCATGAAGTCGAGGGTTACATTCGGGAGAGGTTGGATAGGGCCGTGGCAAATCGCGGGTAGCGCATGCTGTACCCTGAAGCTCGAGTGATCAATGGAGACCCTCGACACTCGGATCACAGGCCGGTAATAATCTGCCTGGAAGGGAGAAGGCGGGAAGGAGGTGGCAGGGGAGCTAGAGGGGGTTTTCGTTTTGAGGCGTCGTGGCTCGAGGAGGAGAAATGCCAGGAGGTGGTGGAGGAGGCATGGAAAATGGCGGTCGATGGGAACGCTGCATCGGTGCATGATGCTATTAAGGCGGTGGCAAGTGGTCTTGGGCACCGGAGCAAAAACGTCCTAGGGGACTTGGAGAAGCGGGTGAAATTCCTAAAGAAGGAACTGGAGCGATGCCAACGCAGTGGTATAAGTAAGGAGCAGGTTGTAAGGGAGAAGGTTCTGAGGTTTAAGCTCGAGAGGGTGGAGGAGCAAATTGACACGTACTGGAAGCAGCGAGCTCATGTAAAGTGGCTGGAGAAGGGAGATCGCAACACCTCTTTCTTCCATGCCGCATGTACTGAAAGAAGGAGACAAAACCGTATTGGAAAATTAAGGAGAGATGATGGTGGCTGGGTGGAGAGGGAGGAGGAGAAAAAAAGCTTTATTACTAACTACTTTGTGCAGCTTTTCAGGTCGCAGGGGAGCCATGAACTGAACGGCTCCTCGGCAAAGTAAAGAGGAAGGTCACTACACAAATGAATGAGGCTCTTATGAAGGAGTTTTCTTGTGAGGAGATAAAGGAGGCGCTAAACAGTATTGGGGATCTAAAGGCCCCTGGACCTGACGGAATGCCGTCGGTTTTCTATAAGAACTTTTGGGATATTGTCGGGGAGAAGGTGCAGAAGGAGGTAGTGGAAATACTGAAGGGGGGACCAATGCCTGAGGGGTGGAATGACACTACTATCGTGCTCATACCAAAGGTGCAGAAGCCGGAAAATATCAAGGACCTTCGCCCATTTTAGTTTGTGTAATGTGTTGTACAAGATTGTTTCAAAGGTGTTGGCAAATAGGCTTAAACAAATTCTGCCGGAGGTGATATCGCAGTCTCAGAGTGCTTTCGTTCTGGGTCGGCTCATCTCAGATAATATTCTAATCGCCTATGAACTGACACACTACATGAGAAATAAGAGAAAGGGGAAAGGAGTGGCAGCGATAAAACTCGATATGAGTAAGGCTTATGATCGTGTTGAGTGGTCCTTTCTGCATGACATGATGGAGCGGCTGGGCTTTCATGAGGAGTGGATTGCTCTGATCATGAAGTGTGTGCCCTCGGTGTCATATAGAATACGAGTTAATGGTGATCTTTCAGATGCTTTTCAGCTGGAAAGGGGATTGAGATAAGGCGATCCATTGTCGCCCTACCTGTTTCTTTTGTGTGCAGAGGGTTTCTCAGCACTGTTGGAGAATTGAGTTAAATGGCGAGATAAAAGGAATTAAAATATGCCAGGGAGCTCCCAGCGTGTCTCACTTGCTGTTCGCCGACGATTCTTTGATATTATGTCGTGCGGATGGAAGTGACGCGCAGAAACTACAGAATAGTTTGCAGATATATGAGGAGTGCTCGGGACAGATGATCAATAAGGAGAAGTCAGCAGTAATGCTGATCCCAAACACGGTGGTAGGGAAACGTGGGGAAGTCATGCAAGCGCTAGACATCCAAAGAGAAACGATGAATGAACGTTACTTGGGCCTCCCGGTGTTTGTAGGACAATCAAGGATGAAGGTGTTTAGCTATCTGAAGGAGAGGATCTGGAAGAGGATTCAGGGCTGGAAAGAAAACATGCTATCAAAAGCTGGGAAGGAGGTGCTGATTAAAGCTGTAGCACAAGCTATTCCCACCTTCGCTATGGGTTGCTTCGACCTCACAAAGGAGCTGTGTGATCAGATTAGCACAATGATCGGGAAATATTGGTGGAGTCAGCAAGAGAATGAAAATAAAATACACTGGGTGAGTTGGGAGAACCTCACTCTGCCAAAAAGCCAAGGGGGGCTGGGTTTCCGGGATGTTCATGCCTTCAATTTGGCAATGCTGGCCAAACAGGGCTGGAGGCTTATCCAAAACCCAGGCTCATTATGTGCAAGAATTTTGGGTGCTGAATACTTCCCTCATGGAGATCTGCTGCATGCGAAAGGGAATGGTGCAATGTCATATACATGGAGAAGTATACTACGGGGTGTCCAGTGTTGAGATGTGGAGTGATTTGGAGAGTTGGCAATTGGGAAAAATAAATATTTGGAGGGATCCATGGATACCCCGAGGGTCAACAAGAGCTGTTATCACACCAAAAGGTAGTAACATCCTAAGCAAAGTGGCTGAGCTAATCAATCCAGTCGCAGGTGAGTGGGATGAGGAGATGCTGAAACAAACATTCTGGGAGGATGATGTGGAGATGATCAGATCCACCCTGGTCCATACTGACATGGATGATGTACTGGCTTGGCATGTTGACACAAGAGGGATCTTGTCGGTGAAATCAGCTTATAAGGTGTATAGAGAACATCTTCTGAGCACAAGCAGGAGGGGTATGGCGTCCCCTGCAACAAATGGCAGACAAGAAGATAGTTTCTAGAGGAAATTGTGGAAACTGAAGTGCCCGGGGAAGATTAGGCATTTCTTGTGGAGAATGGGTCACAACAGCTTGGCACTGCGGGTGACACCGAGGAGGAGAGGAATGGAGCTTGATACTAAATGCGTAATGTGTAACCGGCTAGACGAAGACGGGGGTCATTTGTTTCTGAAGTGCAAACTTGTCAAAAAAGTATGGAGGGAACTGAATTTGGAGGATGAGAGGTATAGTAAGCAGAGGTGAACTCGTCAAAAGCAATGTTGGCCCACATATGGGAGATGGAGGAGAAGGTGCAAGTGCGAGTAATCGTACTGCTTTGGCACTGGTGGCTTGAGAGAAATCGAGTCAGAGAGGGGGAAAGGAGGAGAGTGGCAGCGGAACTGGCTTTCATTGTTCCTGCACAGTCTGACGAGTATCTGAAAATAGCCACGAAGGAGCACAGGGTTCAAAATAGTGGGAGCAGACACTGGTGCAAACCTGCTGAAGATGTCTTGAAGATTAACGTGGATGGCTCCTTCATGACAGATACACGAAAGGGTGGTTGGGACTTTGTTATCAGGCATGCAAATGGATCCGTTATACATGCTGGTGCTGATGTAATTCGCCGGGCAATGGATGCTTTTCACACTGAAGTTCTGGCATGTCTTGCCGGATTGAAAACAGCAAGCGAGCTTGGCATGACGAAGGTGGTGGTCGATACAAACTCTACGATGCTCGTGATGGCACTCGAGGGCGACACCTTTTCGCTGGCTCCTGCTGGCGGAATCATACATGAGATTAAAGCTCTGATCGCGTCTAGCTTTGTTTCTTTTTCTGTCAGTTATAGTCCTCGAGTCTGTAACAAAGTGGCGCATGCTCTAGCAGCGCGTCGGTGTAATTGATCTCCTGATGCCGACTTGTTCTGGGATGGCCTGCCTGCGGGCATGGAGACTTTGGTGGCCGAGGATCTCCTCGCACCTCCTCGCACCTACCAGTTAATGGAATCACTATCCCCTCAAAAAAAATTCCTCACTAACGTCTTCTTTTCAAGCTTTAGTCTAACAATATTTCCAAGCTTTATTTTCCGTGTAATTTATTTCATATGAACACTGAAGCACATTTACTTATCATGTTTTTCACTGAAAAGTACACGCACGGCTTAACTAACACTTCATTTGAAGAAACACACATGAAATTTCTCACATTGATTATGTGGCACCATCACATACTACATTTTTCTCTTATGATGAGCTAAAACACTTGCAGCAACTAATGCTGCTCTCGTATCCATTGTATAAGAGGCTATTCTCAGAATAGCGGGCTATAGCCACTGGAATTTGGGAAGGGGGCCTGTTCCCAGTCGTAGGTGCGACTGGGATGCTAGTCATCGCAGAAGGCCTATAAGGCCCATCACGAGGTCGCCCCCGTCGCCGGCCACCATCCTCGTCTCCGGCGGCTTCTGTCGCCAGATACTCCACCACTCGCCGCCACCACGCATGGCTTTCGACGCTCCCGCCTTAGTCCTGGCCTCAACGGTTGTCTAACCGACCGCCAGCGGTAGGCGGCTCACGCCGCCTCACCTCGCTGCCCCATCAACCCGCCAGCGCCGTCGGGCTTCCCTACCCTCCCTGTCCGGTGGTGAAAGTGCATCTAGGACTCTAGGGGGGTTTGGTGACTTGAATGACACCACGATCAAAGAACTAATCATCTTGTTGAGCATATGAGCAGGAATTGATTGTCATATCAATGGAATATTTGTGATGAAAGATATTGAAAGTAAAGATAAAAGGCTTATATGACAAGACTTGTGACTAGGCTATGATTAAAGTGATGATATTGACAAGCAATGAATACTAAATGGATTGAGTCATGTGTTTGATGATAACTATTTATTCTCATATCCAAATGAAGCTTGTTAACAAATCATAGCACTAGAACAAAATTTCATGTGAAGAAATGGTCAATATATAAATAGAAGATATAAGTTGCAAAGAATTATGAAGAATAGATTTCATGGATGATTTAATTGTGATACAAACTTCTATGGTGCTCTATGTGACGCAAGGATGAAGGGTTAGAATCCAGGATAGTGTTTCGAGGGACTAAGCTTGAAGAAGGATAATGGGTTTGTGCCAAGGAACCAATGCTAGGGTGAAGAAACTTTCTTTGGATTCAACTTGAAGAATCTTGGTCATGTATGGTGTTCATATTAGCAAGTATCAATTTTTCAAGAATCATATTGTGAAGATGGTGATTTGAACTAGAAGTGGATTTCATTCAAAGATGATGGTTCAAGTCATTAGCTCAAGGAATATGTGCTCAAAGAAAAGAAACAAAACTGATTGCACCCCTTAGGTTGAGATTGATCGAGGCACGGTTTGGTATACTTTTGAGAAGCTTAAGTGGTTGAAACGTTTTCTACCTTTGATCTTGAGTACAGGTATGCCGTACTATCAAGAGAGATGCATCATATTATATTTTGGTTTAGTCTCAGTGCTCAAGAAACCCAGGTGAATTGAGAGACACACAAAAGGCTCAAGTGCACATTGGTTAGAACTAACAGGTGCAACCCAGAAGTTCCGGGTTTGCCATCCTGAAAGTTTCAGATTTTGCATACGTGGCACTAACGGCTAGTTGGTTTGAAAACTCGGAAGTTCCAGGTATAGGAATCCAGAAGTGGGTTCTAACTGTCACGTAACGGCTAGTTTCTTTGGACCCAACTACATATACCGTTGAGCCCTATCCTTGGTGGGCTGCTATTCCAGGTATTATTCTGCTACTTGCTGGTCATCCTAAGAAAACATGGTAGCCTTGTTGAGCTCTCTCCAACCTCTCTTTGTGAGATTGTTTGATTCTTATAGTACCCTTGAGTTGGGTCTGAGAGAGTGACTGCTTGAGAGCACTAGAGAGCACAGGAAAACTTAAACACTTGAGTTTGGCCAAAATCGTGTGTTTCGTATTATTACTCTTGGAGTTCTTGCTTCCTAGATGGTTAGAGATTGCCTAGTGAGCTCCCAGTCATGTGGTGAACTGCGGGAAGTTTGTGCAGGTTGCGCTTCGCCTCCGCAAGGAAAGAAACAAGTTTAGTGAAGTGGGGAAGTGGTTGGAAGAAGACCCGACTCGGTGGAAGTGAGGTGGAATTGAATCACATCCTAAAGAGTTTATCAACGAAGAGTAGAATTCACTGTGCTTTAGTAGCAGCTTTGGTAGCAAGCAGTGAATCCGAACTTCGGCAAAACAAATCTTTGTGTTCCCCACTATTTTGGTTCTTATTGCACTAATTGTGATTTTTGTGAAATTGGTTGATCTACTCGGTTGGTAGACTATGTGGACCTACTCTAGAAACTTTACTAAGCCTACTCTACATTTAGAGTTTGAATTTGTATTCATTTACTTGCACTAGATTTATTGCGTTTACTCTCTTCTGTGTGAACCTGGAAGCTCCGGTTTGTAAAATCCGGAAGTTCCGCATTCACCTACTGCTCTGTTAAAATCCGAAAGTTCCAAATTTGCAAACCCGGAACTGGCAATGAATTTTATCCGCTGCTTTTGAGTGAAAAATTTGTAGGTGCGCCTATTCAGCCCCCCTCTAGGTGACATCACGGTCCTTTCAATTGTATCAGAGCTTAGCTTCACATCAAAGCTTAACCGCCGTGAAGAAAGATGTCGATGCCTAATGAGGTATTCATTGAGCCACTTGTAAGTAATAGCTCTAACTATACTTCTTGGTCTGCTCATGTACTTAATGCTTTTAGGACCATGGGTCCAAATGTTGAGCGAATTTTAGTTGCTATCATTCTTCCTCCAAAGTTTGATATTGACCATATCGATTGGGAAAATATCACTTAAGAGGAGTTGGATTGCACGCAACTCAATGCTTGTGTTATTAACTTCTTGCGGAGTGTTCTTTGTAAAGATATTCAAAAAGCTATCTTTGAGATGAAAGAAATACATCATGACGCACATCTTATTTGGGCCACTCTCAAGTATAAATATGATGAGGTCAAATGTGATGTTCAAATACAAGAAGTTAGTGAGTCTGCTGAGGGTTGCACAACATCATCATCAAAAACTGAACCTCAGATGACAACATGCAAGATTCAAAAAGGTAAAGATTCTGTAGCCAGAGACTTCACCTTTTCTGATGCTGTGTATCCGGAAGTTCCGGATATGGAACCCGAAAGTTTCGGATCTGGCAGAGAGGCTGAAAGACACCAACCAGATGATGAGTCCGCTTCTGCCAGTTCTGTTCAGTCACATTATGATCATCATCAATGCTTTATGGCCATATCCGAAGATGAATTTGATTCAAATAGTGATAGTGATGATGATGATGAATTTATGCTTGAGCTTGGAAAGATGAGCAAGAAAAGTAGAGAAACAATCATTGAGATGATGAAAAAGGTGATGAAGCAAGATCAAGAGATTGAAATGGAAAGGAAGCTTCTCAGTGACAAAGATGAAGAAATCAAATCTCTTGCTCTAGTAGAAAAGAAGGATCAAGCTCTCACAGCTCAAGTGGATGAGCTCACTAGCAAGCATATGGATCTGCAAACTCATCATATGGAGCTTTAAGTGCTCTAATGAAAAGCTTGTAGAATCATATGCCATGCTAGAGGTAGCTCATGAGGTCATGATCACAATGATGAAATCATGTCAACCAATTGACAACACTTGCTCACATGATGGCAAGAAAGAGAGACCATCTTGGTTTGAGCAAGTGACTGTAGAAGACTGAAAGAGAGACCACTACAAGCTGAACAAAGGTTTCAAGAAAGCTCAAAAAAAGTACTTGGAGGGGAAAACTGTTAGAAACAATGAGAACAAGTTAGCAAGCAACCTCAAGCACAAAGTGTGTTACACATGTCGAGGAAAAGGACACCTTGATAAGGATTGTCCAAATGGTAACACCTTTAAGCCTAACTTGGTCAACAACAATCATATACAGCCTAGGAGGTCCCATGATGGCTCTTGTGCTAGTAGGATGATAAAGTCATCAACTACTCATCCGAAGGCCATTTGGGTCCCCAAATCTTTGTTGACTAACCTTTGTGGATCCAACACAAGTTGGGTACCAAAATGTGCTTGAGAGATTAAGCAGGTATCTAGAGAGGCATTGGAGACTTGGCAAAACTTGAGAAGAGCTTTATCATGACAATATTATCTCAAGTTTGGTTTCCTCATCTCTCATCTTGAAAAATTGCTGAGTCAAAATCTAATTGATCATATTTTACTTCAATGCATCTTTGGTAACAAGTACCTCCTCTATAGCTATCTAGCTTCCTACATCTGAGATTGCTTTGTGTGATATCAATTATAGGATCAATTTAGCTTCTTGTGTCAATTTGAAAAATTTATATAATATAACACATAATGCTCTTAACAAGCTTTGTGGTGGAGCTAGTGGTTTCTTGATGATACATGAGAATCTACAAGCCTTATCTCTCAAATTCTCCAAACTTATTCTTCATCAAAATCAGTCTTTTATAAGCTATTGTCGGAACTTCCGACACCATGTCGGAACTTCTGACGTCCGTCGGGGGTATCATCATTGTTCTAATAAAGGGTCCTTGGGTTTGAATTCTTTTATCCGTCTGAACTTCCGACCCCACGTCGGAACTTTCGACAAATCACCACTTAGTCAGAGGAGTACCAGTAAACCCGGAAGTTCTGGCTTCTCAATTCCGGAAGTTCCGGATTCTGTATGATGGGCAAGACTTAGATATAATAAAGGCTAACTTGTTATGTGCTTAAATAAAATTTATATCCTATGATTGATATTCACATAACAAAGCACAGCGAGCATTTCTTGACCTATTTTCAATTGTCATAATGTATTTACTTGACTTGACCAAAATATGAAATAAGCCTCCTCTAGTATCTTCAATGATAAAAAGTGCATATCTCAAGTATTCCATCCTTGATGTGCATATTAAGGGGGAGCTAATTTCATATCTTGTGTCATTAGATTTAACCTTGCTTTCAAGTCTCCATGTGTGTAGAGTAAACGGAAATATATTCTTGAAAGAATGAGGTTTTATCATGAGTATGCTACTTGACTTCAAGGTTATCAATCCAACCTGAAAAGGTATTTTTGAACTCTAATTTGGGTGGGTTGTTCACCTCTAAGTGTGGCTACTCTCCATAATATGGCTTAAATTCCTTATTTGGTCTTAATTGATCAAAAGATGCACACTTACTTGCCGTCCACATATATATGTGTGCATCATACCTTTGTGAGGAATTTAGTCCATGTTATGAGGCTTCATTGTTTGTAGCTCATTCCCTTCCACATTCAAAAGTTATGAAACATAAAGCTAGAGCTTGTGCTACTATTGGTTATCAATTTTTCTTGTGAGCTTCTCATGATTTATCAAGAAAGAGATCACAAGTGGTAAGAATGGTACATAAGTGCAAGCTTAAATATGAAATCCTTCTATTGTGAAGGATAAGGGATCTCAAGGGCCAAGGTATGTGCAACTCATGTGTATATGCATTGATCTTTGCATCTAGGCCCTCTACATGGTAGTGTGTGCATGTTTTGCATAAAGCAATCTCAAGTCATTTGTGTGCCTTTAGATATTTGGCTGATACCTTCAACTATTTGACTTAGTGTCAAGAGAACTTTAAAATCTTATAAGGTATGAGCTAAATATACTAAGGATGGTTCTTGACTTGTTTTGCTGGATGCCTTAGTGATATAGGATAGATTTTTTCAAAAATCCAACTAGTATGCTAGGTGTGTGCTTTTTGGAAAATTATTTAGTTTTTGGTCTGTGTGACCATGTTAGGTCATCTTTTGGTTATGGCTACCTTTGATTGTCTGATAACTAACCACAAGTGACAAGACTCACAAGTGACAAGACTCTCTCAAGTCCATAGGATCTAATCAAATCTCATCTCAACAGCTATATGTTGGAAATTCTATCTCGTCTCCAAATCCTTGTGCAAATCTATAATCTAGGCTAAGGTTCCTATTCTGATTGGATATCTAAAGTTATGGAACCCACATTCTCCTAGCAAAATGATCACATCCCTCAATTTTTTAAAAATTCCAGTTTGTACACCAGGATAGAGTGAAACCCGAAAGTTTTGAGTTCTACAACCCGGAAGTTCCGGATTTCAACGGGTATATCCCTGTTGGACCCGTGACATACCTCTTCCTCTCTTATTCTCTCTCCCACAACTCTAACTGACTGCACATTGTGTGAGAGGCAATTTGTGGCGATTAGGAGGTTTGGCCAAGGATTTTAAGGAGTGAAGGCTGATTCTTGGTGGTTCCAATCTAGAGATTCCAGATCTCTCTTCCGGATTCAATTTCAAATCCTTTCCACCATGAGTCAAGGTACAAAATCAATGCAATTACCCGATCTCCTTATCTAGGGTTGCTCTCCTCGATTCCTCTGGTAGATTAGCTACATTTGCACCCTTTTGCTACTCCATATGATGGATTCAAGTTTTCATGATTAATTTTGCTGGGACATGAACTAGGGTTTCTTTGCAGAGCCCGGAAGTTCCGGGTTTCACAACTTGGAAGTTCCGGGTTGTGCAAAGACCCCCTGTTTCAAGGCCTTTCGCAAAGTGAATCATGCTTAAAATTCATGGAGTAGTCCTATGCCTCAGTTTATATCATCTAGAGATCTATCCTCATGTGTTTGAGCATTTTTGGATGTCTCTCTATGTGACGCCCTGAAAATTCACCAAATTAAAACACGCGCTAGGGCGTTTCGTTTAAAAACCACTCGTCGTCGAAACCCTAGCCCTGACCTCCCTCCGTTTCCCCATTGACAGCCGACGCATCCCGCACCGCGCACGCGCGACCGCTTTGCCGCAATCAGCGCCGGCGCGATGCTGTTCTTCCCGCACAGCGTGCGGACGGCGCACGCGCGTGGCCGACCAACCGCGGTCGCCGCCGCAATTGGCGCCGACGCGTTTTCCTTTTCCCTCGCCGTCCTCCTCGCGCAGCGCGCACGCGTCGCGCGCGCGAATCCCGCCGGCACGCGTCATTCTTTCTCTTCTCCCCTTTTTCTTTTCTTTTCCTTTTCTCCCTTTTCCTTCCCATTTCTTTTTCTCTTCTCTCCCCTTTTCTCTTCTTCTTTTCCCCTTTCTCTTTTCCTTTCTTCCCTCCTCTTCTCCCTGTTCCCCCTCCTCTCTCTGCTCCCGAGCACCACCGGCCCTTGCCTCCCGGGCCACGCCGCCACGCACGCGCCTGTGCGCCACCCGCCCCGGCCGTGCCGCGACGCGCGCACGCGCACCGCGTGGCCGCGCGCCGCGCCGTGCCAGCCGCCGCTCGCGCTCCGCCTCTGGCCCGCGCCACGCCGCGCCCCACGCGCACGCGCGCGCTCTGTTCCCGCGCGTGCCGCGTCGCCTGTCGCTGCCCCGCCCCGCCGCGCGCACGCCGTCGTCCTGTGCCGCACAGCGCCGCTCCACGTGCTCGCACCGTCACGTCGCCCCGGCCTCGCTGCCCGCGCCGCCGCTCGACGACACGAACGCCACGACGCGGCCGCCATTAAGGCGCCCCGCGCCGCTCGCCGGCCCTCCCCACCGGCCACCACCATCCGCCGCCTTTGGGCGCCTATAAATAGGCCCCTCGGCACCCCCGGCACCCTCACAACCCTCCACCGCCACCCAGCCCACGCCTCCCCAAGCCCAGCACCGCCGCCGCGCAACGCACCGCTGCCGCCCGCCGGCCTCCGTCGCCACACCTCCCTGCTCCACCTCAGCCCGAGGTAAGGACGGGGATGGAATCCCCTCCTTCCCCTCTCCCTTTTCCCCCACCTCCGAGCCGCCACCAAGCCCTAGGCCGGCCGGATTTGGCCGCGCCGGCGCCCCACCTCCCCTCCTCTGTTTTGCACGGGGGAGAGGAAGGAGAAGGGCAGTTTTGCCCATAACCCCCCCTTTTCTGTTTTTCTCCAAAAGAAACCCCCTATCTACTTCTTTTTGCAAAAGAAACCCTACGCTTTCCGTTATTTCAAATCGAACCCCTCGATACATGAACCAAGATATATTTGATGCTTTTTAGCATGCACAGGGTAATTCTAGGATTAGCAAATAAGCCCTTACCCCCTTTAGATAATTACGAACAAGTCCCTAGACCCTCGTTTAAGCCCTGAAACCACATTTAGCGCGTCATTTTATGTGCGAAACGACCTCCGATCGACCCGAAACTTTACCACGCCCTTTCTAGTATAGTTTTAGCCATGCCATTAAGAACACCCAAAGATATCACCCCTAACTCCGTAACTAAATTATTTCAGATTCAAGCCCAACGATAAAAGCTTTTAGTTCTTTCGCTTGATTGTATGTCTGTTTGTTTGCGTCGTAGGACACGGAGTGAACGAAGGAGTTCCCGACTGCGACCAAGCAACCGAGGACCAGTTCTGCGACCCCGAACCCGAGGGACAGTGCTTCGATCAGGACCTCCCGCAAGGGTTTGACGATGGCAAGTTCAATTCCGCCCATTGATGCATGTTTTTGTCCTAGATTTTATAAACACAACCCAGTGGCCTATTTTATAAAATTGCATAGTTTTACGTGATGAAAACATGGTAGGATAGCCACCCTTGTTTGAGATAGCCCTACCTTGACCACCTGTTTTTATAAAGAAAATGCGTGTGTGTGGGAAGGGATAAACTGTGGTTTTGAAAGATGAGTCAGATGGGATGGATGGCGTTTCTGTGTGAATCGCCGTTGGTGTGCTCGTACCTGTGTGGTAGGGCAAGGAAGGGAGATATCCATCTTGTCACCCCTAAGGACCGAGTTGATGTGTCATCTCACCTAGCTTCCTGTCGTGCAAACCACTTGACCGTTGTATGGGCAACGGCTTAGCATAAATCCCACTAGTTAGTCTGATAGCCATCAGGAGAGCTGAGAGCAACGGGTGATCAAGGAAAAGGGATAAGCTCTGTGTGATTTATGCCCCGGTTAAACCTCGAAGATAGGTCGAATGACCTCTTGGTGGATCCCGTGGTGGCTAGTCAGGTCTAGCTAAGGTGGGTAATGGCTTTGTTGGGATCTGCACCATCACTAAGGTGATCGTGTTGTGGTACCCCACCTGTGGGTAAAGTTGTACACCTCTGCAGAGTTAAAATCTATTCGAATAGCCGTGCCCACGGTATTGGGCAAGTTATGGTGTGGTCACATAACTAGTGTTTCTCTCTGGGAATGGTTGAGCTGGTGTGAGTCGTTTGGAAAAGTGTCCGGCAGTTGTGCCGTGTGCTACGGCGGACGGGGAGTCCGGTAGCAGTTTAAAACTTGGATCCGTGAGGATCAACACCGTGTGCTCCTTGGAACTAGAAAACTTGTTTTGGAAATGTTTTTAAAACGAACCCCTGCATATAACCATGTTTTCCGCAAATGAACCATAACCTTACCCTTGGATTATCCTGTGCCTTAAATTCTGTTATACCCCCTCCGTGGGTGTGATTGGACTTGCTGAGTATGTTTGTACTCACCCCTTTCTTACTTTTACAGTGGAAGACCCAGACTACGTCCCCGAAGACAACGAGTAGGGTTTCGTCCTGCACCCAGTCTTGCCTGTGGTTGAGGCCACCGTTGGATTCCGCATGGCGCAAGACTCTGATGATCCTCTTTTCGTAGCTAGTATAGTAGTGTGGGTTTTAGTTGTAATCCTCGCGATAGTGGCGCTTCACTGCCCATTACCGCGTAGAGTTGTACGGTGATGTACCATCTGATGTAATAAAAGTGTTATCAGCCTCCTAGGACTGATAAATCAACACTTTTAAGTCTTCCCTGATGGGGGGGACGCTTCAGGTGGTATCAGAGCCGTAGGCTGGCCGTAGGATGTGACCCTAGGAGCGAGACCCCTTTTCAAGCCCTAGAACTTGTCCCGATTTAGAAATTTTCTGCACGAACACTCACCACTGGTCTTTACCTTGTTCCAGATGGCTGGCAATGGATGGGTTAGCGGAATCTGCCACGCAGAGCCCGGCCTCCCCAAGTTACTATTGCTCAGCCTGGAACGTGTTGGGATTATGGAACCACCGGAGTATGCCTACCGTGAGTACGTCGCCGGAGGCACCCTTCAGTGCGACATGATGTTTTTTGTGGAGAGAAGCACCCGCTACCCTGATGTGGACCCTTGGTTCATCTCCACCACTGGCTTTCGCTTCCCCGACACCTATCGAAAGGCCGCCCGTAAAGCCCTGCGCCGGCTGCGTGTGCTCTACAGGCGCCACCTCCAGTGGACTCCTATGGGATTTTTCCCACCCGCTGAGGGAAGAGGACGCACTTGGATTGCCCGGATGAGGGGACTTGGACGAGAAGAAGAAGACCTAGAAGATACGGTCTCCCACCTATCCATCTACCTTACTGGCTTGGATGCACTCTGCCGCGAACAGTCGGCGCAACTGAAGCAGCTAATCCGTGGGATTGAAAGGATAACCCAGGAGCTGGAGGAACAACGGACAAGAGCTGCAAACGCCGAGTATTCCTTAGCCGCCCGCCAAGCCCAGATGCAAGAATACGAGAACCGCAACGGAATAGGTGGATGGATAGAGGAAGAAGAAGAAGAACCTATGGAAACCTATTGGGATAAGGGTACTTAGACCGAAAATGAGATGGATCGGTTCCTTCCAATAAAGAAGCGCTCTATCAGGACCGAGGAAGAATCCCCATGATAGGATTAGCACCCCAAGCTAGAACCCTGCCCTAATGACCACGTATCCATAAGAACTGTACCACCCTTGTTGTAATAATAAATATCATCTACTCCCTTTTGCACCTGTACCAGATTGTTTACCCTGTTTCTGTTTCAGATGGCGGAGGAAGGATGGACCTAGGGCGATTGCCAAGCTGCACCTGGATTCCCCAGCCTCTTAATCAACACCCTGGAAGACCTTGGCGTTACGGAACGCCCAAGGTACTACAGCCGAGAGTACGAGCACCATGGTACCCTCCGCTGCAGGGTGATCCTGGTCATCGCCAGGAGCAACCGCTACCCCGACATCCAACCTTGGCGAGCGACCGCCACAGGGTTTAGACACCAAGACACCTACCCCTTGGCCATCCGAAAAGCACTCCGTTATTTGTGCCGGATTTTTGAAGAACACCTCGCCCCCACACCAGCGAAGTTCTTCCCGCCGGCCATCAGAACCCCAGTCTGGGAAGCACGCATGAGAAACCTGGAACGACGTCGCCACGAAGAAGGCCCCCTGTACCAAGTGGCTACCTACCTAGCCGCCCTGGACCAACTCTTTGATGAGCAAGCCAACCTTCTAAGGGAGCAGACCCATCGAGCCGAGCAAGCAGAGCTCGCAGTGAGGATACAGCAGATCCGAGCCACCCACGCCGAGGCGAGAGCCGCAGCCGCGGTCAGTAGCGAAGCGGTCGCCCAAGAAAGCCTCAGGCAAGCCCGAGACCGGCGCATGCAAGATTGGACCCGAAGTGGGACACCAGTCCCGGCAATTGGGGAGGACCATGTTTTACTCGGGACGCCCATCATAGGATGGGGACCCCTTTTTGGAAACACACAAGCCCCACCTGGCAACCCTGAAAGCTCTGCTGCCGCCGTCGAAAGGGATGCTGAAGCGCAACCCCTGGCCGGTGGAAACCCAGAGGACGGCGAGCAAGGATCACTCGCGCTCTCCGCCCCAGAAGAAGGCCTGCCCCACGAGTAAAATGACCGGCGCCACCCTAGTAATGTGTCCCCAGCCACTTTTGTTGTGGTACCTGATCCCAGACGAGTAGTACGATACCTAGCCTTACCCTAAGTTGTAACCCCCCTTGCAGTAATAAAATGGTTTGTGCTTGTTGTTTGTGATGTTGTGTGCTGGTTTGTTGTGTGCTGATTATTTATATGAGTACCGGCAGGAGGTAGATTCTGCCTTATATATATACGAATTAAACAACTTAAACATCACATAATCGTAACCCTAGTTTACCCAATCAACAGGTGACCCCCCGGAACGTCGCGAGGGCCTCCCGTGGCCGGAACCCCATAGCCGCTAGTGTCGGAGCACATCCCGTTGAACAAGATCTTCCCCAAGGAGAACAAGAAGTAAGCCAGAACCGAGGGGGAAGTCAAGAAGGAGAACAACTACCACCACCCCCACCCCTCGGAGACCTGGCGCAGATCATCCATAACCAGACCCTCATACTGGAGACTCTGGCGAATGCCTTCATTAACCGGCAGCCACGAGGGCAGAATATGAACGACAAGCTGACGGCCTTTCTAAGGACCAAGCCACCTACCTTCGCCGGATCCTGCAACCCGTTGGATGCTGACGACTGGTTGTGAGTAATTCAGAGGAAGCTCGAACCATTTGAATGCCAGGACCGGGATAAAGTCCTTCTGGCAGCCCACCAGCTCACCGGAACAGCATTATCCTGGTGGGAAAACTATTGTGCCGCAGCCGAAGATGCCTCTACCATCACCTGGGGAGAATTCGTAAGGGAGTTCCGCCGCTACCACATCCCTTCGGCCACCATGAAACGCAAGGCGGATGAATTCCGCGCACTACAACAAGGAAGCATGACGGTGGAAGAATACACCCACCGGTTCATAGAATTGGCCCGGTACGCGCCGGAAGAGGTGAACGACGACGATAAGAAACAAGACATGTTCAAGAAAGGATTAAGCCCAGAACTCCGGACCTTGCTTACTCCCCAGATCTATCCGGACTTCAACACCCTGATGAACAAGGCTATCCTCACGGAAAGGGCCAAAGCCGAAGAGAGGAAGGATAATAAACGCAAATTCCTGGAAAGTTAGGCCCGCCAACAGGACCGGTTCCAAAAGCCGAGGAACTCCAACTACACTGCACCAAGATCCCAGGCCCCAATGCAATATAGGACTCAGTCCCAAGTGACGGGAACACGAGCCCCTGAAGCACAGCCTAAAAGTCAGAATACCAAGAGGGCCCCGCAGAGCAATACAAGCATGGTCGCCTCCGACAACAACAATGTTAGGGCCTGTTTCAACTGCCGGGAGACAGGGCATTTCATCGCCAATTGCCCTTATGCCAAGAACAAGCCGGCTACATCGGCCTTCTCCAACACAGTGAATGGGCCCAGACCAGCCCTGACCGGTGCCAACCGAGTGCCCGTCCGCAACAACGACGGCAACCAGCAGGTGAAGCAGCAATCGTTTGGACGAGCCCGCGTCAATCACATCGACGCGCAGGAGGCTCAGGAAGCCCAGGGCGTAGTGCTCGGTGAGTATCTAGTCAACTCAGCTCTGGCAACAGTACTATTCGATTCTGGAGCATCGCACTCGTTTATATCCTCGAGCTACGTGGAGAAACACAAAATACCTACAGTACTACTAAAAACACCCCTATTAACCCGGACGCCTGGAGGCGACATCAATTGTCAATTAGGTTGTCCACGGGTAAGGATCAATTTAAGTGGGGTAGACTTTCTAGCAAATTTGGTAGTACTTAAGCCTGGGGGAATAGACGTGATCCTTGGGATGGATTGGTTAAGCCGACACAATGGTCTCATAGGCTGCACTGACAAAGTGGTACACCTAACAAACCCCGAAGGGATACAAGTGATCTGCCATACCCGGGATAGTAAGTTTGACCCAATGATGTTTAGCATGGAAGCCAAGCCCTTAGAAGGAGTCCCGATAGTAAACGAATACCCGGATGTATTCCCCGAAGAGCTTCCCGGAATGCTGCCAGATAGGGATATAGAGTTTGTCATAGACCTTATCCCCGGAACATCCCCTATAGCCAAAAGACCTTATAGGATGGCGGCTTCTGAGTTAACAGAATTAAAGAAACAACTGGAAGAACTGCAACGAATTGGCTTCATTAGACCAAGCTCGTCACCATGGAGAGCCCCAGTGCTGTTTGTCAAAAAGAAGGATGGGAGTATGAGGTTGTGTGTGGATTACCGAGCACTGAACGAGGTTACCATTAAGAACAAGTACCCCCTCCCCAGGATTGATGACCTTTTCGATCAGCTAAAAGGAGCCAAGTACTTTTCCAAGATCGATCTAAGGTCAGGATATTTCCAGCTCAAGATTAAGGAAAGTGACATCCCTAAGACAGCTTTTGTCACCCGCTACGGGCAGTTCGAGTTCACCGTAATGTCCTTCGGACTAACCAATGCCCCTGCCTATTTTATGAATCTTATGAACAAAGTATTCATGGACGAGCTGAATAAGTTTGTCGTAGTCTTTATTGACGACATACTTATCTACTCCAAGAGTATTCAGGAACATGAGCAACATCTGCGGGTAGTATTGGAGAAGCTGAGGACACATAGGTTATATGCTAAGTTTAGCAAGTGCGAATTCTGGCTGGAAAGAGTAGCTTTCCTTGGTCACATCCTGACCGCGGAAGGCGTAGCTGTGGACCCAGAGAAGGTCGAAGCGGTTTCCAACTGGCAGCGACCAACTAACGTTAGTGAAATCAGAAGTTTTCTTGGATTAGCCGGGTACTACCGGAGATTTATTGAGGGATTCTCCAAGATAGCCCGACCCATGACGGAACTTCTTAAGAAGGAGAAGAAGTTCGCCTGGACAGAAAGTTGTGAAAGAAGTTTTCAAGAGTTGAAACAAAGGCTGACAACCGCCCCAGTGCTGACCCTACCGGACATCCACCAGGACTTTGTCATCTATTGCGACGCGTCCCGACAAGGATTAGGGTGTGTGCTGATGCAAGACGGGAAAGTCGTTGCATATGCTTCCCGCCAACTCCGGACCCATGAGCAGAACTATCCGACCCATGATTTGGAACTTGCAGCCGTTGTGCATGCCCTTAAGATTTGGAGACATTATTTGATTGGAAATAAGTGTGAGATTTACACCGACCATAAGAGTTTGAAATATATCTTCACCCAACCGGATTTGAACCTAAGACAGAGGAGATGGTTGGAGTTGGTTAAGGACTATAATTTAGAGATCCATTACCACCCCGGAAAGGCGAATGTGGTAGCCGACGCCTTAAGCCGGAAATCCTATGGACCCAAGGATGACAATCTGCGCGAGGAAATGGCACGAATAAATGTGCACATTGTTCCTCGAGGCTCCAGCCATGTGCTGAGCGTCCAATCAACACTAGAGGATAGAATTAGAGAGGCTCAAAGCTCGGATCAGGAGCTAGTAAAGATCTGCAAGCAAACTGGAGAAAACAAAGCACCAGGCTTCAGAGTAGATGAAAAAGGAACGTTATGGTATGAGAATAGAATTTGTGTACCCCAGGATGGAGACTTCCGGCAGATAATCATGGACGAAGCCCACAACTCGGCCTACTTCATCCACCCAGGATCCACCAAAATGTATATGGACATAAGGCAAAAATATTGGTGGAATGGGATGAAGGCGGATATCGCACGATTCGTGGCCCATTGTGATACCTGCCAAAGGATCAAGGCCGAACATCAAAAGCCGGCAGGATTATTGCAACCCTTGCCTATCCCGGTTTGGAAATGGGATGAGATAGGAATGGACTTTGTAGTGGGTCTACCCCGATCACAGAAGGGGCACGACTCCATATGGGTAATAGTGGATCGACTCACTAAATCGGCTCATTTCATACCCGTGCGGACCACTTATGGTGGAGAAAAGCTGGCAAAACTCTATGTGGAAAATATAGTAAAGTTACATGGAGTGCCTAGCAGAATTGTCTCGGATAGAGGAACCCAGTTCACCTCTAGATTTTGGAAAAGCTTACATCAAGCCTTAGGCACCAAGTTAGATTTCAGCTCCGCATATCACCCACAGACGGATGGTCAAACCGAGAGGGTAAATCAAATTATGGAAGATATGCTAAGAGCATGTGTCCTGACCTACGGAAAGGACTGGGAGCAAAGTCTGCCTTATGCAGAATTTTCGTACAACAACAGCTACCAAGCCAGCTTAGGCATGTCGCCGTTCGAAGCCCTCTATGGAAGAAAGTGCAAAACTCCCCTAATGTGGTCGGAAGTTGGAGAACGCGCACTAGTAGGACCCGCAATTATAAAAGAGGCAGAAGAAAAAGTAGCGGAAATCCGTGAGAAATTGAAAGCGGCTCAGTCCCGACAAAAGAGCTACGCAGACAAGAAGAGGCGAGAAATAAGTTTCAACCCAGGCGATTCTGTTTATCTCAAGGTCTCACCCATTCGAGGGACGCGAAGGTTTCAAGTACAAGGAAAATTAGCCCCTCGATACATTGGACCGTATCGAGTTCTGAAGAAGGTCGGAGCAGTAGCGTACCAACTGGAGTTACCAGAAGAAATGTCAGATATACACCCAGTGTTCCATGTTTCGCAATTAAGAAAGTGTTTAAGAGTACCCGAGGGAGAACACGTGCCGGTGGAAACAATAGATCTACAACCGGATCTGCGCTACCAGGAAGTATCGATCAAAATTTTGGACACTGTCACTAGAAGGACAGAAACTCCGAAGTACGGATATGCAGAGTTCAATGGAGCAGACACGGAGTGGAAGAAGCAACTTGGGAACGCGAGGAGGCTCTAAAGAAGGAATTCCCCATCTGTTTAGGAGCCAGCCGAATCTCGAGGACGAGATTCATTTAAGTGGGGTAGGTTTGTGACGCCCTGAAAATTCACCAAATTAAAACACGCGCTAGGGCGTTTCGTTTAAAAACCACTCGTCGTCGAAACCCTAGCCCTGACCTCCCTCCGTTTCCCCATTGACAGCCGACGCATCCCGCACCGCGCACGCGCGACCGCTTTGCCGCAATCAGCGCCGGCGCGATGCTGTTCTTCCCGCACAGCGTGCGGACGGCGCACGCGCGTGGCCGACCAACCGCGGTCGCCGCCGCAATTGGCGCCGACGCGTTTTCCTTTTCCCTCGCCGTCCTCCTCGCGCAGCGCGCACGCGTCGCGCGCGCGAATCCCGCCGGCACGCGTCATTCTTTCTCTTCTCCCCTTTTTCTTTTCTTTTCCTTTTCTCCCTTTTCCTTCCCATTTCTTTTTCTCTTCTCTCCCCTTTTCTCTTCTTCTTTTCCCCTTTCTCTTTTCCTTTCTTCCCTCCTCTTCTCCCTGTTCCCCCTCCTCTCTCTGCTCCCGAGCACCACCGGCCCTTGCCTCCCGGGCCACGCCGCCACGCACGCGCCTGTGCGCCACCCGCCCCGGCCGTGCCGCGACGCGCGCACGCGCACCGCGTGGCCGCGCGCCGCGCCGTGCCAGCCGCCGCTCGCGCTCCGCCTCTGGCCCGCGCCACGCCGCGCCCCGCGCGCACGCGCGCGCTCTGTTCCCGCGCGTGCCGCGTCGCCTGTCGCTGCCCCGCCCCGCCGCGCGCGCGCCGTCGTCCTGTGCCGCACAGCGCCGCTCCACGTGCTCGCACCGTCACGTCGCCCCGGCCTCGCTGCCCGCGCCGCCGCTCGACGACACGAACACCACGACGCGGCCGCCATTAAGGCGCCCCGCGCCGCTCGCCGGCCCTCCCCACCGGCCACCACCATCCGCCGCCTTTGGGCGCCTATAAATAGGCCCCTCGGCACCCCCGGCACCCTCACAACCCTCCACCGCCACCCAGCCCACGCCTCCCCAAGCCCAGCACCGCCGCCGCGCAATGCACCGCCGCCGCCCGCCGGCCTCCGTCGCCACACCTCCCTGCTCCACCTCAGCCCGAGGTAAGGACGGGGATGGAATCCCCTCCTTCCCCTCTCCCTTTTCCCCCACCTCCAAGCCGCCACCGAGCCCTAGCCCTAGGCCGGCCGGATTTGGCCGCGCCGGCGCCCCACCTCCCCTCCTCTGTTTTGCACGGGGGAGAGGAAGGAGAAGGGCAGTTTTGCCCATAACCCCCCCTTTTCTGTTTTTCTCCAAAAGAAACCCCCTATCTACTTCTTTTTGCAAAAGAAACCCTACGCTTTCCGTTATTTCAAATCGAACCCCTCGATACATGAACCAAGATATATTTGATGCTTTTTAGCATGCACAGGGTAATTCTAGGATTAGCAAATAAGCCCTTACCCCCTTTAGATAATTACGAACAAGTCCCTAGACCCCCGTTTAAGCCCTGAAACCACCTTTAGCGCGTCATTTTATGTGCGAAACGACCTCCGATCGACCCGAAACTTTACCACGCCCTTTCTAGTATAGTTTTAGCCATGCCATTAAGAAACCACCCAAAGATATCACCCCTAACTCTGTAACTAAATTATTTCCGATTCAAGCCCAACGATAAAAGCTTTTAGTTCTTTCGCTTGATTGTATGTCTGTTTGTTTGCGTCGTAGGACACGGAGTGAACGAAGGAGTTCCCAACTGCGACCAAGCAACCGAGGACCAGTTCTGCGACCCCGAACCCGAGGGACAGTGCTTCGATCAGGACCTCCCACAAGGGTTTGACGATGGCAAGTTCAATTCCGCCCATTGATGCATGTTTTTGTCCTAGATTTTATAAACACAACCCAGTGGCCTGTTTTATAAAATTGCATGGTTTTGCGTGATGAAAACATGGTAGGATAGCCACCCTTGTTTGAGATAGCCCTACCTTGACCACCTGTTTTTATAAAGAAAATGCGTGTGTGTGGGAAGGGATAAACTGTGGTTTTGAAAGATGAGTCAGATGGGATGGATGGCGTTTCTGTGTGAATCACCGTTGGTGTGCTCGTACCTGTGTGGTAGGGCAAGGAAGGGAGATATCCATCTTGTCACCCCTAAGGACCGAGTTGATGTGTCATCTCACCTAGCTTCCTGTCGTGCAAACCACTTGACCGTTGTATGGGCAACGGCTTAGCATAAATCCCACTAGTTAGTCTGATAGCCATCAGGAGAGCTGAGAGCAACGGGTGATCAAGGAAAAGGGATAAGCTCTGTGTGACTTATGCCCCGGTTAAACCTCGAAGATAGGTCGAATGACCCCTTGGTGGATCCCGTGGTGGCTAGTCAGGTCTAGCTAAGGTGGGTAATGGCTTTGTTGGGATCTGCACCATCACTAAGGTGATCGTGTTGTGGTACCCCACCTGTGGGTAAAGTTGTACACCTCTACAGAGTTAAAATCTATTCGAATAGTCGTGCCCACGGTATTGGGCAAGTTATGGTGTGGTCACATAACTAGTGTTTCTCTCTGGGAATGGTTGAGCTGGTGTGAGTCATTTGGAAAAGTGTCCGGCAGTTGTGCCGTGTGCTACGGCGGACGGGGAGTCCGGTAGCAGTTTAAAACTTGGATCCGTGAGGATCAACACCGTGTGCTCCTTGGAACTAGAAAACTTGTTTTGGAAATGTTTTTAAAACGAACCCCTGCATATAACCGTGTTTTCCGCAAATGAACCATAATCTTACCCTTGGATTATCCTGTGCATTAAATTCTGTTATACCCCCTCCGTGGGTGTGATTGGACTTGCTGAGTACGTTTGTACTCACCCCTTTCTTACTTTTACAGTGGAAGACCCAGACTACGTCCCCGAAGACAACGAGTAGGGTTTCGTCCTGCACCCAGTCTTGCCTGTGGTTGAGGCCACCGTTGGATTCCGCATGGCGCAAGACTCTGATGATCCTCTTTTCGTAGCTAGTATAGTAGTGTGGGTTTTAGTTGTAATCCTCGCGATAGTGGCGCTTCACTGCCCATTACCGCGTAGAGTTGTACGGTGATGTACCATCTGATGTAATAAAAGTGTTATCAGCCTCCTGGGACTGATAAATCAACACTTTTAAGTCTTCCCTGATGGGGGGGACGCTTCACTCTATGAAAACTCGAAAGTTTCAGATTGCAAAAATCGGAAGTTCTGGATTTACACAGAGAGCATACAACTTGTTCACTTCATCCATATTCTCTAGATTTTCTCACTCAAATCATTCCTGCCCTAAATTCTTGATGTCTTGCCATGATCACAAACCCTTCTGAAGGTGATGAGAGATTTGTTCTTCGAAGGAGAAGCAAAAATCCAAACATTCCTCTAGGGAAAACAACAAGGGCATCAATGAGACAACATGTTCGAGGCACACTTCACATTAATGAGCTAGCTATAGAAATTCAGAAAGAAACCAATGGCAGTAGCAATGACACATCTAGTGATGATGGGGAGGAAGATGGTAAGACATACAAAATGTCTCCTCAAGGGATGAAAAGGAGTGGTAGTTTCATGAGAGGCAGCAGCAGCAGTAGTGGTGGTCATGGTGCTAGTAGTGGAAATGATGGTCATCAACATGGTGAAGATGAGAAAGAGGATGAGCACTCCGGTTAGCCTGTCTTTGTGACCGGGGTTGTGATGAGAAAGCCTAATGTCCCTCATGACTATGTCATAGTTGACTACATGAAACGAGGGATGACAGTGAAGGCAAGAAATGAAAGAGAGAAAAATCCATTCAATGTTAGAAAGGGAAGAAGCGTAGAATATCGGTTCCAAACCAAATTTCATCAAGACTTTTATGAGAGTGCTATACTCAGCAAGAAATACAAGATTGCTCGCTCTCAATATATACATTGGCAAAAGTTTGAGGATATGTAAGATCGCTCTCAACATGAGATCCTATCTCACATATCCGTCTTTTTCAAAATAGCAAGTGGCATAGAATTGAGCAATGATCTCATGTTTGGATGACCGAAGGCAAATGGTACAAGATTAATTACTTTGAGTTTGCTGCCATGTTTGGATTTGGGAAAGCTGACTATGGGCGCAACAGGATCCATATCGGGTCACATCTTCCCAAAGAAGACATGAAGGACATGTACTTGCCTGGGAGAGAGTGGGAGTATGGTGGACCCAAAGGCTTGATTCCATTCTATGGCTATCTCAACAAGTTCTTTCGAAAGATACTTGCTCCAAGAGAAGGTGATGCTCACAACATCTCAGCCTTTGGAAGAAATTTATTGCTAGCTCTATGTCATAGTGAGCCAGAGTTTAGCGTGTTTGACTACATTTGGGAGGAAATTAAGTCCATCTTGGAATCACCTCAAAAGTGTTGCGGTTATGGTGCTTATCTCATGTTTATGATTGACCAAAAGACAAACAAGAGATTTGAGTGTGATTATGTGCATACTCCCATTGACATCAAGAAGGGTTATCATTCCGGATCCACTCTAGCTCAAGTGATACAAACAAGGCAACAAAGTGCTGCCCAAGGTAATAATGTGGCTGCCCCTAATGCTCCTACACATGCTCCTAGTGCTCCACCACCTCATTTTCGCTCTCATTCTCGACGTGGTGGCCCTAGGAGAAAGAAAAACACCTTGAGGTTGAAGAAAATGCAAGAAGTGGCATTGCCAAATGATCCTCCTTCTCCCATTGGCTCCGAAGGACAGCAAAGTGAACCTGAGAATTTAGAGCAACTTAACACAAGATATTAGCAAGAGAATTATTGGCGACAACTATATGGTAGTGGATCATTTCCTAGTGCCTCCTATGTTAATCCTACATATGTTGATCCCTCCACTGCTCCTATGCCTCCGCCACCTCCATTCATGCCTCAGCATCCTCCTTATGATCCTAATATCACTAGTGCTGAGGGTCTTGGATCATGGATATTTGGACAACATCTTGGTGATCCTGGTCAAGGAACAAGTGGACATGGTGGTAAAAAATGATGATGAAGACGATGCTCAGAAGTAGAAGCTTGCAGATGAACTTCCCTCAGGGCTTTGTGGTGATGGATGACAAAGGGGGAGAAGGAGTTGAGATTAAAGCTTCTATCAGTGTTTCTGCCTAGGCAAACCTGGAAGTTCCGGATTTGGGTGTGGTATGCCACATGCTATGTAATAAATCCGTTTTAGCTCGTGCAGATTTGAGAACAACTTGTAATGTGTGATATTGTGTGGTGAACCCTGTTTACTGCTTTAAATTAAGACTTGATGCATGTTAGTTTGTTGAAATGATTTGTTTTGATAAAATGTTATTTTTAGCTAGTTTTGCCTGGCAAACCCGGAGGTTCCGGGTTTGCAATCTGGAAGCTCTGGATCTTTTGGCCTTCAGCCTGATATGCATGGTGAACCCGGAGATTCCGAGTTTCAATTTTGGAAGTACTGGATTTCGGCTGACAGAACTAATTGATTTTCTTTTGTTGTTGTGTGAGATATCTGTCATATGCATCACATATAATTTGTTCACACACTTGTTTTTCACCCCACGGATGCTGAGATTTAGGGGGAGCTCCATATTTTTATGAATATGTGCAAAAGAGCATTTGAGGCCGAAATTGTTGAATTCCATTCAATGGACATATTTAGGGGGAGCTCATCCTAAATCTGAGTTTTCAAAAGCTTCACTGATATATCCTTTTGTAAGCTTTAATCGAGGTTGTCATCAATCACCAAAAAGGGGTAGATTGAAAGTGCATCTAGGCCCCTAGTGGGTTTTGGTGAATTGAATGACACCACGATTAAAGGACTAATCATCTTGTTGAGCATATGAGGAGGAATTGATTGTCATATCAATGGAATATTTGTGATGAAAGATATTGAAAGTAAAGATAAAAGGTTCATATGACAAGATTTGTGACTAGGCTATGATTAAAGTGATGATATTGACAAGTAATGAATACTAAATGGATTGAGTCATGTGTTTGATGACAACTAATTATTCTCATATGCAAATGAAGCTTGCTGACAAAGTTATAGCACTAGAAAGGAATTTCTTTTGAAGAAATGGACAATCTATAAATAGAAGATATAAGTTGTAAAGAATTATGAAGAATGGATTTCATGGATGATTTAATTGTGATACAAACTTCTATGGAGCTTTATATGACGTAAGGATGAAGGGTTGGAATCAGGGATAGTGTTTCAAGGGACTAAGCTTGAAGAGGGGCAATGGGTTTGTGCCAAGGAACCAACGCTTGGGTGAAGAAACTTTTTTTGGATTCAACTTGAAGAATATTCGTCATGTATGGTGTTCATATTAGCAAGTATCAATTTTTCAAGAATTATATTGTGAAGATGGTGATTTGAATTAGAAATGGATTTCATTCAAAGAAGATGCTTCAAGTCATTATTAGCTCAAGGAATATGTGCTCAAAGAAAAGAACAGAACTGATTGCACCCCTCAGGTTGAGATTGATCGAGGCACGACTTGGTACACTTTTGACAAGCTCAAGTGGTTGAAATATAATCTACCTTTGATCTTAAGTATAGGTATGCTGTACTATCAAGAGGGATGCATCATACTGTATTTTGGTTTAGTCTCAGTGCCCAAGAAACCCAGGTGAGTTGAGAGGGACACAAAAGGCTCAAGTGCACATTGGTTAGAACTAAAAGGGGAAATCCTGAAGTTTCGGGTTTGCCAACTCGAAAGTTCCGGGTTTTGCATACATGGCACTAACGGCTAGTTGGTTTGAAAACTCGGAAGTTCCGGGTATAGGAATCCGGAAGTTCCAGGTAGGATGCTTCTTTGGCTGAAATCGTGTGTTTCGCATTTGTTACTCTTGGAGGTCTTGCCTCCTAGACGGTTAGAGGTTGCCCAGCGAGCTCCTAGTCGTGTGATGAGTTGTAGGAAGTTTGTGCAGGTTGCACTTCGCCTCCGCAAGGGAAGAAGCAAGCTTAGTGAAGTGGGGAAGTGGTTGGAAGAAGACCCGACTCAGTGGAAGTGAGGTGGAATAAACTCACATCCTAAAGAGTTTCTCAACGGAGAGTAGGATCCACTGTGCTTTAGTAGCAGCTTTGGTAGCAAGCAGTGAATCCGAACTTCGGTAAAACAAGTCTTTATGTTCTCCACTATTTTTCTTCTCATTGCACTAATTGTAATTTTTATGAAATTGGTTGATCTATTCGGTTGGTAGTGTTTCTGTGTGCAGAAACTGTGTGGACCTACTCCAGAAACTTCACTGAGCCTGCTCTGCATTTGGGGTTTGAATTTGTATTCATTTACTCACACTAGATTTATTACGTTCACTCTGTTCTGTGTGAATCCGGAAGTTTCGGTTTGTAAAATCCGAAAGTTCCGCGTTCGCCTACTGCTCTTCTAAAATCCTAAAATCTGGAAGTTCCGAATTTGCAAACCCGGAAGTTTCGGGTTTGGCAGGCAGTAAATTTTATCCACTGCTTTTAAGTGAAAATTTGTAGGCGTGCATATTCACCCCCTCTTTAAACGATATCACGGTCCTTTCAGGTGGTGATGGATCTCCAGCCCCTGTTAGGCCCCCTCCCCAAAATCTCATTTAGCGGGCTAATTAATCTCATTGCAGTGACACGGACGGGGCTTCTACGACGGAATCAATCGCACCCGCGCGCGCGACCCTGAACAGTAACGGATAGGAAGCCCCGGCCTCCGCTAGGATAGTTAGTCTTTGATGCTAATTGGTCGTTAGTCTTTGGTGCTAATTGGTCATTTCCGCTAATAGCGGCGAGTAGCCCACTAAAATAGCTAAATTCGGCCCTTCATTTAGCGCCACTGCGCATAGTTCTCAGGCCAAAAATTATGTGCTCTGCATGCCTTCTCAAGTGTTTCCACGGTCCAGCCCAAAAAAAGGGTCCAAGAGCCCTTTTCTCAGCTAACGAGGCACCCCAACCTAGCGACACTCAAATCCTCTCGACCTCCTCTGAGCAGTGTGGCGGCGGCGGCTGCTGCTGTGACGGTGTGTCTGGCGGCAGCGGCGGCACCCACAACTGGCAGCAGCGGCGGCCCACAACCGGTGCCTACGGCTGTTGCCGCTGCTCCTGCCAGGGGGAGACGAGGACAGCTACTTCCGGCGCCATGTGTCAGCCAGAGCAACCGGAGGCATGTTTAGTTTTCTTCTTCTCACCCTTAGATGTCTATAGCTCTGTTCCAGTGTTCTTGCGTAATTGTTGTTTTGCTTGTTTAGCAGAGATGTTAGTTTGAATGGTTAACTACTAGCACGCCGTTGCTGCTGTTGCATACTTGTATTGCTGCTTGTTGGTTTGTGCTGCTCGTGCCAAACAAATTAATAATGTGCTTCAATTTGTCATTCTGTGTAAATAAAATTGCTAGTTTCCCTTGTGGAGTAAAATCTCTGGCCAAGTTTCCCCCAATTTGCAAAACTACTAAATGAGATTAGCGGGGGCTATAGTCCACCATAGCCTTATCTTAACCTCTGAAAACCTGACCGCTAAACGTATTAGCCCACTATTTTGAACATTAGTCTTCACTAGCATGAGTATTTATTCACTCCCCCGAACTAACAACCCCCCCCCCCTATTATCGTTGAAATGTCTTCATTTTTTAACATAGTTTTCTACCATATAAATAAATGCACTAATTTTTCTAGAAATTTTTTACATTAATTCTAGATACCTTAAGTAAATTTAAATTTGAAACCTTCGCTTAAGAAAAGATTTTGGTCTATTTAATGTTTTCACTATCCTGCAGTTTGAAAGATATAATAATTAACTTTTGCAGGTTAATTATTCCGCCTATGCTCAAGTTACTTCATGCATTTTTCATTGCAATTTTCTTTTGAGTTTGATTATTATCTTTCTTCGTGCATTTTACCTATTAATTTTTCATTGCAATTGTCTTTCTTCGTGCATTTTTCATTGCAACTTGTTAATGTTACGCTGAGTTTGATTTTCGTCGTGTGTTTAATGTTAATTTTTCCTACAAAAAGTCTTTCTTGCTCATGTTGATAATCCATTCGTACACTGAGTTTGATTTTCGTCGTGCGTTTAATGTTACGCTTCTCATGAAAATGATATCATTTTTTAATCTCAAAGTGTCTCATCTCTTCATTTCTGTTGTGTCTGTGACAAGTTCAATTGTTCGTATTTGTGAGTCTAAATAGGTCCCTTGGTATCGACAATAAAGTGTCTTTCTCTATGTATGCTTACATTGAAGCGTTTACTCTTCACCGCCAAATATTTTCAAATGTTTGATCACTGAAACACTTTATCAGCACGTAAGCTGCCCTATGCAAATATTTATAGGGGCCGTAAATGATCTTAAAATTTAGTCTAGATAATCTAAATACCGGGCTAATAAGGACCGAACTCTTATTTTATATAATTTTAAGCTAAAAATATATAAACACTAAGTTGGATTGTGAAGAGAGCAATAGGATCAAGATCCATTATCATCTTTAAATATTTACTTAAATTTCAGTTCGTGTGACCAAAACATCAATTTTGAAGGACAAGGAATTTGAATGTGTTCTTATCTACTTGAAGAATGCTTATCAGCTTAAGTAAGCTGACCTGCATAGTCTAGAGCAAACCGCTAGCGCGCACGCACCGACGGGATTTCAATCCTTGATTAGGATCTCTAAATTGGTGATTGCACAGATGAGGTGCTCAAGCACGTGGGGCGCCACGAATTAGGTCAAAGTTAGCCTTATTATTAGGTTCCTTACATTTAGATGTATTAGTTCGCTTGGTTATGTATTGATGATGGTTCGATATAAAAATCTAGATGGAAGATATTTTATCTGCTTCTTTACCTTTTAACATGCTTTAAATTTTTGGTAAAAGTCTAGTTTACACCTTTAAATTATCATAAAATCTAATTTTCAACCTTCAACTACAGAATCGGATAATAAGAACCTCCAACTGTTGAAAGTGGGCAAACTTTATCCCCTGAAAAATACTAAAGTTTGAATTTTAAATTAGAACAATGAAACAAGTGCTAACAGTTTTTGAAAAATGTAACATATCTAATGGCACTATCTTATATTGGCATTCTACTTGTCCGTTATTCGGATTCAATTTTTTTAATATTTCTAATATTTATTTTTTTATAACTATGCTTATTATTTTGAATAAAAAAGATTCAAATAGAGCACCAACAGATAGGTTAATTTTTTAGAAAAATTTTGGTACAAGTTCCATATTTTTTTTGTTTAAAATATATTAATTTTGATTTTTTAGATCTAACTTTTTTTTTTAATACAAAACCACTTTTGAAACCACCTAAAGAGTCAAATTTTTCCGGTTTCGACAGTTTTGTGGTATTTGTTATCCGATTTTATAGTTGAAGGCTTTAAATTGGAATATTACGAGAGAGGGAAATTGAGCTTTTTCCTAATTTTATAACAATGTAACCACTTTGCTTTAAGCCTGCTAAATATTTCAAAAGAAGTTGTGTAGTCGAACTGCAGGTAGAACGAAAGAATAGAAAAACTTTACTAGATGTCTCCTGTGATTCTGAGCTGGTCGAACGAGTTGTTCTTACATGCATACATACACTACACAAAAACAATAATCCAAAACTGTGCTCTGATCAATCTGCGGCGGCGGGATCACCGGCTACCTCGCCGCCGTTGGCGAGCGGAGCGCGTGGGTGTGGCTGAGGATGGAGTTGATGCGCTGCAGCCTGAGCTCCTCCCGGAACTGCCGGATGAACAGCTCCGCGCGCGCGTTCAGCTCGGCCTTGCCACCCGGCGCCTCCTCTGCTTTCGTGCGCCGCCGGCTGATTCCCTCCGCCGCCTTCTTCGCTGGCTTCTTCGTCCGCGCCACCGCCGTCGCAGTGGCAGGAACCAGTGGCGGCGGCGACGCTAGCTCCTGCGTGCGGAGCCGCTGGGACAGCGCGTACGCCTCGTCCAAGCTGATGGACTCATCTTGCTTCTCCTCTGCCTCTACCTCTGCCTCTTTCTTTGCCGCGTGTTCTTCTTGCTCCTCCTCGGCCTCGGCCTCTTTCTTCGCCACGTGTTGATCTTGCTCCTCCTCTGCGTCGGCCTTATCCTTCTGGTTCTCCGGTGCCAGCACGGGCGCCGCGTGGTCCTCCTCCGCCGGTGCAGGCGCGATCGGCGGCGCGGCGCTGCTCGCCGCCGTCCCGGCGGCCGTTGCGGCCACCCCCTGCGGACTGGGATGTTCCTGAGCCGCGGCGGCCTCCTCTGCTCCTCGCAGGCAGCAGTAGTAGCAGTGCGGGTCCGAGGACGCAGAAACACTCGCGCCGTCGCCGTCGACCGGCGCCCCGGCGACGCCGCCGGCCGCGGGGTGCGCGGCAAAGATGGAGAAGGACCTGAACCGATCCAGGACGACGGACGAGCCGCTGCGGCCGAGCCTACGCCGCGCCGCCGCCGCCGGCCCTCCGGCTTCGCCCTGCGCTCCGTAGGACATGACGGCTATGGCGCCGACGACGGCGTTGAAGAAGACGAACCACGCCGCGGCGGGGCTGAGCCACGGCGCCAGCGGCCACCAACATAGCGCTACCACCGCCATCTATCCGATCGAGCCCGAAGAATCGATCGGTCGACCAACCGCGTCCACCTCCCCGCTGCCGCCTCTGCCGATCGACGACGAGCTGCCTTTGCGGTCGCTGTTTCGGGTAGTGCTGATGCCTCGTGTGAGATGGAACGACGGAGCTGCTGGTTGGGATATATGTATCTATCTATGTATATATAGAGCGTGCCGTGCGGTGACAGCTCGCCGCGGCTGTCAGTGCGCGGGAAGCAGAGGCT
This sequence comes from Panicum hallii, assembly GCF_002211085.1. Lineage (NCBI taxonomy): Eukaryota > Viridiplantae > Streptophyta > Magnoliopsida > Poales > Poaceae > Panicum > Panicum hallii. The sequence goes on from NC_038047.1 coordinate 35,573,870, forward strand.
AGTGTGGGAACGGTCGGGACAGGTAGGCCGCGTAGATCCGCCGCGGTGGCTGTCTGTGAGGTGTGGCCGAACCAGGCTCCAAAGGGCGGCGACGCGGGGAGGCTGGCGTCGCTGTCCCAGTGGCCGCGTACATCTTTTCGCATGTGTGGACGCTGCAACTGGGCACGAGTTCCACTCGATAGCCAGGGCGACCAGCGAGAAGATTCGCCCTGGGGATTTCTTTATCCTTTTCCATGAAACATGAGCGTGGCTGCCGAGAGCCCGGGGATTAGTTTTAGCAGCGCCTCTGCTTTGCTTTGGCTTCAGATTCAATTACGCGTCTGCTTTTTTTTTTTTGCCCCTTTCGTTCTTGCATTGTCATTGCTCCCGCTCGGTTACCAGGAGGCAAACCTGCCTACCTGCCTACCTGCGCACACCTGGTCAACAAAATAACCACCCGTCTTTCTTTTTCTTTGGAAGAAACGGACGCTGTCGGTGGCCGCCTTGGATTGTTTGCTGCCCCTCTTGGTTTGACGCATCACAGATGTTATCTCCTAGTATAGTTTAGCCTTTGCACTTGCATATCCCCGGGCCATGTGGAAGTGGTGCTCAAGTTCTACTTCTACACCGACGCTGCTAGCTGGCGGGCAAGGCTCCTCCAGGCCTCCAGCACTGCACACAACTCAGACAGAGCCACAGAGGATGAGAGGAGAAACAAGAACCCAGCTTCACCTGTCGATTCCGCCCACAGACGATCAAGGTCGGCCGGCCGCTTCGGTATAAAAAAGCGACGAGAGGCTGAGACGACCGGCGTCACCGATCGTCAGTCAACCAAAGTAAACGAGAGGGGGTGTCAGGTGTGGTACTCCGGATGCGTGAATCCTCTCTAATATGCGTATACAAAGGTGTTGATGGCTATATGCTACTTCGAGCACCTGCTGGCAATGTTGATAAGAGATACAACTATTTTTACAGCAACATAAATATTACAAGTTCATGGATAAATTTGGATCCCCAACCAAACAAATTTTTTTAGCTTTACTCCCTCTCAAATCTTTTCGTTTCTCAGCTCAACACCCGTGTAGGTACTTTGTTGTCTTATCCGGTTTGTGATAGACTTGGTTGTTAGAAATATAGCTGTCTTACGGTATATTTTAATTTTGAGAATTAACATTTTAATCATGATAAATTAGTAAATTACAGTGATCTTATGATCATATTATATGTGCACGTGTTCAAGTTTAATCTTCTATAAAACAAGAACATAAGATAAAATATGAACCAGAGAAGATTTGAGTAGTACCCTGAGGCAGGTCCTTTGTCGGAGGCATTGGATGCGCTGTCACCAGCTGAAGTAGACGTACTACTCGGTTGGTCTCGCTTGAAGTAGTCCAATTTAGTTGTTGCTGGAATATGTACGCAGTGCAGTCCCACAAGCGGTCTTCTTGATGTAGCAGAGGAAGTAGTCGAAGTAGTTGTGTTATAGCCGAAGTAGTCGAACAAGTCACATTGTAGTAGGAAGTAGTCGTACAAGTGTTGAAGCTCGAAATAGTTGTACAGCGAGCAGTCGCGTATTCATATGATCCCCAAAAACCTTATTGCCCGTCTATCCCGAGCGGGATAACTTAGACGGGAGGTTCCGAAGGCCTGCTCACGCAAGCTTTTGTGCGCGTAGAGTGTTGCGTTGAGAATGAATATGCAGTAGCAGCAGAAGAATAAAGGAAGAAGTGAAAGATCTCCTTAGTATAAATATCTTGATTGTGTGAGACTTTTAGAATGAGAAGGACTGCCTCCTTATATAGGTGTGTATGTTCCAGGCTGCGCTAATGGCCATCAATTTGCACCATTATTCACCTCAATCAACACCATTTAACAACTATTACTCTCCAATAGAAAAACCGCTGCTCACAGATCATAACTCCCTAGCATTAACTCGTGGATCTTTTAATTCTTAATTTATTATGAAATAAATAGGCCTAGCCTAAATATTCCAACATCGGTACCAATTACTCTATAAACTTCTGCCCCCTAACATTCATTTTTTCCCCTTTGCACTCCTTGTGTATTCGAGATATATTTAGATGAAAGCATAGCTTGAGCTATGCCAGTTTTTAACTGTTGCAATAGAATTGTTGTTACTTCATGAATCCAAATTTTGCCCTTTATCTTAGTTTCGATCTTACAACATTCAATTTGTAAGAATTGTTTTTTCTTTCCTAAAAAATAGAATTGTGTTTTCCCTCCACATGTTAAGTTGAAACCTAAAAGGCCATCCAGCATGCACCACATTTCCCAAGATGTTGAATTTTCATCTATCAACGAACTATGTTTGTAGTCATATTATTTTAAAAAACAGAATATTTATAATTTAACTATAAATGTAGATATGTTTTAATGTGTTAGTCCAAATATGATAAATTTGAATAAGATAGAAATTTACATTATTCTTCCTTGTGTGTTAGTATAACTTAACAAGGATTGTTACTATATATTTCAATGTTGCAAATCGCAGACTATAAGATTTAGCGGAGTGCTCTCAGAAAAGCTATAGAAGCTATAGTGTTGCTATAGCGGAAGCTATGACCTTTAGCACTATGCAAAATATCATCAAAATTTAAACTCAAATATTAGTAATATCACAAATTTCAACATATATTTCATAAGTACATGGGCATGCATGAGTGGGGATATAGCGGAGATAGCAACGCTATGCTATTGATTTAGCAGGGCTATTTCAAGCTATTGCGGAAATAACGGCATTAGTGGTAATATTTGCAATATCATTGCGGCATCCGTCACTAAAAGCTATAGCGGGCTATTTGCAACAGTGATATATTTAGTCGCTAGCGACTCATAACGAAACATCTTTCATGATTGCTAATCCAAATAAGTTGATAGGTTCACCACCACTCCATGGATGCATGTGTAACAGTCTAGCTATATGGCGGTGCACATCATTCGCATATACGTTGAGTTAGTCTTGTCATATAGTATTAGCATAAGTGAGCAATTTACAAACATGTATGTGAAGTTACTTCTATTTATATTTGGTAATGGCAGGAGATGATAATTTATATGCATATTTAGGTGTTATTTTAGGTTATTTTTATTAATGGTAGACATGGCTAATTAATTTATGTGCACATTTAGTGGATACTTTATGTTGCTTTAATTTATCAATAGTAGGGCTCGGTAATTTAGATGCTTATGTCGGTATTTTACCGGCTGCCCACTGAGGGATATACCCAAGGTGGTAAGTTTTGGTGAGGAGACACCGAGATCAGGAACTCGAAGGTGCAAGGAACACAGGATGTAGTTAGGTTCGGGCCGCGAGGTGCGTAATACTCTACGTCCTGTATGGTGGTTTGTATTCCTTTGGGTGTTGGATGATCTGATGATCTTGTTTTGAGAGGGTCTCTGCCCTCCCTTATATATCCGGGTGGTCAGGGTTACAAGAATCCTAACCGATATCAGCCAAGGAATCATACCAGAACATATCTCGGATAGATTCCTTCCGTATCGGTTAGTTTTATATCTTATTTAAATGGGATAAATAAGAGATAAACGAGATGAATAAGAGATAAGACGGACTTAATCTCTTAAACCTCTTTAAACTACGTTATGTACACAGTCCCGTGGCCTCGGGTCTGACAAGCCCCCGAGTTCTTCGTAGCTAAGTACTGCAGGCTTATCATCAAGTACTTTTCGAAATAGTCTTCGGCTTCTTTGAAGCTCCATCTTGAAGTCCTTCTTCGAATATTTACTTGGCTGCATCGAAGCTATGAGGTGCTCATACCCCGAATTTTATCCTTGATATGGTGTGCGATTGAAAAATCGCACTCCATATGGAGTAGCCCTCGAGCCTTAAGTTGAATCGGAGAATCACGCTGAGGGTCGCATTAGTCTGAAATCCTCCTTACTTTTCAAATAAATTTGAAAAATAAGCAATCGATGCCACGCACCCCGCAGCCCCAGCCTTGAACCTAAATCTCCCAGATTTGGGAAAAAGGATCCAAGAATCGTGGCATTGGTGTTACTCTGAAATCCCGAGAAAAACTCTTCGTCTTCTGCATAGTGAAATTAAGCCTCCCGCTGGTTTATTTAACCGCGCAGTGACTTAAGGTTTCTTCTGCACTCTCAGTCTTCATATGAGTCGTCTTCGAGTAGTTTTGCGGCGTCCAGCCCCCCGAGCTTACGAGCCAGGAGAGCCAAAGGAGCCATGTCGAGTAGTGCGCATCGCCCAGCCCCCGAGCCTGGGAACTAGCGGAACTGCGATGGTATGCCGCGCTACCAGGAGGGTTGTTGCCGAAGCTTGACCTGAAAAAAAGACAATGCACATATTATGTAGCATAATACGAAGATACCGAGTAGTACTCAGTAATAATGTGAAGACACCAAAATTTATTCGGTGTAAAAATTGCTGTGTCGAGCTCTTTTTTAGGCCATTTAAATCTCCCGAGCAGTCCACCTGTTACATTTAAGCACCTGGTCCTGTTTTAGCCGTTGCTCATAGCGTATATGAGATCTTTGTCTCGTGTACGCGTAGAGGCGTTAGGCGTGACAGAAGAGCCAAGGTTTCACGGATTAAGGCATGTGCTACCCGAATAGATTAGCGACCGTTAAGAGGAGACATGCGCAGAAAGTAGTCGTCATGCGACGAAGAGGATGCGCAGTGTGCAAAGGTAGTCGGCGAAGTGTAGCTCTGGAGGGTTTCATGCCCATCGAGAGTCGTATACGGATAAGTAGTCGGCGAAGTGTAGCTCTGGAGGGTTTCATGCCCATCGAGAGTCGTACATGGATAAGTAGTCGGCGAAGTGTAGCTCTGGAGGGTTTCAATGCCCGTCAAGAGACGTACACAGACAAGTAATCGATCATGGTGTAGCCCCTAAGGGTTTCATGCCTGTCGAGAGGCGTACCCAAAAAGGTAGCTGATCTTGTGAAGAACAAGTCGGAAAAGGTATAAGTTACTTAGCTTGATTTGTGGACGAATGTCGACGAAGCCGTGGAGCTCGTTGATGAAGCTGCGATGATTTGTTGATGAAGCTCGACTAGTCGGAGTCGATTCTGACTAGTTTTCAAGTCGAGACGAGTAGTTGATGTAGTTGTCGGCGGGCCACCGATCGTCCTCGCGAAGTCGAAGTAGTCGAACTCGTCGCTGTTGCGCGTGGATATTGCGGCACAAGCCGAAGTTGAACTGGGTCGTCGAGGTCGGCTGTCGCGGTGCATCGATGTTGTAGCGCGAGGTGAAGTCGAGCTGAGTAGTCGAGGTCGCCACGACAACGCTTCATCGTTGCGGCGTGAGCTGGAGTCGAGCCGAGTAGTCGAGGTCGGCGGCAGCATGTCGACATTACAGCGCGAGCTGAAGTCGAGCCGAGTAGTCGATGCATGCTTGTAGATGAGCGAAGAGATTCCGCTGGAAAATCCCATCCGCAGAAGGCTTCATAATCTTATAATGGCTGGGCGCCGGCACGTAGTTGCAGTACTCCAGTAACTTGCTTCACGGGGTGGCGCACGTACGTCTTATTCGTGCATCATGCCTCAGCAGCTTGCTAGCATCTCATTAGCATGTGTGCGCTCGCACCTCTGGCAGCGCATGCATGGGCTTGCATGCGAGCGCATACTCAGGCACCTGGTTGCAGATCGCCTCCCTGGCTCCATGTGGCTTGTCGGGTCGTCGGCGCGATCGCCGCCTCCTGGCTCCTTGTTGATGGTGAGCTCGAAAACGATGAGGACGGAGGCCGCCGCCGGCGTGGTGCAGACTTGGACGATGCAGATCGGCAGATGAAGGTGCAGGCGTGAGTTCGGCTCCTCCTTTTCCTCTGCTCCCCTTGTGCCCACGCCGGTATAAGCTGGCCGATCGTAACAGATAGAGTGTGTCGCCGCCGCTTGATCGGAGGGGATCCACGTTATATGGATCCGGTTAAAGATTACTGCCATCGAGTTTATCAGTGGATCTTCGATGCGCTCCCCTACCTGGCGCGCCAGCTGTCGGTATTTTACCGGCTGCGCACCGAGAGATATACCTAAGGTGGTAAGTTTTGGTGAGGTGACACCGAGATCAGGAACTCGAAGGTGCAAGGAATACAGGATGTAGTCAGGTTCGGGCCGCGAGGTACGTAATACCCTACGTCCTGTATGGTGGTTTGTATTCCTTTGGATGTTGGATGATCTGATGATATTGTTTCGAGAGGGTCTCTGCCCTCCCTTATGTATCCGGGAGGTCAGGGTTACAGGAATCCTAACCGATATCAGCCAAGGAATCGTACCAAAACATATCTCGGATAGATTCCTTCCGTATCGGTTAGTTTTATCTCTTATTTAAATAGGATAAATAAGAGATAAACGAGATGAATAAGAGATAAGACGGACTTAATCTCTTAATCCTCTTTAAACTACGTTATGTACACAGTCCCGTGGCCCCGGATCTGACAGCTTATCTAAAATGTTATTTTTCATAATAAAATGTCGATATTTTATGTGCATATTTTAGGAGATTACCTGACTAAATTTTCATAATGGCAAGCACCCTAAGCTATATTAGCTGTAGATTGGTTGGTCACGTTTTCTGTGATGGAATTTGCTCGCACATGTTCCAATCTCTAACTCAACACATCGGTGCTTCAATTTTCACCTAATTATTATTTTAGTGGTAGGTGGTATGCTCATCTATATCGATATTTGCGGTGACTTGATTAATCTTATTTTAGGCCATTCGCTTGTGTTCATATGGGTGTTGTTTGCATGCGTGTCACTATAAAAAATGATTTTTACAACGCCTAGTTTTTTCTTAGGCCTCGTTTTTTTCCAGGGTGGCCCAAAAGGTAACGTGCTGCCGTAAAAGGGGCGGATTACTGTAGTATTCGACTTGTCCTAAAAATATATTTTTAAAGCCGGGTGATGCCATCGTCCGCTCTCGGAAATAGCCACTAGGGGCGGGCATCACCTACCCCTTGTAATGTCACTCATCCCTAAAAATATATTTTCAAGGACGGTTAGGCACCCGCTCCTAAAAATAATTTTCAGGGACGGGTCATGACCCACCCCTACAAATGGTCCATCACAATTCATACTTTTTCATATGATATCGAATGAAGTCAAACTTTATATCAAAATTTTATAGATTGACGAGACTTAAAATTTTATAGCTGATAATTTTTTATTTAAGGTCATTTAGTAGTCCAAAAAATTATTATAAGTTCTCTAATTTTAAAGTCTAGAAGTTTTGATTTTTTTCAAACAACCTTAGAGTAGCTCCATATCTAAGTTGTAGTGGTAAGGTTTAAAATTTATAGTTTATAAATTATTCATTTAAGACCGTTTAGGATACCCACGATTGAATTGTTGTACTTTATAGTATGTTTCTTGTCCTATATAGTATCTCATACATGTAGCTCAAGTCATACTTTAAGGTTTCCACAATCTTAACCTTTATATACAATAAAATATGCTTGGCATATTGTGTTTGGTATCTATAATTCACAATAACCATTGTGTATAAGTTTTACTTTTGTATACAATAAAATAGAAAAATATTTTCAGGGGCGGGTGGTGGCGTCACCCGCTTCTACAAATCGATTTCAGAGTTAACACAAAAGAATAGTATACTTCATAGAGTTATAAGAGACTCTGGTGGTAAGGAGGGTACGCGCGAGGCTTGAGGTAAGCGGTTCAAACTCGGGTTAACGCAAGTGTGCATATTAGAGGGGTTTGTGGTGGTGACTGGTTGGCTGGGATATTTATTTTCTTTTTTATTTTGGTATTTTTAATTTTTTCTGATTGTTTTTTATTTTCTGGAAATTGATTTGTAGGGGCAAGTGATCCCCTCACCCACCCGCTACAAATATGATTTGTAGGGGCGGGTGATCCCCTCACTGTGGCAGAACCAACCTGAATTATACCGGCTCAAGTACCTGAGTCCATTCCCGAGGGCTCCAACGTGCTTCAAACGGTATAATCCCTTGGCCTGTCGGGTAACGTCCCGATAAACCACCGAATACAGGATCAAATAAGGTTACCTCACACGAAGGTGAGACCAGAGATACAGTCACCATCATATTTTACATCACAAGGATTTACATTACAAGGGTTTCCAACAGTAGTACGAAGTTCCAAATTTAGAGAAAACATTACAAACTGTTAAAGTTACGGTTTTTGGCAGCGGAAAAACATACGCGATGATTTACAATACGTCTTCAAGACGGATGTCATGCTAAGTCCGGGCACGACATCACTTGGGATCATCAGCGTTGGCCGGGGACGGATCCCATTCCACGGACCAACCATCTGGAAGAGCACAGAGCCAAGACAGGGAAAGAGTAGGATCTTCAAAGATATTACCTGAAAAACATATAACTAGCAAGACTGAGTATACTAATACTCAGCAAGGCTTACCCGGAATTGGGTATACTTTAGCCCGTAACTACACTCATGAAGGCATTGTAAAGGTTCTGGGTTTATTTTCAGCGGAAAAGCAACAAAGAGTATATTCTACTTTCAAATTTTAGCTTTCAGATTCTAGCTTGATTAACCATTCTAGGTAAGCACCTATACTAAACAAGTAAGATAGAGATTATCATCCATCATGATTATTCCATCAACAATTACACTTTTTACTCTATGTGGTAAAAGGGATAAGCAGTCTCAATCCTCGTGAGAGGCAGACGATTCTGAATCGAATTTAACCTTGCAAGGTAAACCTAACACACACGCTTGGAACATCCAAAGATCGTTCCGAAGCAACCGTTTCCCTCATATTCCGGGTTATGGATCAGGGCCACCACAAGCGACTGCAGGACCGTACGCACACCAGTTGTGCAGGACATACGTCTGTAGCGTGACTACAAAATCCGTATGCCTGTCTGCCATGTAGAACGTACTCCCACACGTCGGTGCGTGTAAACATAAAATAAAAGTCGAGTGGTGGAGACGTGTTCCATTTGCCGGGCCATTCGGGTACTAGGCTTACCGCTTACCATATTTCGCGGCATGTGGCTAGTACTTTCAAACGCTTAGCCACCACTACCACATGCTGCGACCTTATCAACTTTATTCAAAACAGACAGGGTAAAACTCCAGGTCATGATACAGTACATGACCGTGTCCATCATCCTTATAGTGGTTGCAGAATTGTAAACAAGCAACTCCTATATCGCGCGAGTGACAGGAAATCACCCGACTTTTACCGGTCCTATTTAGCAGAGCATCTAAACGATAAGGACTCGGGTACAATACATTGGATTCCTAAGATATCATGCAACTAGGGTTTCACTCCAACTCCTAGACGTAATGCAACATATACAATGTATAAGTGAAATGGTAATAACTTGAAATATTGGGATATGCATCGGGGCTTGCCTTTACTGGTGGGGTTGGAGTCAGGGATGTTAGTATTATTATCTTCCGAACTTTGGCTCGGGGCTTCCGATAATCCCTTGGTGACGTTCACTTGATTTTTAGAAACATCCTCTGCAGACTCCGAGGAGATCTCGTAGGTACCGTTGCAGAAGTAGTCGTATCTACATGCAATGCAACATTACATTCAAATGTGCACATAAAACTATCTTAACTCACGATAAAGTTACAATTCAACACTCATTTAACATACTACCCACATAACAACCAAAAAGACCTGAGACTGAACTTAGACAGAGCTTTAGGGGGACAACTAATTAGAATTGGCTACTTGTTGAAGATGACAACAGAGCCGATTGGAACAACAGGGGTTTAGCCGATAGAATTGGCAAAGGAGGGAGCTATCTACTTTGCCTTAGGAAATCGGCTGATTTCCGTTTGAAAGAGAAATTGGCATGAGTAGTTTCTGTATATGAGCAGAAGAGATTAACCGGTTTGGTTTCACCAAAGGTTAAAATGGCTGATAGAGATAGGAATATTAAAGGTACAATGTGTCAAGGATAGATCAAGGAAGGATCTTGCTGATTAGATCTAGTTATCAGCATATTTTTGCCTAACTGAGGGTTGGTGTAACGGCTTGCCTTATTCGACGAGGGTGCATCAGGTTTAGCCGATTGATGTGCTTAGGTTGTGCCTAACAGAGGCGTGTCTACTGTGCTATCTTACTGATCTAGGGTTGTGTACTTGGGTCTGGGTAGCCGATTGATCAGTGCATCGGTTTCCTAATGGTTTGATGGAAGCATCGATTACTTAACAGAGGGGTGATTCCTAAAATAGCTGTATCTTAACTGAGATGTGTTTAAGTGTTATCCTAGGTAACTAGGTATGGTTTTATCGGCTTGATTACGTCAGCACAACAATTGAGTGACGTACAGCCGATTGGAGTGTGGTTGAGGATATGTAACCGATAGATATCTAGCCGTTCTCTCAGTTGATAAATCGGCTGATAGAAGTGTGTGGGTAAGGATGGGAAAACTAAAGATTGATCGGCCATATTTTGATGGATATGGAAGACAACTAGAATCGGCTTGGATCAGCCGATAGCAAGAACCTTAAGATCGTGTGTGCATCTCTGATGCATCGACTATGTGCAGTCGATGTAGGACAGAATAAAAGAATTGTATCGGTGGTAGCCGATATTAGAAAGACATCAACCGTATCAGCTTACTAGCCGATGATAGAAGCATATCAAAAGAAATGCATCGGCTGATAGCTATTACACAGAAATATCATAGATTCAAAGGAAACGGATGCTTAGCGGCTGAGCTGATAGTCGACGCTGAAGCATAGCTGCAAAGATGTATCAGCTAAGCAGCAAAAGCACATGAACTAACAAGGATTCTTATATGAAAAGGAACTTAAGGAGACTGCAATCAAAACAAGGATAAAGTCTTGATGGCAGGGATATAAGCACTCGTGTGAAAGGATTAACTAAATATCACACATCTCCACTTGAGGCATACATCCTATGCTTTACCTTTCAGCTATAACACATGCTTAACACATAAGGTACAAATAAAGCATTCATTTCCTAATATTTAACCTAGACCACAAATTAAAGACTTTCAACTCCAGACCACAACATAAAACTTGTAGGTTTTGACCTAAGGATTCAAATAAAACTGATTTTGTATTTTTATGAACTTCTTACGAAATTCTATGGAATGTAGAAGTTCACTGATTTGAAATAAAGAAAGCTCTGGAAATTTTACAGAGAACACCCTAGAACCTTCTAAATCAAAGCAATTAAGTCCCTGGTCGGGGAAAACAGAGAACAGGAAGATATCGACGATGTTCCGGCAAAGGTGGTCGCCGGTATTAGGAAGATTCAGTGGATCAGGGCAAACCTTGGGGTAACTTTGGTTGTGGAGGAGAACGGGCAGAAAGTGAATTCCCGCGATGAACAGAATCGGCGATGAGAAGAGCTCGACGGTGGCGAGGTTCTGTGGGTGACGAAGAAGTTTGCTAGGGAATTGTAGTGGGTGAAGAATGGCCGGAGGGATAATCCTCACGGTGATTCGTGGTGATGGCGATTGGCTGGTGATGTTTCGGCGAAGGGATTCAAAGAAGCTCGATAAGAGGGTCCAGGAGCTTTCTTGATGTGTTGTGGTCTTGCTCGGATGATCGACGAGGAATAAGAACTGCTGGACGTCATGGACTTATGGGACGAGACGATGGAACCGGATTAGTTCGCTAAGCCGACTCCTCCGCGAACCTCAGGGTTTTCCTGCTCACAGGCCAAGCCTCCTCTGCTCACGCAGATGCACTGCAGAAACACATCCGGTATGCCCGTGCAGTTACTTGCAGGGCCGCCGTGCCTGGCCGCAGCCCCTGTGCGCCACTTCTGCTCGCACAAGATGTAGCTCTGCCGCACTTTCCGCCTGCTGCGACGTCGTCCGGGTTGACCTACCGCCGCCGCCGGCAGAACGCTTCCGCTCCACACTTGCGGACGCGCCAGTCCAATTCCGCCCGGACCTCCGCCTTCGCTTCGCCGCGCCACACTCGCCCCCTCTGCCTCTGCGAGGGCCATGGTCTGCTCGCACCTGGCCACCTCCAAATCCTCTACGAGTAGTTCACAGTGCCGCCTGATCTCGTCCGCTGCTTTCTCCTCAACGGCTTCCGACGTTCTCCACGCGCGGCTCTACTGCTCCCGTACGGATCCGCCCGCAGCCGCTGCACTGCAGCTCCTCCCGCACTGCGCGTGACTTCCCTGCACACCGTCGTCCTGCACGCCGCGCAACTGCTTGTCGTTGTCCTGCACAGCTCCTCCTCCTTCTCCTGTTGCCAGTCCCACGCTTGCTTCGGCCTTGTCGGGTCGCATCTGCACATGCCCGAGCCGCGCGCATCCTTGACCCGCTCCCACTTCACAGGATCGGCGTCGGTCACCTCCAGGTCTTCATGCGTGCGGTCCGCTCCCCGGTGCTGCCCCCGTGCGGATCCACGTCAGGCCGCCACGCCGCCGCCGCCCAACGCCCGCTCCGTGCTTGCGCCAGCCGCTCCCGCAGCCCGCTCACGCCGCCGGCTCGGGCCGCCAAGTCCTGCGCCCGCACATGCGCCTGCCCAGCACTGCGCGCCTCTGCTCCGGCCGCCCAACGCCGCAGCCGTCAGTCCCGAGCACCTGCTCCAGCGCCTACCGCGCGCCAGTCCACCTCCCGCGCTCACCCGGGGCCGCGCCGCAGCCGCGCCCGCTCGCGCCGCCCGAGCCGCACGCCAACACCTGCGCCTGCCGCCAGCGCCCGCGCACCTCCACGCCTCCTGCGCGCGCTTGCCCACGCCTGCTCGCACCGCGCGCTCGCTCGCGCCAGCCGAGCCGCCACAGCCACCCGAGCCCGCGCCGAGCCGCAGCAACGCCAGCCACTCGCCTGCGCTAGCGTCGCTCCTCCCGCGCGCGCGCCTGCTGCGGCCGGCCGCCCGACCTGCACTGCCCAGCCGAGCCGCGCCGTTGCCTGGTGGAGGAGAGAGAGAGAGGAAGAAAAGAAGTACTTGGATGGAGCTGCCGCCAGTGGGGAAAGAGAAAGGGAACGGCAGATAAAAGAAGAGCAGAGGAGAAGGAGAAATGGAGTTCTCCCAAGGACTTATGCGCAATTTTAGAAAACTGCAGGGACCTTTCTGTAAAACATAAATTTTCCATTAATCTAAAACTCTAATGAAGAAATGCCCAAAACGAAAGTTGGAGAGTTTTTCAAACTCTACAACATTGCTTCAGGGCTCAAGTTCAAAAACTCAAAACTTATGTCTTTACACGTGAATTTTGAACAAAGATTGGATTTTAATTACTTTTGTCCTAAAAAGTGTAATATCATAATATTTAGGGCCTAAATGTCAGACCCGGGGCCACCGGGCTGGGCACATAACGTAGTTTTAAGAGGTCTAAGAGATTAAGTCCATCTTATCTCTTATTCATCTTGTTTATCTCTTATTCATTCCGTTTAAATAAGAGATAAGGCTAACCGATACAGGGGGAATCTACTCGAGATATGTTCTGGTACGATTCCTTAGCTGGTATTGGTTAGTATCTTTGTAACCCTGGCCAGTCGGATATATAAGGGAGGTCAGGGACCCCTCTCAAAACGAGAAGATCATTAGGTCATTCTACACCAAAGGGAATACAAACCACCATACAGGACGTAGGGTGTTACGCTCCGTGCGGCCCGAACCTGTCTAAAGTCTTGTGTTCCTTGCACCTTCGAGTTCCTGATCTCGGCGTCTCCTCACCCAAAACTTACCACCTTGGGTATATCCCTCGGTGGGCAGCCGGTTAAACACCGACACTAAATGCAAGCATTTATGACACGTCATGATGACGGGATAGACACGTCATAATAATTGGATAGACATGTCATGATGACTTGCACCTTTAACACTTTTGCCCTGAGTAACTTTGAAAGTTACTTTTGTAAATCAAATACTTGCATAAAAGGACTTGTACTTTTATAAAATTACATAAATACCCTTATTTTCACAACTTTACCCAAAATTTTTACACACTTCAACTCATACATTTCAAATGAAACTTTTGGATAAATATATATATATATTTCTTACAGGGGATAAAGTAGGAAAAACATGTTTGCAAAACCACCCTTCACTTATTTTGAAGTTACCTCCTATCTAATTATATTTTGCGAAAACAACCCTAGTTTTTCCATAATTACAAAAATACCCTTCTTACTTGCACTTTAAATTTTCAAAAGCTTCACACAAACATACACAAGCTTTACACTAACAAGCACATACTTCACACTAACAAATTATGTGCCTAATTTACAGGTACTTGACTGTCACACTCACTCGTCCCTAAAATTGCAATTTCAGGGTGAGACGGGGCGGGATAGGGCATGACCGCCCCTGGAAATGCATTTGCAGAGGCGGGCGCGCTACTCGTTCTTGCAAACAACTACTTCTACCTATGAAAAGCAGGGGTGGGTACCGCACTGAAGCGTCTCCCCATCAGGGAGGACTTAAAAGTGTTGCTTTATCAGTCCCAGGAGGCTGATAACACTTTTATTACATCAGACGGTACATCACCGTACAACTCTACGCGGTAATGGGCAGTGAAACGCCACTATCGCGAGGATTACAACTAGAACCCACACCACTACACTAGCTACGAAAAGGGGGTCATCAGAGTCTTGCGCCATGCGGAACTTCAGCGGTGGCCCTGACCACAGGCGTGACTGGGTGCAGGACGGAACCCTACTCGATGTCTTCGGGGATGTAGTCGGGGTCTTTCGCTGTAAAAGTAAGAATGGGGTGAGTACAAACGTACTCAGCATGTCCAATCACACCGCGGAGGGGATATAACAGAAATAAATGCACGGGTTAATCCAAGGATAAGGTTATGGTTTTATTTTGCGGAAAAACTCGGTTTTATGCAAAGGTTCGTTTAAAACATTTTCAAAACAAGTTTTCATATACCAAGGAGCAAGTGCTGTTGATCCACACAGGATCCGAACTTTAAGCTGCTACTGGAATCCCCGTCCATCGTAGCCCACGGCACAACTGCCAGACATTTTCCAAATAACACACACACCTATCCCAGAGAAACACTAGTTATGTGACCACACCGTAACTTGCCCAATACCGTGGGCACGGCTATTCGAATAGATTTTAACTCTGCAGAGGTGTGCAACTTTACCCACAGGTGGGGTACCACAGCACGAACACCTTAGTGCCAGTGCAGATCCCATCAAAGCCCTTACCCACCTTAGCTAGACCTGGCTAGCCACCACGGGATCTATCAAGGGGTCATTCGACCTATCACCGAGGTTTAACCGGGGCATAAGTCTCACAGAACTTATCCCGTCTCCTTGATCACCCGTTGCTCCCAGCTCTCCTGATGGCTATCAGACTAACTAGTGGGGTTAGACTAAGCCGTTGCCCATACAACGGTCAAGTGGTTTGCACGACAGGAAGCTAGGTGAGACGACACATCAACTCGGTCCTTAGGGGTGACAAGATGGATATCTCCCTTTCACGCTCAACCACACAGGTACGAGCATACCAACGGCAATTCACACAGAAATGCCATCCATCCCGTCTAACTCACTTTTCAAAACCACATTTTATCCCTTCCCACACGCACACACACTTTCTTTGCAAAAACCAGGTGGTCAAGGTATGGTTATCACAAGTAAGGGTGGCTATCCTACCATGTTTTCAGCACACAAAACCATGCAATTTTATAAAACAGGCCACTGGGTTGTGTTTATAAAAACTAGGATAGAAACATGCATCAAAGGGTGGAGTTGAACTTGCCATCGTCAAGTCCTTGCGGGAGATCCTGATCGAAGCACTGTCCCTCGGGTTCGGGGTCGCAAAACTGGTCCTCGTTCGCTTGGTCACAGTCGGGACCTTCCTCGTTCACTCCGTGTCCTACGACGCAAACAAACAGACACACAATCAAGCGAAAGAACTAAAAGCTTTCATCGTTGAGTTTGAATCGGAATTAATTTAGTTACAGAGACAGGGGTAATATTTTTGGGTGGTTTCTTAATGGCGTGGCTAAAACTATACTAGAAAGGGCGTGGTAAAGTTTCGGGTCGATCGGAGGTCGTTTCGCACATAAAATGACGAGGCGAAGGGGGTTTCAGGGATTAAACGGGGGTCCAGGGGCTTGTTCGTAAACTTTCTAAAAACAGAAGGGCCTATTTGTAAATCTTAAAACATAAGAGGCACAACAAAAAGTGCGAGGGATCCACTTGAAATTGACTTATATCATGGGGGGGGTCTAGTTTTGGAAATAGCAAGGAGAGGGGGCTCATTTTGCAAGGTTGTAAAAGGGTGGAGGGGTCCCTAAACAAATAGAAGGGAAGGGAGGGGCCTAAGGGCAAAATGCCCCTTCTTCCTCCTCTCCCCACGGGGAAACAGAGGATGGGGAAGGGAGCCTCTGCGCCAGCCGTCTTCGGCGGCCTGAGGCCCGATGGCAGCCCGGGGGGTGGGGGAAAAGGGAGAGGGGGGCGTGGGGAACCAGCTCCCAGCCTTACCTCGGGCCGGGGTGGTGCGTGCAGGTGGGACGACGGGAGCAGGGGCGGCGGCGTTGGGCGGTTCGGCGGGGCGGCGCTGGAGGCTAGGAGAGGAGGGGCCACACTACTAGAAAACGGTCTATCGGTACCAGCACGTTAGTACCGGTCAAGGACGAGCCGGCACTAACGTGCCTCAACAGTGTCAGGCGGGCACGTTAGTGCCGGCTAGAAATACCAGCCGGCACTAACGTGCCATCCCTCCAACTGCTAGAACGGTCAAAACGCACGTTAGTGCCGGTCGGCATATCTAGCCGGCACTAACGTGGTCAATTACAAGTTTGTGCCGGCTATCTGCTCTAGCCGGCACTAAACGTACACATTTAGTGCCGGCTAAAGCCACTAGCCGGCACTAACTTGCCCTGTATATACCGGCCACTCCAAACCCAGCCCTCCATTTAATTTGGCACTCCTTCTTCCCCAGCCTTCAACCGAGCTCTTCTCACTCCCATGGCGTGTTACAGGGGAGGTGCTGCCCATTTTTCCCCAAATTTGTGAGGATTTCACCCATCCAAGTGCACCAAAGGTTAGTATCTTCTTCCACTCTTCTTTCACGGTGTTTATTCTTTGTTTCATGCTTTCTAGATAAAGAAAATAGTGATGAATTTGAACTTCATGTGGTCGTCAATATTCACCAGATGTATCTATGATGAAAATAAAATCAGTTTTAACAAAGTGAGCCAAATAATATCTACAGCTAAAATGGGGTAATTGAACATATAAAGACAGCACTTGGTTGGATGTTATGCAAATCTAACGTTCATAGATGCAAGTGGTTACAAAGACAGCCATACGCACAGCAAAGAAATTGACAAATTTGGATTTCAGTTTGTTAGAAACAAACATTGGAAGGACTTGTCCCCGGTAGTTATCACAGCTTTAACCCTGGGTTAATGAGTTAGAGTGAATATAAGGAAAATTTTTGTGGCACCATGGCTCTGAATAAAAGGTGCCAAGGTGGAGTACCTATCAGATTGAAATTAATGTGTGCTATATGATTTATTAACTTCAGTAGCAGATTTTATTCCACAACCGAATATGAATACTCAGAACAAAACTTTAGGGAAGAATAATGCATAACACATGCGATGATCACTGTGTCCAATCAGTACATAATTACATATAGAACAATGCTAATGCTTAACACAGGTAGTCAGCCAGTATCTGATAGCAAGAATTCACGGGACACAAAATTGCTCTTAATACTGAAATGAACAAGAACTAATAAAGCTGCAACTCGTGACAATAGTCATTTAGTCCGATAAATAAAACAACACTTTATAAGGCAACCGCATCATGTTAACACTAGCTCGTGAATTTCATATATATTTCGAAGCAGAGATGTGTCACTATAAAACCAGAGATGTCCAAACAGCATGCCTCATCAACATCCAAAGAAATGGAAATAACCAAAAGTTACCTTTTGTTATGCTTAGTCAAGTAAAGGATTCCATTTGGACTTTTAGCGTAAGGAATCTAGGTACTACATGGCAATCTAGGTACTACACGAATTTCAATTACCCCATTTTAAGGTTGAGGAAAAATGAGAATATTTTAGGTTAATTTAGTAGTAATGAGAATATTGGTAAAGCATAACATTGATAAATTTGAAAACTTTGTACTTCCAGTTTCCTGTGCAAGTTGGATTTAGGAATTACTCTTGTTTGTTGTACAAACAGACCTACCATTCTACCATTTGATATCTAACCTTAGTATCGTGGTTTGAACTGGATTAAAGTTTATACTACCACATTTCCTTTACTGTTAACAAAAAAAACATTGTTGATATCTGGGTACCTTGAGTTCGGATGAGATTTCTTTATTGATCTATTTGGATGCCACAATACAAAATTATTAACTATTGGTCAGGTACATAGCATCTGAGTGTTCAACCTTTTGAAATAAAACATGCTCTGAAATTATTGTACGATGTTATGTTTTTGATGGTTAACTATTCATCATGATTTTGGCTATATCTCAGTACAGATTTACTTACCAAATTGTCACTCAAATTCTCATAAGCCATAAAAGTTTTAGGCTTCTAGCTAGTAATTTGATGATGTTTGACTTGTGGCCTGTGCAGCTATTGCTAGTATCATCTTCTTCAGGGAGTTTTCAGTTCTACTCCAGGTATACTTTGTAGCATTGATAGCGACTGTATCAAAAAAACAAAATTTTGATGTTTTCTTCTTATGCTCTTAAGATCTTATCCATTTGCATTTGAACTTTCTTTTAACCAGTGATGTTCTGAACTTCTGATAGATAAGCCTCTCAATTTATATTGTCTCCTAATAAATGAACTGTCTTCCTTGATCCATTGGTATTCTATCTTTGTACTACCCCCTGTCAATCTTTCAGCGTCATTGCAGTAAAAGCATGACTAAGAACATGATGTTTACTTCATTCTTGACTTTTCGATACAGTTTCTCACAGTTTCACTCTCAAAGCTACTCCCTCCGTTCCGTTTCAAATTATCAGTCGTTTAGACTTTTCTAAATTCATAGTACAGATGAGCATGATTTTTTTTTAATTTGTACAGATGGACCGGCAATGGATGCACGGAAGCCGGAGCACCTCGGCGTGGATTCAGGGTTTAGATTCTTTTCTCAAGGCAGCAATGGCAAATAGGTCGCCAAAGGGTTTAATGTGTTGTCCATGCAGTGTTTGCGAAAATAAAAAGGAATTCCGGAAAAGAGAAACTCTATGGAATCACCTGGCCTTGAATGGTTTCATGAGTAACTATAGCCTTTGGACTAAGCACGGTGAAGTTGGAGTTACGATGGAAGATAATGAAGAAGATGACGATGGTGATAACAATCTTCCAGATTGGGCATGGGTTCATGAAGCAGGTGGCTTTCAAGATGAACCAATGGACGAGGGTGAAGCAAATGTTGCACAAGAGGAGCCACCTGACGAGCTAGGTCAGGCGTTGCTTGATGCACAGAAAGAGAGTGACACTGTGAAGGAGGCATTAAAGTTTGAGAAGATGTTGGAGGATCACAAAAGGCCATTGTTCCCTAATTGCAAACCGGAGCAGAAGAAGTTGGGTACCACGCTAGAGATGCTGAAATGGAAGGCAACTAATGGTGTCACCGATAAGGGATTTATTGAGCTATTAAAGATTGTAAAGAACATGCTTCCTGAGGGTAATGAACTGCCGTCAACAACATACGAAGCTAAAAAGATGGTTTGCCCTCTTGGATTGGACGTGCAGAAGATTCACGCATGTCTTAACGACTGCATCCTGTATCGCGGCGAATACGAGAACTTGGAAGCTTGTCCTGTTTGTAGCGCATTGCGGTATGAGATCAGGCGAGATGATCCAGGTGATGTTGATGGGGAGCCGGTAAAGAAGAGAGTTCCCGCAAAGTTGGTGTGGTACTTCCCTATAATACCACGTCTGAAGCGCTTTTTCAAAAACAAGGACAACGCTAAGTTGATACGGTGGCACAAAGAAGACCGTAAGGAGGATCACATGATCAGACACCCAGCAGATGGGTCCCAGTGGAGAAACCTTAACCGAGAGTATCCTCAATTTGACAACGACCCAAGGAATATAAGATTTGCTCTAAGTGTGGATGGAATGAATCCGTACGGTGAGTTTGGCAGCGCTCATAGTACATGGCCCGTGACCCTATGTATGTTCAACCTTCCTCCTTGGTTATGCCTGAAGCGTAAGTTCATCATGATGCCGGTGCTTATAGAAGGGCCAAAAGAACCTGGCAACGATATTGATGTGTTCCTGCAACCCTTGATGGATGATCTCTTACTGCTCTGGAAAGAAGAAGGTGTACATGTGTGGGATGAGTATAAACAGGAGTCTTTCAACCTCCGAGCTTTGCTTTTTGTATGCATCAATGATTGGCCTGCACTTGCAAAACTTTCGGGACAGTCGAACATGGGATACATGGCCTGCACCCACTGTTATGATGTAACCGATAGCATTTATTTGAAACACTGTAAGAACTGCGTATACATGGGCCATCGCCGATTCCTTCCTACCGATCACCCCCTAAGAACCGAAGGGAAGCATTTCAAAGGAGAGCCCGAAACTCGTCGTAAGCCTCTGTTCCGTAATGGAAAGCGTGTGTTCTCGATGATCAAGGATGTGAAGGTAGTATTTGGAAAGGGTCCCGGTAGCCAACCTGTTCCGAAGGATGACCAGGGACATGTTCCAATGTGGAAGAAGAAATCTATATTGTGGAACCTACCTTATTGGCAAGTCTTACAGGTTCGCAACACAATTGATGTGATGCATCTATCGAAGAATCTTTGCGTCAACCTACTAGTCTTTCTTGGAGTGTATGGTAAGTCAAAAGACACATTGGAAGCAAGGCGCGACATGTGGATGCTAGCCGGGCGACAAGGCTTGCAACCCGAGAAGAGAGACAAAGGACGCCACTATTTAAAACCTGCCAGCTATAATCTGAGTAAAGAGGAGAAGGAAAGCATGTTCGATTGCTTGAACAGTATCAAGGTCCCGTCTGGGTACTCCTCAAATATACAGGGCATAATAAATGTGAAAGAGAAGAAAATCCAAAACTTGAAGTCCCATGACTGCCACGTTCTGATGACACAATTACTTCCGGTTATACTGAGGGGTGTTCTACCGGAAAATGTGAGATTGGTAGTTGTAAAGCTTTGTGCATTCATGAATGAAATTTCACAGAAAGCAATTAATCCAAATAATCTAATAAAGCTGCAGAAAGACATTGTCGAATGTCTTGTCAGCTTTGAGATGGTCTTCCCACCTTCCTTCTTCAATATTATGACACACCTTCTAGTTCATATTGTGACAGAAATAACTATTCTGGGTCCTGTTTTTCTACACAATATGTTCCCTTTCGAGAGGTTCATGGCAGTATTGAAGAAGTACGTGCGTAAACGTTCTCGCCCAGAAGGATGCATTGCTAAGGGCTATGGAACCGAGGAGGTCATTGAGTTTTGCGTTGACTATCTTCCTGATCTCAATCCGATTGGGCTCCCCGTGTCACACCATGAGGGGCGACTAAAGGGAAAAGTAAAGGGAAAAGGCACACTAGGAAAGAAATGTAATGTGCACATCCCTTGTAGTGAATTCAGCCAAGCAAACTTCACGGTTCTTCAGAATTCATCCAAGGTGGCTCCATATATTGATGAGCACATGAATATTATACAGTTTGAAAATCCACAAAAGAATCTTTCTTGGATTACACGCCAACATATAAAATCTTTTGACGGCTGGTTTAGACGAAAATTATTGGGCAACAACACAGTTGATCAAGAACTTCAATGGCTGGCTAGGGGACCATCAATCACTGTCCAGCAATACCAAGGGTACGAAATCAATGGGTATACATTTTATACGAGAGCTCAAGACAAAAAAAGCACCAACCAAAACAGTGGTGTCCGTATGTGTATAGTAAACAGTAATGGAGAAAAGAACAACTACTATGGTGTCATAGAGGAGATATGGGAACTTGAATATGGACCCATAGTTGTCCCTTTATTTCGTTGCGAATGGGTGGCTGGAGGAGGCGTAACGAAGGACCGGTATGGGATGACCATAGTTGACTTTAAAAAGATTGGATATAAAGATGAACCATTTGTTCTAGCCAAGGATGTGACACAAGTGTTCTATGTGAAGGACATGTCGAGCAAACCGAAGAAGAAGTCAGATAAGACGCCTGAAGCAGACAAGGCTGGAAATGAGCCGAAACGGCTCATAGTTCTTCCAGGAAAAAGAAAAGTTGTTGGAGTTGAGGATATTTCGGACAATTCGGAAGATTATGACCAGATTGATGACCTTCCTCCATTCTCAGTTGACGTTGACCCTAGCATCCTCTTATCCAAAGAGGACACACCTTACTTACGCTGTGATCACGCTCAGGGCACTTTCATCAAAAGGAAGATTATCAATGTTCCAGTACATAATGATAATGAGTAGTAGTTTTATATAAATTATGTATTGAATTCTCTCAATCAGTGATGTAATGTAACGCACCGCATCGTATTTATCTCAATTCTTGATACTATTTCTCCAATGATGACATAATATCATCTTCAGATAATATTATATTTTTGCATGGTATAAATATTATTTACATTCTCTAATTTTGTATTACTAGAAGCATTGAAACATTAAATTACAAACAAATAATCAAGTAATATGAGAATTGATTACATCATTGTATAGGCTACTATTGAAAAGTTTTTTGAAGAATTTTGCATGGATCAAAATGAAATGTTTTCGATTTATTATCAATAACAGAAACATATACACATATAAACCCTTTACGCTACACATAATTGATAATGGTTGCATATTCGTTAATTTACTTCAATTACTATTATTATTGTGTACATATAATTACTATAATTATTGTGTAGCTAAAAATAAGATGTAAATGTTTGTTATATTATTCTAATTATTAAGCCTATGTTGATCTAATTTAAGAATACTACAAATTTAGTGTAAATGGGAATTGGCGTGGCCAGTTCCCGCGCGCCAATTCCCGCGCGCATGGTACACGTTAGTGCCGGCTGGTAATACCAGCCGGCACTAACTTTAGCACGTTAGTGCCGGCTAGTAGTACTAGCTGGCACTAACTTGTCCACCTGACGTCACGTGGGCGCGTTAGTGCCGGCTGGTAATGTCAGCCGGCACTAACCTAGCCATCTCCCTAACAAATTAACTCCTTCGCCTTCAGATCGACGTCGCCCCCAACTTACTGCCGCCCCGACGTCCTCGCGCCATTGCTGCCGCCGCCCGAAGCTCCGGCCGCCGCGCACCTCGTCGTCCTCGCGCGCGGCCCGTTCCGCGCAGCCCGGCCGCCCGGCTGCCCCCCGCCTCGGGGTCCTCGCGCCACTGCTCCGTGTCCTCGCGCCATTGCCGCCGCCGCCCGAAGCTCCGGCCGCGGCGCACCTCGTCGTCCTCGCGCGCGGCCCGTTCCGCGCAAGCCCGGCCGCCCGGCTGCCCCTGCTCGGCGTCCTCCCGCCATTGCTGCGGCGCCCGAAGCTCCGGCCCCCACCGTCGACCCCTCCCTCCGGACCTCGCGGTGAGCACCTTGTCCTCTACGGGACATTTTTCAAGTTTCCGTAGAAATGAATGTCTCAGTCGCTTAGCAAACCTCATTTGGTTCTAATTACTCAAGAAATGAATGTCTCAGTCACTTAGCAAACCTCATTTGGTTCTAATTACTCACTGTCCTAGTTACACTTCAAGGAGGAAATGGACCTAGTTGTTCTAATTAAAGGCCACGCGCAAGCTATGAATACATTGTTAGACAGTTGGCTGAGTAATTTCTAGCATGTCAGTATGGTCTTTTTTGGGCTTAAAGCCTTGTAATTCTCTTGTACAGCCGCAGTTTTTTGCTTGCACTTATATAAAAAAAAGTAGGAGCCTCCCCTGCTGTTCTGATGTTATGCAGCTTAATTTTGATTCTCCTACACCTGTCTTTCAGGGCCAGTTAATAATATATGGTAACTAATCAGTAATAAGTTAGCACAGCAAGAGACTTTTAAACTCACTGTAATAACTTGAGACCACTTTAACGAATTTCTATTTGTACAAAATTAACAGAGACCTGACAGAGGATTTCATAGTGTTTCAAAATAGCGCTAGAAATTTCTTGTGCGTCCCACTAGTTTCTAACATTTTCAGTGACCACTATATACTTCCTGCTCCTAATAACATCACGAAAACCTATAGTACACAGCATTCATACATAAACAAATTTGTCAAGACTGCCCAGGGATGAATCTTTTTAAGTATCCCTACAGGTGGTGCATTCTTCGGTCACTCTTCCTACTATTAACTAATTACCACATGAAAACAATTTGTAAGACAGCACAAAGAGAAGTCATTTTCAGTACTTGGTACCATGGCGCATTCTTCTACTCACTCTTCCTATTCTCAGTTAGGACATTCAAACCAATGGGCCAGGGCAGTTCGCACAGAAACCAATTTGTCCAAACTGCGCGACAGAGGTCATTTTCGGTACTCATTACAATTGACAAATGCCTTCAAAATAGTGTAGGCATTTTAAGGCCAAGAAATCCCCATCTAGAGACTTGTCTGTAAAGGGAAGGCTGCCAATATGGGCTGAAAACTACTCCAGCACCAATTAAAAGCACAAACAAACATAGGTAAATGGCCGACGGCTCAACTTGCAAAAGAAAAGAACCCCACATGGATCTGTCTACGCCCATGAAAAAGGAAAGCTATGCTTGTTCCTATCAGTGCGCGAATAAGATCGCTATAGCCACAATCAACATTTCTACAAACTGCAAATCCATTCATGGAGGAAGCATTAGACAATGTGCAAATCTGACACGAGTTGGTCGAGATGTGAACATCTATGATGACTGGAACCTGGGTCACATATGTACTTGTGATCTAGAAGTTCTATTTGGTGTTGTAGACACCAATGTTACGTGTGGTGCATTTGGTTTTCTGATTTTATCTTACAACTATTAATTGATATTACAGGTTTTAACTTGTATGAGATGCAAGAAATATAGAATAATTTCATATAATTAACCTTATGTTTATAATTGGTTGGTGCCTTAATATTGCTCTTCTGGTTTGTTATATATAGTAACTCCCTAAGTTGTTATGTCAAGGAATGGGCAGGTTACTTTCTCCTGGTGATGCACAAGTGCAAGTTAATATATAATTATATATTGTTATCAGCTAATTGCATATATCGATTTTTACCAATATTATTCATTAATTTGATCTCATCATGTGAGTTTTCCTAATTTGTATCTAGGCATTACCTAACTGCACATTATTCATTAATTTGATCTCAATGTGTTTATAACAATTTCAGGTTACTTGTGGTGGTGAACTTGCTGTCCTCCACGCCCTCCGAAGAATCTACTGAAGAAGGTTTATATCTGCATTTGCTTGATCTTCTCAACTTTGATCATTAGTAGATGAGTTATATTCTTCGGTAATTGGAATACTGATAAAAGTCGAACAAACTCGAAGGTCGATGGAGGAGGTATATGAGTTATATTCTTCGGTAATTGGTGATCTAAGAGTTGTATGACATATTGTGTGTGGTCAATGCTTGATGTACGTGTAATGCTCAATGCTAATCCATGTTAGAACACCATTTCTATAATTCAAATGTCAATATGGGTACGTGGGGTTTAATGTGTTGGTTTCAGTTGATATCATCAAGCATCACGCTGCTGGAAGATCTGTTGATTTTTTATTTTTTTTTGCCTTTTTCATTTCAATATGATTACAGAGGCTATTCTTTCATTTATGTGATATTGTGTCTAATTGTATTATGTGTTCCCTGTACTCTGTGTATTACTGTAATTTGTTTTCATCGCCCATAGCAATGCACGGGTATGAACCTCGAAATGTTAAGACTGAAACCTTGCAAATACATACATTTTAAACCTTGCAAATACATACATTTTATTAGTACTAGAAAATACTTAATGTTTTTTATTGTTTCGGGTAGTGGAAATGGATCCTACGGACAACCAAGACGAGTTAATGCACGAGCTCATTTGTGGTAGTACTGGGCAAATAGCTCCAGAGTTTCATGAGGATGAGAACGATGGCAGCCAATTTTTAAACTTGCATTATCATGGCGACCAGGAGCAAGATATTAGTGGGGAGGAAGAAGAAAATGTCGAGGAAGCCGAGGTATGAAATTTAGTGATTCTTCCAGGCATCAGGATAAACGTTTTGTCAATACCTGCCGCGACGTCCACTAGTTGCTAGCAACCCGCTTAATAAATTTGTGATTCTTTCAGGCATCAGGATCGACGAAGCCTAAACGGAAACGTGGCTCCAAGAGGAAGATGGTAGGATGTACGACCATCACGGAGATCAACGAAGCAACCGGCGAGCCACTAGCCCCTGGTCAAATTAAGACGACCTTTGTAAATCAATTGGGATATCTTGTTAGGGAGAACGTCCCCATAAAGTACAAGCTTTGGAAGAGAAATAAAGTCTCTGATCGACCTGAAGATATCGTGCCAGATTCAGAGAAAGATTTGTTATGGAAAGAGGTGTTGTTGCACTTCAACTTTCCCCCGGGCAAAGCTGACAAAGTAAAGGGTTGGACATTTAAGAAGATGGCAATTCAGTTTGGCTCGTTCAAGAAAAAATTGGTGGCAAACTTTGTCAACAAGGGCCTCACACCAGATTTTGATAAAGTCTGGAAGAAGCAACGAGAGTGGTGGAATGAATTCGTGAATTACAAGCACAGTGCTGACAGCATGGCAGCCTCGATTCAAGGCAAAATGAATGCTAGCAAAAAGACAAACTTCCATAGACTTGGGCCTGGAGGTTATAAGGTTGCTGTTCCGAAATGGGAAAAGATGGAAAATAATTTAATTGCAAAAGGAATCGTACCGCAGACCTTGAGTTGGCCCAAACGAGCAAGGTATTACTTCTATGCTCATGGAGGCACACTGGACCCCGACACTGGAATGTTTGTGACTAGCGACGTACTAAGAGAGGCTGCCCAAAGACTTGACGAGGCAATGAGCCGTACGGAAGAAGGAACCTTCCAGCCCAACAGAGAGAATGACGAGCTGACTTACGCTCTTGGGAATGCGGAACACACTGGACGGACCCGAGGCATGGGCGTAGTTCCGTGGAAATATGGCTTTTCCGGAGATCTCGAAACCTACCGAAGCCGATGCAGAAGCAAGGCAGTAGTGGTAGAGAAGATCTGTAGCCTAGAAAACCGGATAATGTCACTTGAGGCAGCAGTTGGGCAACGCTCGGACCAACCAGCTGCCAATGTGGAGTTCAGCACCCCTTCTCAGCGTCGTAGCAGTGTTGCTTCCACAGAGCACCCTGCTTTGGGTGCCGACAGGACGAGGGACCCCATCGACGACATTGCCGTTAGGACCCAGTGTGAGCTTCTGGTTCTTTATGGGAAAAAGCTCAAAGTTTGTGCTGAGGGTTATGCGGAAGTCCAAGAAGAAGGCAGGACAATACATTGCCAGCCAATTCCTGAAGGATTCGCCAGAGTCTTTGTTGACCGAATTACTGAAGAACGCTGGGAAGACTTGGACCTCCCGATCCCTATAGGTCCTGAAGAAACAGAACTACAACATGCCGTACACACATGGATTGCGTGGCCAAAGCGCGACATAAGATTGGTGCAAGCAGCCACAGATTCCGCTCGGTGCTCAAGGCAAAGATCACCAACGCCACCTGATGACAGGAATCCTAGTGTTGGCCCACCTTCTCCACCGCCTGCACGGGACCCCAGCATGGATCCGCCATCACCAGCCGCACAAAGCGAGCCAATTTCGGCATCATCACCAGCCGCACAATAGAATCAGAGTCAGCGACAGAAGGCATACACGGTACCTTCGGTCCAGCCATCTCATAAGCAGCAAAGAAAGAAGAAAGCGAAGGCTCCAAAAGAGAAAGAGGCAGAAGAATCGTTTGAAACCTTCTTGCTGAAGCGCAAGCTACTGAGGGAGGCTGCGAACAAGAAGCCAGAAATAGATCCGGTTGCGAAGGCACACTTCGTTAAACACTTTATTAAAGATCCCACCAAGGAGAAAGAAAGGGAGTCGGATTATGATCGGCAGATCAGAAAGTGCTACAACAACCCCAAGAATCGACGAATCAATGCAAAGACCGTTCCCCAGCTCGGAGAGCAGTCCAAACAATCGATCGCTTCGTTGATAGTGCCGCGTGAAGAATGTCCTGATGAATCAAGAGATCCGTTGACCATGGCTGGGATGATATTGCAAACTGATCTAACAAGGGCTCAATTGCTTGGGGAGGCCCTACAGGATGCCCGCGGCAGGAAAAGGTTTGTACTTGGTGAACCTTTGATATGGCCAGAGTTACTACCATTCCTACCAACGAGAATGGCCGAGTTACACAAATGGTATGCCGTGCAATCTAAAGCTAATCAATTAGAGATGTTCCCAGCCCGGATTAAAGATGAGCATTTCTGGCGGGGGGCAGGTGAAGTATATATCGAGTTTGAAGCACTTTACGATTTATACCATCAAGATGCCCTTGACAAGTCCCTCCTGAGTGTATGGTGCATGTGAGTATTGTCTCTCGTTTCATTATTTTTAGCCTTGTGTGTTGACCGATCCCCGTTTTTCTTGTGTCCCGTAGGTCAAAAATTCAAATTTGCCGAAAAAAGAACTTCCATAACGTCGGGTTCTTCGACCCCGATATTATACACGAGAAAACGGTAGAGCAAAACCCTGAAGAAATAGTCAATATTATATACAGGGGGTTGCGTAAGAATAGCATGTGTCCCTTCATTCTCTTGCCATACAACCATCAGTGAGTCATTCTTTGTTAGCCTCTTGTTTTCAATCCCTTCGTATTAATAATACTATTTAATAACTATTTTAATCAACATTAATTGGTTATGCGTATGTATATGCACAGCTTTCATTGGATATTGCTTTGTATTCGGATTGAGGAGCACAAGGTCTTGGTGTACGACTCGTTAAGGCAAGATAAATCAAAGTACCAAGATCTCATCGAGGTGGTAAATACTGCATGGCATCGCTACCTCCGCAAACACATAGGCTTGCCCATAGGTGAAATCGAGCCTCTTTGTTGGGTGACTGATTTTCCGGTATGAATATACTCTCGCTACTAATGTCATTCGCAATAAACATCAGAAAAATTCTATATCTTAACCCACATTTGTCCATAGTGTTGGAGATAGGGACAAGGAAACAACTTATGTGGATACTACGTATGCGAGTGGATCAACACTTTTGCAAGTGAAAAAGGGCAAATGACATTGGAGGCATTCAATGTACGTGAGCACAATCACATCTGCTCATCATTTTAATTCATTATCTTTTATTCTCATGTTTTTTTGAAAAATGTGACAGCATTGGCGGATGAAAGAAGAACTCATTGAAATAGCTCGGATCAGGGCAATTCAAGAAGCTATATGCGGATTCCTGCTCGATGAAGTCATAAATCCTAAGGGCGAATTTTATGGCGATGTCCGTACAAGTGTCGCCGAAAAAGATCCGACGACGGGGAATTTGACAAATTACTATAGTTGATGTTCTTACTAATTTGTAATATCTCAAGTACTTTTAAACTCCTAAGTGTTTCATACATGATGAATGTATATATATATATATATAATATTAGTGTAATATGCTGTCCTAATATTACAGTGCAATGCAAAAAGTACGATTATGTAGTCGCATACGGTACAAATACGCATAGCCATACGTATAAAAACGAAAAACAAAAGGTAAATAAGAAAAAAGATTTAGTGCCGGCCGGTTATACTAGCCGGCACTAACCTTGCTGCTAGGAGCCGGGCCGGGTCGGGCACGTTAGTGCCGGCTGGAGATACGGACCGGCACTAACACGCGCCGTTTAGTACTGGTCAATATAGCCGGCACTAACGACTGTCACGTTAGTGCCGGCCATTTAGTGCCGGTCAGGGGGACCGGCACTAAATCTCCCTCTGACCGGCACTGATGTGCCTTTCTCCGGCAGTGCCAGTCGTGCGGCGGCAATTGTGGGGAGCTGGGGGTGCCCCTCGGCCCTTCTTATAGGTGGCCGAGGTGGTGGAGGCCGGGCCGTGGCAGAGGCCGGGGCGGAGCGCCATTAATGGCGCTTCGGCCCTTCGTGCGTGTCGCGTTGTGGCGTGCGGCGAGGACGATGTCAATCACGTGGAGGAGGAAAGGACCGGCGCTGTGCGTACAGGGGCGGCGCGGGCGGCGAGGCCGGGGCGGCAATGGCGGGCGGCGCGACGTCGCGGCCGTCCTAACGATGAGCGGTGAGGCGGTCAGCACGGCACGCGGGGCACGCGGGGTGGGCGTGCGTGCGCAGCACGGCCGGGGTAGTGCGGGCGCGCGGCCGGCCGGCGTTCGGGCATGCGGCAGGGGAAACAGGAAAGAAAGAGAGAAGGGAGGAAGGAAAAGAAGGAAGGAAGGAGAAAGGAAAAGAGAAAAGAGAAAGAGAGATTGGGAAAAAGAAAAGAAATGGGAGGGAGAAAAAGGAAAAAGGAGAGAGAGAGAGGGAGAACGCGTCGGCGCCGGTCGCGGCGGCGACCGCGGCCGGTCGGCCACGCGTGCGGTATTCGCGCGAGGAGAGAGGGAAAAGAAGAGGAGTCGCGCCGGCGCTAATCACGGCGGGCGGTCGCGCGTGAGCGACGAGCCATCGAGTGATCCGGGACTTGACAGCGATCCGGTTAGGGTTAGGGTTTTGACGTCGAACCATTTTTACGAATTACTCTAGTGCGTGAATTTTCAGGGCATCACAAACCTACCCCACTTAAAATGAATCTCGTCCTCGAGATTCGACTGGTTTTCAAACAAATGGGGAAACTCCTTCTTCAGAGCCTCTTCGCGTTCCCAAGTTGCTTCCTTTACTCCGTGCCTGCTCCATTGAACTCTGCATATCCGTACTTCGGAGTTTCTTGTCCTCCTAGTGACGGTGTCCAGAATTTTGACCGGTACTTCCTGGTATCGCAGATCCGGTTGTAGATCTATTATTTCCACCGGCACATGTTCTCCCTCGGGTACCCTTAAACACCTCCTTAATTGCGAGACATGAAATACTGGGTGTATATCTGACATCTCTTCTGGTAACTCCAGTCGGTATGCCACTGCTCCGACCCTCTTCAGAACTCGATACGGTCCAATGTATCGAGGGGCCAATTTTCCTTGCACTTGAAACCTTCGCGTCCCTCGAATAGGTGAGACCTTGAGATAAAGAAATTCTCCTGGGTTGAAACTTAGTTCTCGCCTTTTCTTGTCTGCGTAGCTCTTCTGTCGGGATTGAGCCGCTTTCAGCTTTTCGCGGATCTCCGCTACTTTTTCTTCTGCTTCCTTTATAAGTGCGGGCCCTACTAGTGCACGTTCTCCAACTTCCGACCACATCAAGGGAGTTTTGCACTTTCTTCCATAGAGGGCTTCGAATGGTGACATGCCCAAGCTGGCTTGGTAACTATTGTTGTACAAGAATTCCGCATAGGGCAGACTCTGCTCCCAGTCCTTTCCGTAAGTCAGGACACATGCTCTCAGCATATCCTCCATAATTTGATTTACCCTCTCGGTTTGACCGTCCGTCTGTGGATGATATGCGGAACTGAAATCTAACTTGGTGCCCATGGCTTGATGCAAGCTTTTCCAGAACCTAGAGGTAAATTGGGTCCCTCTGTCTGAGACAATCCTGCTAGGTACTCCGTGTAGCTTTACTATGCTCTCCACATAGAGTTTTGCCAGCTTTTCTCCACCGTAATTAGTTCGTACGGGTATGAAATGTGCCGATTTAGTGAGTCGATCCACTATTACCCATATGGAATCGTGTCCCTTCTGTGTTCGGGGTAGACCCACTACAAAGTCCATTCCTATCTCATCCCATTTCCACACCGGGATAGGCAAGGGTTGCAATAATCCTGCCGGCTTTTGATGTTCAGCCTTGACCCTTTGGCAGGTATCACAATGAGCCACAAATCTTGCAATATCCGCCTTCATCCCATTCCACCAATATTTTTGCTTTATGTCCTTATACATTTTGGTGGATCCTGGGTGGATGGAGTAGGCCGAGTTATGGGCTTCGTCCATGATTATCTGCCTGAAGTCTCCATTCAGGGGTACACAAATCCTATCCCCGTACCACAACGTTCCCTTATCGTCTACTCTGAAACCCGGTGCTTTGTTTTCTCCAGTTTGTTTGCAAATCTTTACCAACTCCTGATCCGATCTTTGAGCCTCTCTGATTCTATCCTCTAGTATTGATCGGACGTTCAGCACCTGGCTGGAACCCTGAGGAACAACGTGCACGTTTAATCGTGCCATTTCCTCGCGTAGGTGGTCATCCTTGGGTCCATAGGTTTTCCGGCTTAAGGCATCGGCTACCACGTTCGCCTTTCCGGGGTGATACTGAATCTCCAAATTATAGTCCTTGACCAACTCCAACCATCTCCTCTGCCTTAGGTTTAAGTTCGGCTGGGTGAAGATATACTTCAGACTCTTGTGGTCGGTGTAAACCTCACACTTATTTCCAATCAGGTAGTGTCTCCAAATCTTAAGGGCATGCACTACGGCTCCTAATTCCAAATCATGGGTCGGATAATTCTGCTCATGAGTCCTGAGTTGGCGGGAAGCATATGCAACGACTTTTCCGTCTTGCATCAGTACACACCCTAATCCTTGTCGGGATGCGTCACAATAAATGACAAAGTCCCGATGAATGTCCGGTAGGGTCAGCACTGGGGCGGTTGTCAACCTTTGCTTCAATTCTTGAAAACTTCTTTCACAATTTTCCGTCCAGGCGAACTTCTTCTCCTTCTTAAGAAGTTCCGTCATGGGTCGGGCTATCTTAGAGAATCCCTCAATAAACCTCCGAGAGTACCCGGCTAACCCAAGGAAGCTTCTGATTTCACTGACGTTAGTTGGTCGCTGCCAGTTGGAAACTGCTTCGACCTTCTCTGGGTCCACGGCTACGCCTTCCGCGGTCAGAATGTGACCAAGGAAAGCTACTCTCTCCAGCTAGAATTCACACTTGCTAAATTTGGCATATAGTTTATGTATCCTTAACTTTTCCAACACCACCCGTAGATGTTGTTCATGTTCCTGAACACTCTTGGAGTAGATAAGTATGTCGTCGATAAAGACTACGACAAACTTATCCAGCTTGTCCATGAATACTTTGTTCATGAGGTTCATAAAGTAAGCAGGGGCATTGGTTAGTCCGAAGGACATTACGGTGAACTCAAATTGCCCGTAGCGGGTGACAAAAGCTGTCTTAGGGATGTCACTTTCTCTAATCTTGAGCTGGAAGTACCCTGACCTTAGATCGATCTTGGAAAAGTACTTGGCTCCTTTTAGCTGATCGAACAGGTCATCAATCTTGGGGAGAGGGTACTTATTCTTAATGGTAACCTCGTTCAGTGCTCGGTAATCTACACACAACCTCATACTCCCATCTTTCTTCTTGACAAACAGTACTAGGGCTCCCCACGGTGACGAGCTTGGTCTAATGAAGCCAATTCGTTGCAGCTCTTCTAGTTGCTTCTTTAACTCTGTCAACTCAGAGGCTGCCATCCTATAGGGTCTCTTGGCTATCGGAGAGGTTCCGGGGATAAGATCTATGACGAACTCTATATCCCTGTCCGGCGGCATACCGGGAAGCTCTTCGGGGAACACATCTGGGTATTCGCTTACTACCGGGACTCCTTCTAAGGGCTTGGTTTCCACGCTAAACACCATTGGGTCGAACTTACTGTCCCGGGTAGGGCAGATCACTTGGACTCCTTCGGGGTTTGTTAGGTGTACCACTTTGTCGGTACAGCCTATGAGACCATTGTGTCGGCTTAACCAGTCCATTCCAAGGATCACGTCTATTCCCCCAGACTTAAGTACTACCAATTCTGCTAGAAAGTGTACCCCACATAAATTGATCCTTACCCGTGGACAACCCAACTGACAATTAATGTCGCCTCCAGGCGTCCGGGTTAATAGGGGTGTTTTTAGTAGCACTGTAGGTATTCTGTGTTTTTCCACAAAACTCGAGGATATGAACGAGTGCGACGCTCCAGAGTCGAATAGTACTGTTGCCAGAGTTGAGTTGACTAGGTACTCACCGAGCACTACGCCTTGAGCCTCTTGAGCCTCCTGCGCGTCGATGTGATTGACGCGGGCTCGTCCAAATGATTGCTGCTTCATCTGCTGGCTGTTGTCGTTGTTGCGGATGGGCACTCGGTTGGCACCGGTCAGGGCTGGTCTGGGTCCATTCACCGTGTTGGAGAAGGCCGATGTTGCCGGCTTATTCTTGGCATAAGGGCAATTGGCGATGAAGTGCCCTGTCTCACGGCAGTTGAAACAGGCCCTAACATTGTTGTTGTCGGAGGCGACCATGCTTGTGTTGTTCTGCGGGGCCCTCATGGTATTCTGACTTTTAGGCTATGCTTCAGGGGTCCGTGATCCTGTCACTTGGGACTGAGTCCTATACTGCATTGGGGCCTGAGATCTTGGTGCAGTGTAGCTGGAGTTCCTCGGCCTTTGGAAGCGGTCCTGTTGGCGGGCCTTACTTTCCAGGAATTTGCGTTTATTATCCTTCTTCTCCTCAGCTTTGGCCCTTTCCGTGAGGATAGCTTTATTCATCAGGGTGTTGAAGTCCGGATAGATCTGTGGAGTAAGCAAGGTCCGGAGTTCTGGGCTTAATCCCTTCTTGAACATGTCTTGCTTCTTATCGTCGTCGCTCACTTCTTCCGGCGCATATCGGGCCAATTCTATGAATCGGTGGGTGTACTCTTCCACCGTCATGCTTCCTTGTTGTAGTGCGCGGAATTCATCCGCCTTGCGCTTCATGGTGGCCGAAGGGATGTGGTAGCGGCGGAACTCCCTTACGAATTCTCCCCAGGTGATGGTAGAGGCATCCTCGGCTGCGGCACAATAGTTCTCCCACCAGGATAATGCTGTTCCGGTGAGCTGGTGGGCTGCTAAAAGAACTTTGTCCCGGTCCTGGCATTCGAATGGTTCGAGCTTCCTCTGAATCACTCGCAACCAATCATCTGCATCCAACGGGTTGCAGTATCCGGCAAAGGTGGGCGGCTTGGTCCTTAGAAAGGCCGTCAGCTTGTCGTTCATATTCTGCCCTCGTGGCTGCCGGTTAATGAGGGCATTGGCCAGCGTCTCCAGTATGAGGGTCTAGTTGCGGATTATCTACGCCAAGTCTCCGAGGGGTGGGGGTGGTGGTAGTTGTTCTCCTTCTTGACTTCCTCCTCGGTTCTGGCTTACTTCTTGTTCTTCTTGGGGAAAATCTTGTTCAACGGGCTGTGCTCCGGCACTAGCGGCTACGGGGTTCCGGCCACGGGAGGCCCTCGCGATGTTCCGGGGGGTCACCTGTTGATTGGGTAAATTGGGGTTACGATTACGTGTCGTTTAAGTTGTTTAATTCGTATATATGAGGCAGAATCTACCTTCTGCCGGTACCCATATAAACAAGCAGCACACAACAAACCAGCACACAATCATCACAAACAATAAGCACAAACCCTTTTATTACTGCAAGGGAGGGGTACAACTTGTGGGTACGACTAGGTCTCGTGCTATTCGGCCAGGGTCTTGTCTTAAGGGTACGTCGTAAATAGAAAGGCTGGGAAGGGGCATCACTGGGACGGCGTCGGTCGTTCTACTTGCGTGGTGTGCCTTCTTCCGGGGCGGGGAGGGTGAGAGGTCCTCGCTCGCCGTCTTCTGGGTTCCCATCGGTCAGGGGTTGCATCGCAGCATCCCCCTCGTCGGTGGCAGCAGAACTTTCAGGGTTCTCGGGTGGGGCTCGTGTGCTCCCAAAGAGTGATCCCCACCCTATGATGGGTGTCCCGAGTAAAACATGGTCTTCCCCAATTGCTGGGACTGGTGTTCCACTTTGGGTCCAATCTTGCATACGCCGGTCTCGGGCCTGCCTAAGGCTCTCTTGGGCAACTGCTTCGCTGCTGACTGCGGCTGCGGCTCTTGCTTCGGCGTGGGCGGCTCGGATCTGCTGTAATCTCACTGCGAGCTCTGCCTGCTCGGCTCGATGGGTCTGCTCCCTTAGAAGGTTGGCTTGCTCATAAAAAAGTTGGTCCAGGGCGGCTAGGTAAGTAGCCACTTGGTACAGGGGCCTTCTTCGTGGCGACATCGCTCCAGGTTTCTCATGCGTGCTTCCCAGACTGGGGTTCTGATGGCCGGCGGGAAGAACTTCGCTGGCGTGGGGGCGAGGTGTTCTTCAAAAATCCGGCACAAATAACGGAGTGCTTTTCTGATGGCCAAGGGGTAGGTGTCTTGGTGTCTAAACCCTGTGGCGGTCGCTCGCCAAGGCTGGATGTCGGGGTAGCGGTTGCTCCTGGCGATGACCAGGATCACCCTGCAGCGGAGGGTACCATGGTGCTCGTACTCTCGGCTGTAGTACCTTGGGCGTTCTGTAACGCCAAGGTCCTCCAGGGTGTTGATTAAGAGGCCGGGAAAGCCAGGTGCTGCTTGGCAATCGCCCTGGGTCCATCCTTCCTCAGCCATCTGAAACATGAACAGGGTAAACAGTCTAGCACAGATACAAAAGGGAGTGGATGACATTTATTATTGCAATACAGGGATACAATTTTCATGGGCACGGGGTTATTAGGGTCGGGTTCTAGCTTGGAGTGCTAATCCTATTACGGGGATTATTTCTCGGTCCTGATAGAGCGCTTCTTTATTGGAAGGAACCGATCCATCTCATTTTCGGTCTGAGTACCCTTATCCCAATGGGTTTCCATGGGTTCTTCTTCTTCCTCTATCCATCCACCTATTCCGTTGCGGTTCTCGTATTCTTGCATCTGGGCTTGGAGGGCGGCTAAGGAATACTCGGCGCTTGCGGCTCTTGTCCGTTGTTCCTCCAGCTCCTGGGTTATCTTTTCAATCCCATGGATTAGCTGCTTCAGCTGTGCCGCCTGTTTGCGGTAGAGTGCATCCAAGCCAGTAAGGTAGATGGACAGGTGGGAGACCGTATCTTCTAGGTCTTCTTCTTCTCGTCCAAGTCCCCTCATTCGAGCAATCCAAGTGCGTCCTCTTCCCTCAGCGGGTGGGAAAAATCCCATAGGAGTCCGCTGAAGGTGGCGCCTGTAGAGCACATGCAGCCGTCGCAGGGCTTTACGGGCGGCCTTTCGATAGGTGTCGGGGAAGCGGAAGCCAGTGGTGGAGATTAACCAAGGGTCCACATCAGGGTAGCGGGTGCTTCTCTCCACAAAAACCATCATGTCGCACCGAAGGGTGCCTCCGGCGATGTACTCACGGTAGGCATACTCCGGTGGTTCCATAATCCCAACGCGTTCCAGGCTGAGCAATAGTAACTTGGGAAGGCCAGGCTCTGCGTGGCAGATTCCGTTAACCCATCCATTGCCAGCCATCTGGAACAAGGCAAAGACCAGTGGTGAGTGTTTGTGCAGAAAATTTCTAAATCGGGACAAGTTCCAGGGCCTGAAAAGGGGTCTCGCTCCTAGGGTCATGTCCTACGGCCAGCCTATGGCTCTGATACCACCTGAAGCGTCTCCCCATCAGGGAGGACTTAAAAGTGTTGCTTTATCAGTTCCAGGAGGCTGATAACACTTTTATTACATTAGATGGTACATCACCGTACAACTCTACGCGGTAATGGGCAGTGAAACGCCACTATCACGAGGATTACAACTAGAACCCACACCACTACACTAGCTACGAAAAGGGGGTCATCAGAGTCTTGCGCCATGCGGAACTTCAGCGGTGGCCCTGACCACAGGCGTGACTGGGTGCAGGACGGAACCCTACTCGATGTCTTCGGGGATGTAGTCGGGGTCTTCCGCTGTAAAAGTAAAAATGGGGTGAGTACAAACATACTCAGCAAGTCCAATCACACCGCGGAGGGGATATAACAGAAATAAATGCACGGGTTAATCCAAGGATAAGGTTATGGTTTTATTTTGCGGAAAAACTCGGTTTTATGCAAAGGTTCGTTTAAAACATTTTCAAAACAAGTTTTCATATACCAAGGAGCAAGTGCTGTTGATCCACACAGGATCCGAACTTTAAGCTGCTACTGGACTCCCCGTCCATCGTAGCCCACGGCACAACTGCCGGACATTTTCCAAATAACACACACACCAATCCCAGAGAAACACTAGTTATGTGACCACACCGTAACTTGCCCAATACCGTGGGCACGGCTATTCGTGTGGCAGAACCAACCTGAATTATACCGGCTCAAGTACGCGAGTCCTCAATAAAGGGCTACCTCGCACTTCAAACGGTATAATACTATTGGTCTGTCGGGTAACGTCCCGATGAACCACCGAACGCAGGATCCAACAAGGTACCTCACACGAAGGTGAGTCCAGAGATATAATGCCAAAATAACTTACACCACAGGCAGTTTATATTACAAAAATGTACAAAATAACATTTGTCCTTACTGAGGAGAATTTATTACAACACAAGTTCAAGTTTCTAGTTAAAGCAGCGGAATTTGAAAAGTAGAGTCGATATACACGGCGTCATTACAGATATTATGCTAGCCCTGGCATAATATCACTCGGCGGGGTCTGTGTTGGCCGGGGACGGATCCCATTCCACGGACCAACCATCAGGCAAAGGGTAAGGCCATGGTGTAATGAACGCTGGCTCATCAGAAGGGTTACCTGAAGTAAATCAACAAAGCAAGGCTGAGTATACTAATACTCAGCAAGACTTACCCGGAATTGAGTATATCTTAGCCCATAACTAGACTCATGCTGGCTTTAAGCTTTAGGTAGAGTTTTCAGCTGAAAAGCACCAAAGAGTAGATCCTTATTGCCAATTTTTAGCTTTCAAGTTCTAGTTGATTACCCATTCTAAGTAAGCACCTATAGCTACCCACACATGGTAGAATCTTTACTCAAACATCATTTTTAATAACCACATAATTGCTCTTGTTACTCTATGTGATAAAGGGGATAAGCAATCTCATACATCGTGAGAGGCGGACGATTCTGAATCGAGATTCAACCCTTGCAAGGTAAACCTAACTCACACGCTTGGAACACCACAGGGTATTTCCGAAGCAACCGTTTGCCTTTCATTCCGACTCGTGGATCAGGGCCACCACAAGCGACTGCAGGTCATATGCACTACAAAAGTGCAGGACGTACGTCTGTAGCGCGACTACAAAACCCGTACTCCTGGTTGCCCAGCAACACATATGCCTACACGTCGAACAAAGTAACCAAAAGAAGCAAATACATGTGGTGGGGGGTATGTCCACTCCTCGGGCCGATCGGTTACTAGGCTTACCGCTTACCATATTTCACGGCATGTGGCTAGTACTTTCAAACGCTTAGCCACCGCTACCACACACTGCGACCTTATCAAAGTTCAACAACACAGACGGGGTATCATCTTGACCATGATACCTCAATAAACTCCCGTCCGGTATCCTTATAGTGATAGCAGGAATGTAAACATTACAATTCCTATATCGCGCGAGTGACAGGAAATCACTCGACTTCTACCGGTCCTATAAGCAGAGCAGCTAGTCGGACTCAGTTCTAGTGTTCAG
The DNA here is from genome assembly GCF_002211085.1 of Panicum hallii. NCBI lineage: Eukaryota > Viridiplantae > Streptophyta > Magnoliopsida > Poales > Poaceae > Panicum > Panicum hallii. The sequence continues at coordinate 35,613,290 of NC_038047.1, forward strand.
TACATTGGTTCCTAGAACAATGCAACTAGGTTTCCAAACAACTCCTAAGAACCTAATGCATAAAGAAATATATATAAGTAATATAAGTTGCAGTGTAATAAGGTAGGGGTTATGTCCGGGGCTTGCCTTCGCTGGTAGGGTTGGGGTTAGTCAAAATATTTTCTTCCGAACCTTGGTTCGGAGCTTCAGAGAAATCCGTAACAAGAGTCCCGGGGTCTTCCAAATGAACTTCTTCTTGTTCCGGGATCAGCTGATAATCCCCGTCAGCGAGAGTGGTCGAGTCTACATGAGATGCAAATTACAAGTTATGGACTGCCTTTAATTTTAGTTTACTTCCCGATAAAGTTGCAATCCAATATGAATAACATTTTATTTTGATATATTTCCTAATTACCCTGTACTGGGCAGTCATTTATTGAGCACTAATAAGTTTACTTAGATTTATTAAACAACAAATTTAGCTAGGTCAAGTGTTCAATTAGTATCATGGGGCAACAGGTGGTGTGGTTCCCATTAACAATTATATTGGAAGCTTTACATATTAACCTCTCAAGTTATATGATTTTTAAGTTATCATCACCTTAAAATCAAATATATTATATCTAATTTAATTAACATCTAATTCTTGGTTGAAAATTTTAATAAGATGTTATAATATTACAAAACAGGACCTTAATCTATTTTCATGATTTTAGAAGATTTAAAACTATATTTATTAATTATACTAAGGAAACTACTCCTTATTCCTAACAAAATTTATTCAACAAGAAAATAATACTAAAGTGCAAGGATAATTATTTTTCTTCAATTCTACATGCTAAAAGAAAATTATCAGTACTGGTTTCACTAATTTACCATTTTTCTATGAATTACTATGTATTTCTTAGGCCTACAAGCAATTAACTTTGATATTTAAATTAGGTCATCAAACATTCAAAAAATGAAGTCGACCCTTAAAGCAAAGTTACAGATCTCTGTCTAAAGATTCCAACAAAATTTAGTTTACCATTTTATGATTTTTCCTTAAAGAGATATGGTATTTCTAATTTGACAGCAAAAATTACATAAGGAGGTCCCTGGGCACTATTCCTCTGAGTCTATGGCTTTGCAGGAAACCCCCTGGGTTTCTGAATCTTCTAACCCGAGGCCCTTGGCCGTGAACCCGAACAGAGTGAGATCGGGACGGCCGTGTTCCGGCGACGGCGGTCACCGGCGGCGAGGTCCAAGTGCAGGAATCGGGTCAGGAGCTTACTGTGGTCTTGTTGTGCTACGTGTCGTGGACGGGGATGGCCGGAACAGTAAGATTCAACTTGAACCCGAGGTGACGGCGGAGAGGTCGACGGCGACGAGGGTGCTCCGGCGATGAACGGGGGCTAAGATCCTGCGCACGAGAACCAGTGAGTCATGAGGAACGTGCACGTGTCAACAATTGGATGAAAACACGCTGGATCGAGAGAACTCGACGGAGACCGATGCGGCGGCGGCGAGGAAGATCGCCGGCGAGCGTCGAGAAGGCGCTGTGGTGCACCAGAGGGTCAATGGATGGGTCGGACAGCTTCAGGGGGATGATGTGGTTCTGTTAAGGGTGATGTGGTGGCTCGGGAGTACCTGCAACGAGCTGCCCACGGTGGAGGCCGAAGGCGACGGCGGCGGCGCTCGTCGAGGACCGGGCTCCAGTGGAAATTGGGGAGGATCAGGGGGTCGGCGAGCACGAGCAAGTCACGGGGAAGCTGGTGCGAGCGTTGGCTGAGGCGGAGGAGGTCCGGTGGGAGCTGCCCACGGGCGGATGGTGCACGGCCGGAGAAGAAAGGGACGGCGGCGGCGGAATGTGGTTTGGTTACGGGAAATTGGACGCGGGAAGTAACAGAACAGCAGGTGGGAGTGGATGTAGTGCTACTGCGCGCGAGAGAGAGAGGGTTAATGCACCGAGGTGGCCTGTCCACGGCGACCAGGAGGTGGCGGCCGGCGACGGCTCGGGAACGTCGTGGCGCGCGTGGGAGAAGCCACCAGGGGAGAGAAAAGGGGTCGGGATCAAAAGGAAATGACGCGTGGATGAGTTCTGCAGCTGGAGGTGGCGCTCGGGGCGCGGCATCGGCGGCGAGCGGCGGTGGCAGGAGCGGCGCAGAAGGGGGAAGCGGCGCGGCCAGAGGAGGAAGAAGCAGAGAGCTGTCAGGAGGACCTGTTCGCCATTTCTAAAGAATTCAGGGACCCCTCTGTAAACTAAAGTTTTCCCACTGCTACAAAGGTCAAATGAAAAAGTGCTCAACATGAAAGTTGTAGAGTTTTTCAAACTCTACATCTTTGCTTTAAGGCTTGGGTTTGAAATCTTAAAGGGTACAGTTTTATTTTGAGAATTTGAACACAATTCAAATTTTAACCTTTATGTGTTAATTAAAACAAAATGCCCTAATGTTTGGGGTCCTTTAGGTAATTCTTTCTGCAGTAATCATGACTAGCTCTTTTTACACTTTAGTCCTTAGGTAAAACTAAGTTTTACTTTTATCTTTTTACCATTTCACATGTAAGTCCTTATATGTTTGTATTAATTACATAAAGGTCCTTAATTTCATATAGAGTCCATTCCCCTTAGTGTTTATTTAACTTTTGATCTTTTATTAGCTATAGCCATCTGAAATTTGATATTAAGAACATTTTCACGCATTTGCTCATGAGAATTTATAAAACTTATAATTTACAAATATACCCTTATGCTTTGTACAACTTGTATACATTATCCTATAATATACCCAAACTTAGTATCTAGTTGTCTAACTACCTGGATATCACAGCCTTCCCCCCTTAAAAAGAATCTCGTCCCGAGATTCCGAAGCTGAATAGAATTGAATAATTAGATTTGGGGATTGGCTTGCAGGAAGTCTGGAAAACTCCGTTGAAGATAAGACTCAGTCTCCCAAGTCGCTTCTTCTTCGGTGTGATGATCCCATAAGATCTTGTACATCTTAACTGCTCTTCTTCTGGTGAATCTTTCCTTAGTATCCAGAATTCGAAGAGGTTGTTCGATGTACGACAAATCAGGTTCAATCTCAAGGGCACCTGTCTCAACGATTTCTGTGGGTACTTTGACGCACTTCTTAAGTTGAGAGATGTGAAAGACATCGTGAATAGCCGTCCATTGAGATGGAAGACGAAGTCTGTAAGCTACTGGGCCACAAACATCCAGAATTTCAAAGGGTCCGACATACCGGGGTGCTAACTTCCCTTTTAAGCCAAAGCGTTGGACGCCTTTGGTTGGTGATACTCGGAGATAGACAAAATCTCCTATCTGGAATTGCAGAGGTTTTCTCCTCTTATCTGCATAACTCTTTTGTCTGGACTGAGCGGTTTTAAGATTAGATTGAATAACCTTAACCTTATCTTCGGCTTCAACAACTAGGTCTGGTCCAAAAATTTTGCGTTCACCGGTCTCAGACCAACTCAAAGGAGTTCGGCATCTGCGACCGTATAACGCTTCGAAAGGAGCCATTTGAAGACTAGCTTGATAACTGTTGTTGTAGGCAAATTCAGCTAGACCAAGACACTTGTCCCAACTTGTACCATAATGAATAATACAAGCTCGAAGCATGTCTTCAAGAATTTGGTTAACTCGCTCAGTCTGCCATCAGTTTGGGGGTGATATGCAGAACTTCGAATTAATTTGGTTCCTAGAGCTGATTGTAGCTGCTCCCAGAATCGTGCAATAAATTGGGGCCCACGATCAGATATGATAGTTTTTGGAACCCCATGCAACCGAACGATTTGTTCCAGATAGACTTCGGCATACTTCTTAGCAGAGTAAGTGGTATGCACCGGAAGAAAATGAGCTGTTTTTGTGAGTCTATCGATGATTACCCATATGGAGTCGTGTTTTAGAGACGTGTTGGGAAGACCAACAATGAAATCCATGCTAATGTCTTCCCATTTCCATGATGGAATGGGTAATGGCTGAAGTGTACCAGAAGCCTTGAGATGACTGGCTTTGACTCTCTGGCACGTATCACATTCGGATACATATTTGGCAATTTCTCTCTTCATTCTGGTCCACCAAAAATGTTGCCGAAGATCGTGATACATCTTGGTGCTACCAGGATGAATAGAGAATTTGGACAAATGTGCTTCGTCGAGGATTCGCTTACGAAGTTGATGATCCTTAGGCACAACAAGTCGATTGTTGAACCATAGGACTCCTTGACGATCAGTGTGAAAACACCGATACTTAGCTTCTCCCTGGGATAGTTTGGATTTAATGATTTTGACACCCTCATCATGTAGCTGCGACATGCCGATTTCATCCCGCAAAGTAGACTCAACGGAGATCAAGTTTAAACTACCTTGGGGAATAATCTCAAGATTTAGTCTCCGCATTTGATGGCAAAGAGTGTCATTAAAAGTGGATACGGTTAAACAGTGACAATGTGATTTGCGGCTAAGTGCATCCGCAACCACATTAGCTTTGCCCGGATGATAGTGTACCTCAAGGTCATAATCCTTGATTAACTCCAACCAACGCCTTTGCCTCATATTCAAATCAGCCTGAGTGAAAATATACTTGAGGCTCTTATGGTCAGTGTAAATGTTACACTTAGCACCCATAAGATGATGTCTCCAAATTTTGAGAGCATGAATAACTGCTGCCAATTCAAGATCATGTGTTGGATAATTTTGCTCATGAGTCCGAAGTGCTCGGGATGCATAAGCAATAACCCGGTTGTTTTGCATAAGAACACAACCAAGGCCTATTCCAGAAGCGTCACAGTAGACATCAAAAGGCTGGTTACTATCTGGCTGAGCTAGTACTGGAGCAGTCGTCAGAAGTTTTCTCAAAGTATGAAATGCTTGCTCACACTTATCATCCCAACGGAACTTAACTTCTTTCTTGAGTAGCTCAGTCATGGGTTTAGCTATCTTGGAGAAGTCCGGAATGAATCGGCGATAATATCCTGCCAATCCAAGGAAACTTCGTATTTGATGGACTGAAGCGGGAGGATTCCAGTCCATAACTTCTTGAACTTTGATTGGATCAACCGATATGCCTTGACTAGAAATAGTATGTCCCAAAAATTTCACACTATCTAGCCAGAATTCACATTTGGAAAATTTAGCATAAAGGCGATGATCCCGTAAGCGTTGAAGAACGACACGCAAATGATTAGCATGGTCTTCTTTGGTTCTGGAGTATATCAGAATGTCATCGATGAAGACCACGACGAATTTATCAAGCTCCGGCATAAACACAGAATTCATGAGATACATGAAATACGCCGGTGCATTAGTAAGTCCAAACGACATAACCAGATATTCATAAAGTCCATATCTGGTTGAGAAGGCCGTTTTTGGAATGTCACTAGGCCTGATTTTGATTTGATGATAACCAGAGCGTAAATCAATCTTAGAAAAGACCGTTGCTCCAGCTAGTTGATCAAACAAGATATCAATGCGGGGAAGAGGATACTTATTTTTGATGGTAACCGCATTGAGTGGACGGTAGTCGACACATAGTCTTAAGCTATCGTCTTTCTTCTTGACAAAGAGAGCAGAACAACCCCAAGGTGACGCACTGGGGCGTATATAACCCTTATCAAGAAGATCTTGGAGCTGGATTTTCAATTCTGCCAACTCATTTGGAGGCATGCGATACAGCCTTTTTGAAATTGGAGCAGTGCCAGGTTGAAGTTCAATGATGAACTCAATGTCTCGATCTGGTGGCATTCCAGGCAGATCGTCGGGAAAGACATCGGGAAATTCACATACTATTGGAATATCCTTGACTTTAATATCTGTGATAGCATATGTGCAGGGGTGCAGATACTCTGGCTGGGGCAGATAAAGAGTGGTAATCCCATAGTATGGTGAATTGATTTCAACCACTCGGGAACAGATATCTAACCGGACTTGATGCTTAGTCATCCAGTCTGTCCCAAGTATAATATCGATACCCTCCAAACTTATTAACACCAAATCAGTTTTGATTTCTTTACTACCTAACTGAAGTGGTACATTTCTACTCATCTGATTGGAGGTGATTTTTCCTCCAGGGGTAGTGATCATATATGACCCCTGGATAAGACAAGATTCAAGTCCTAGTCGGGTTCCACAGTTGTTACTAATAAAACTATGTGTTGCTCCGGAATCGAATAAAGTAACAACTGGTTTATGGTAAATAGAAAATGTACCCGACATGACTGGAGCTCCATCTGGAAGTTCTGCGAGAGTGGTGAAGTTAATTCGTCCTTGACGGACTTGCATCACCGGCTTCTTGCCCTTACTCTGGTTTCCCTGGGTGGAGCTCTGCCCTTGATTGGATTTCTTAGGCCGCGGGCAATCTCGAATGAGATGATCCGCACTTCCGCAATTGTAGCAGCGATAGTTGTTGCCTTTCTGGGTACTTGCGGAATATTTGGCCGTTGGCTAGATGGTTGTGCCTGTTGTGGGGGCACTGGAGGTCTAAACCTTCCTTGCTGCTGAGGCGGCCTAAAAACCAATCTTCCCGTAGGGGCATTGCGTTGTGGTGCTCTGGCGGTGTATTGGGAACAACCCGATACCTCGGTGGTTGAACACTCGAGGGTCCAGCAGGGTTCTTTCGCTTCTTCTCGGCATAATGTGCCACAATACAGTCTTCTTGAGTTAGGGCCATGTTAACCAACTCACTGAAAGTATTTGCCTTCACAAGGTTTAGGCGCTCTTTGAGTTTGGTGTTCAGGCCCCGACGAAAGCGGTCTTGTTTCTTGGTATCATTATCGGCATGATACCCTGCATACTGGCACAGATGATTGAAATTCTGTGCGTATTGCAAAACTGTGTTGGCACCTTGTGTAAGGGCCAGGAACTCGTTAAGTTTTCGCTCCAATAATCCTGCGGGAATATAATGCGCTCTGAAAGCGACCCGGAATTCATCCCATGTGATGACATGCCCTGCAGGTTGCATGGCATAAAAATTGTCCCACCAGATTCTAGCAGCACCACGAAGTTGTTGAGCAGCAAAGGAAGCTTTGCTAGAATCCGCACATGGTATGGTCAGTAGAGCGAACTTTGATTCAATAATATGGAGCCAGGCATCGGCATCCAATGGTTCCTCGGCCTTACTGAAGAAAGGCGGTTGAGTACTGAGGAAATCCTGGTAGCTAGCCACAGGAGGATTACGATCATCCCGGCCTCCTCGGAATTGTTGCTGCTGATTCAGTTGGGCTTGAACCAACATATTAAGTAATTCCGTTTGCCGAGCCATAACTTCGGCAAGGTTGGGAGGAGGTGGTGGTGGTTGCTGAGAACCACTGGCTTGATCAGCCCTGAAACCCTCCGGGGTTCCTCGTGTAGCTCCAACCATCTGAAATCAAGGAGATGTCCATTATTAACCATATATCCTTACTCCCAATTTCAGAAGACATAATCCATGCATATATTCCGCAAATCATCTCATCTCAAAATTTAAAGATAATGAACAAGATGATGAAACCGGAAATTATATTACATTGCTAACTCAGATAGTTCTCATATCGCATGTCGAAAGTTTACTACATAGGCCATCTATGTTACATCAAATGGCGTGAAGTTTGACTACTTAAACTATTACATTCCCTTAGATTACATCTCGAAAGTTGACGATTTTACTAAAAATCGTCGAAATTTCCTACAGAAGACTGACTGCCAGAAAGAGAATGATGGGGACTAAGAACAGGATCCCCATGCTCAGAATCAATCTCAGAGATACCCTCAATCTCCTCGGGGTCTTCTTCTTCTTCTTCAGGTACTATGGGTATAGCGGGAAGTATCGGTTGCTGCTGCAATTCCTCAATGTGAGCTTGGGCATCATCAGCCACAAGTATCAGATCATGAATTTGTGCCTGTAGAAACTCAATAACAGTGTCACGCTGAGTGATAGTATGATCACTCTCATTGATCTGATCCTCACGATGGAGGATTGTCTCATCTCTTGCTGCAATAATTTCATCCTTCTGAGTCACCAAAGCTTGTAATTCTTCTATTTGGGTTACTTGATGGTCAGCGTTCCGATAGTGGCTTTGAGCCACACCAGTTATCTGACTCACTCCATGACGCAGTAGCATTTGATAATGATATTGCACATCCATGAACCTGGTAACCATACGGACGGTTTCTTCAGCCAGATCTCCTAGCAAATGACCATGATGGTCTGTCCGAAAATCCCAGTCCGAATTACCCGGGTCTATGGTAGGAAATAACCCAATAGGATATGCAGCAACTTCAATCGGATGTTGATTGCAGAAGAGTTTGATACCTTCTAAAGCAGCAGTTTCAAGAGTATCCACTAGACGATATCCAACCACTTCTACTTCTATGGGAGGCCATAAGGAGCGGAAAGGGTGTTGAGGAATTATCATCTTAACTCCGCAGCGGGGAACTCCTTCTTCCCGATACTCCACCCCATCATACAGAGGAGGCTCTGTATAATGAAACATACTCAAGGATTCCCACAAAAGACGAGGAAACCCTTCCCAATGTAAACCATTGGTGTGGAAGTGCTCCTCCTGATCCCAAAAGGTACCAGTGGGAGCAGCCATCTGCGACAACAATGCAAATGGTAAGATATTTTTACCCTGTTGAGAAAGTGTTCAAGGTAAAATGGATTAAAATAGCTAATTCTGATAACAGCAAAGGCTGGAAATCAGATGGATGCCTAAAATACCCAACTAAGGATTCTCACTTACCCAAATTAAGAAATACCAACATGTTGTCTATTTCTTAGGAAGCATCAATTTAAACATTCAATTTAGTTGATTAATGGATTTATGCATGCACGTACTAAGCGATCTCACAACTAAAAATAACTGCCAAGTAATCTTGGTCTTACGTGGTTAGTTACGGTGGCACAATAGAAATACGTCTCTCCCTATTAACTAGTCGATAAACCCTGTTCGTCCTAGTTTCGGAATCGTGGTTAGTGTACCTGCAGAAAACCACAATGCATATATATATATCCAATGAACCTTTCATGCCAGCATGTCATGAAAGCGTCCTCAATCATTACTGTTCACTATAGAAACAGCATCTGTACAATTACCGCCGTACAGACAACGTTAGCATACGTTATTGGATAACGTATTCACGGGGGTACCGCAAAATGCGGGGGTATGAACAGCGATCGCCATACCCTGCGCCGAACCATATACTCCCAATGTAATCAATCGAAATTGATACATTGGCAGCTTCTCAAGTAGGCCACTACTTGAGATACAGCGTTCGGTTCGCATCACCGACTGGAAGGCCAAGCTCCCTCAGTTGGCTGAGGATTCTTACCTTCTTACCTCACGATCGAAGATGTCGTTACAGAAAGTAAGGTTGGGTTGTGCATAAATTTAAGTTTCAACAGAAAAGTAATGCTGGAAGTTAGTCATATATATATATATCACAGCCACCTTTAATTCCCATTATAGTATTACCCTAGGGCTTACGTACTATACATAATCCTTAACGTATCAACGTAGTTCGCAAATACTTTAGTGAAATTTTATACTAGAAATTACTTTTTAAGGCTAATTATATCTCCAGGGTACACTTGTTAGCTCTGATACCAGCTGTGGCAGAACCAACCTGAATTATACCGGCTCAAGTACGCGAGTCCTCAATAAAGGGGCTACCTCGCACTTCAAACGGTATAAAACTATTGGTCTGTCGGGTAACGTCCCGATGAACCACCGAACGCAGGATCCAACAAGGTACCTCACACGAAGGTGAGTCCAGAGATATAATGCCAAAATAACTTACACCACAGGCAGTTTATAATACAAAAATGTACAAAATAACATTTGTCCTTACTGAGGAGAATTTATTACAACACAAGTTCAGGTTTCTAGTTAAAGCAGCGGAATTTGAAAAGTAGAGTCGATATACACGGCGTCATTACAGATATTATGCTAGCCCTGGCATAATATCACTCGGCGGGATCTGTGTTGGCCGGGGACGGATCCCATTCCACGGACCAACCATCAGGCAAAGGGTAAGGCCATGGTGTAATGAACGCTGGCTCATCAGAAGGGTTACCTGAAGTAAATCAACAAAGCAAGGCTGAGTATACTAATACTCAGCAAGACTTACCCGGAATTGGGTATATCTTAGCCCATAACTAGACTCATGCTGGCTTTAAGCTTTAGGTAGAGTTTTCAGCTGAAAAGCACCAAAGAGTAGATCCTTATTGCCAATTTTTAGCTTTCAAGTTCTAGTTGATTACCCATTCTAAGTAAGCACCTATAGCTACCCACACATGGTAGAATCTTTACTCAAACATCATTTTTAATAACCACATAATTGCTCTTGTTACTCTATGTGATAAAGGGGATAAGCAATCTCATACATCGTGAGAGGCGGACGATTCTGAATCGAGATTCAACCCTTGCAAGGTAAACCTAACTCACACGCTTGGAACACCACAGGGTATTTCCGAAGCAACCGTTTGCCTTTCATTCCGACTCGTGGATCAGGGCCACCACAAGCGACTGCAGGTCATATGCACTACAAAAGTGCAGGACGTACGTCTGTAGCGCGACTACAAAACCCGTACTCCTGGTTGCCCAGCAACACATATGCCTACACGTCGAACAAAGTAACCAAAAGAAGCAAATACATGTGGTGGGGGGTATGTCCACTCCTCGGGCCGATCGGTTACTAGGCTTACCGCTTACCATATTTGTGGCTAGTACTTTCAAACGCTTAGCCACCGCTACCACACACTGCGACCTTATCAAAGTTCAACAACACAGACGGGGTATCATCTTGACCATGATACCTCAATAAACTCCCGTCCGGTATCCTTATAGTGATAGCAGGAATGTAAACATTACAATTCCTATATCGCGCGAGTGACAGGAAATCACTCGACTTCTACCGGTCCTATAAGCAGAGCAGCTAGTCGGACTCAGTTCTAGTGTTCAGTACATTGGTTCCTAGAACAATGCAACTAGGTTTCCAAACAACTCCTAAGAACCTAATGCATAAAGAAATATATATAAGTAATATAAGTTGCAGTGTAATAAGGTAGGGGTTATGTCCGGGGCTTGCCTTCGCTGGTAGGGTTGGGGTTAGTCAAAATATTTTCTTCCGAACCTTGGTTCGGAGCTTCAGAGAAATCCGTAACAAGAGTCCTGGGGTCTTCCAAATGAACTTCTTCTTGTTCCGGGATCAGCTGATAATCCCCGTCAGCGAGAGTGGTCGAGTCTACATGAGATGCAAATTACAAGTTATGGACTGCCTTTAATTTTAGTTTACTTCCCGATAAAGTTGCAATCCAATATGAATAACATTTTATTTTGATATATTTCCTAATTACCCTGTACTGGGCAGTCATTTATTGAGCACTAATAAGTTTACTTAGATTTATTAAACAACAAATTTAGCTAGGTCAAGTGTTCAATTAGTATCATGGGGCAACAGGTGGTGTGGTTCCCATTAACAATTATATTGGAAGCTTTATATATTAACCTCTCAAGTTATATGATTTTTAAATTATCATCACCTTAAAATCAAATATATTATATCTAATTTATTTAACATCTAATTCTTGGTTGAAAATTTTAATAAGATGTTGTAATATTATAAAACAGGACCTTAATCTATTTTCATGATTTTAGAAGATTTAAAACTATATTTATTAATTATACTAAGGAAACTACTCCTTATTCCTAACAAAATTTATTCAACAAGAAAATAATACTAAAGTGCAAGGATAATTATTTTTCTTCAATTCTACATGCTAAAAGAAAATTATCAGTACTGGTTTCACTAATTTACCATTTTTCTATGAATTACTATGTATTTCTTAGGCCTACAAGCAATTAACTTTGATATTTAAATTAGGTCATCAAACATTCAAAAAATGAAGTCGACCCTTAAAGAAAAGTTACAGATCTCTGTCTAAAGATTCCAACAAAATTTAGTTTACCATTTTATGATTTTTCCTTAAAGAGATATGGTATTTCTAATTTGACAGCAAAAATTACATAAGGAGGTCCCTGGGCACTATTCCTCTGAGTCTATGGCTTTGCAGGAAACCCCCTGGGTTTCTGAATCTTCTAACCCGAGGCCCTTGGCCGTGAACCCGAACAGAGTGAGATCGGGACGGCCGTGTTCCGGCGACGGCGGTCACCGGCGGCGAGGTCCAAGTGCAGGAATCGGGTCAGGAGCTTACTGTGGTCTTGTTGTGCTACGTGTCGTGGACGGGGATGGCCGGAACAGTAAGATTCAACTTGAACCCGAGGTGATGGCGGAGAGGTCGACGGCGACGAGGGTGCTCCGGCGATGAACGGGGGCCAAGATCCTGCGCACGAGAACCAGTGAGTCATGAGGAACGTGCACGTGTCAACAATTGGATGAAAACACGCTGGATCGAGAGAACTCGACGGAGACCGATGCGGCGGCGGCGAGGAAGATCGCCGGCGAGCGTCGAGAAGGCGCTGTGGTGCACCAGAGGGTCAATGGATGGGTCGGACAGCTTCAGGGGGATGATGTGGTTCTGTTAAGGGTGATGTGGTGGCTCGGGAGTACCTGCAACGAGCTGCCCACGGTGGAGGCCGAAGGCGACGGCGGCGGCGCTCGTCGAGGACCGGGCTCCAGTGGAAATTGGGGAGGATCAGGGGGTCGGCGAGCACGAGCAAGTCACGGGGAAGCTGGTGCGAGCGTTGGCTGAGGCGGAGGAGGTCCGGTGGGAGCTGCCCACGGGCGGATGGTGCACGGCCGGAGAAGAAAGGGACGGCGGCGGCGGAATGTGGCTTGGTTACGGGAAATTGGACGCGGGAAGTAACAGAACAGCAGGTGGGAGTGGATGTAGTGCTACTGCGCGCGAGAGAGAGAGGGTTAATGCACCGAGGTGGCCTGTCCACGGCGACCAGGAGGTGGCGGCCGGCGACGGCTCGGGAACGTCGTGGCGCGCGTGGGAGAAGCCACCAGGGGAGAGGAAAGGGGTCGGGATCAAAAGGAAATGACGCGTGGATGAGTTCTGCAGCTGGAGGTGGCGCTCGGGGCGCGGCATCGGCGGCGAGCGGCGGTGGCAGGAGCGGCGCAGAAGGGGGAAGCGGCGCGGCCAGAGGAGGAAGAAGCAGAGAGCTGTCAGGAGGACCTGTTCGCCATTTCTAAAGAATTCAGGGACCCCCCTGTAAACTAAAGTTTTCCCACTGCTACAAAGGTCAAATGAAAAAGTGCTCAACATGAAAGTTGTAGAGTTTTTCAAACTCTACATCTTTGCTTTAAGGCTTGGGTTTGAAATCTTAAAGGGTACAGTTTTATTTTGAGAATTTGAACACAATTCAAATTTTAACCTTTATGTGTTAATTAAAACAAAATGCCCTAATGTTTGGGGTCCTTTAGGTAATTCTTTCTGCAGTAATCATGACTAGCTCTTTTTACACTTTAGTCCTTAGGTAAAACTAAGTTTTACTTTTATCTTTTTACCATTTCACATGTAAGTCCTTATATGTTTGTATTAATTACATAAAGGTCCTTAATTTCATATAGAGTCCATTCCCCTTAGTGTTTATTTAACTCTTGATCTTTTATTAGCTATAGCCATCTGAAATTTGACATTAAGAACATTTTCACGCATTTGCTCATGAGAATTTATAAAACTTATAATTTACAAATATACCCTTATGCTTTGTACAACTTGTATACATTATCCTATAATATACCCAAACTTAGTATCTAGTTGTCTAACTACCTGGATATCACAGCCTTCCCCCCTTAAAAAGAATCTCGTCCTGAGATTCCGAAGCTGAATAGAATTGAATAATTAGATTTGGGGATTGGCTTGCAGGAAGTCTGGAAAACTCCGTTGAAGATAAGACTCAGTCTCCCAAGTCGCTTCTTCTTCGGTGTGATGATCCCATAAGATCTTGTACATCTTAACTGCTCTTCTTCTGGTGAATCTTTCCTTAGTATCCAGAATTCGAAGAGGTTGTTCGATGTACGACAAATCAGGTTCAATCTCAAGGGCACCTGTCTCAACGATTTCTGTGGGTACTTTGACGCACTTCTTAAGTTGAGAGATGTGAAAGACATCGTGAATAGCCGTCCATTGAGATGGAAGACGAAGTCTGTAAGCTACTGGGCCACAAACATCAAGAATTTCAAAGGGTCCGACATACCGGGGTGCTAACTTCCCTTTTAAGCCAAAGCGTTGGACGCCTTTGGTTGGTGATACTCGGAGATAGACAAAATCTCCTATCTGGAATTGCAGAGGTTTTCTCCTCTTATCTGCATAACTCTTTTGTCTGGACTGAGCGGTTTTAAGATTAGATTGAATAACCTTAACCTTATCTTCGGCTTCAACAACTAGGTCTGGTCCAAAAATTTTGCGTTCACCGGTCTCAGACCAACTCAAAGGAGTTCAGCATCTGCGACCGTATAATGCTTCGAAAGGAGCCATTTGAAGACTAGCTTGATAACTGTTGTTGTAGGCAAATTCAGCTAGACCAAGACACTTGTCCCAACTTGTACCATAATGAATAATACAAGCTCGAAGCATGTCTTCAAGAATTTGGTTAACTCGCTCAGTCTGCCCATCAGTTTGGGGGTGATATGCAGAACTTCGAATTAATTTGGTTCCTAGAGCTGATTGTAACTGCTCCCAGAATCGTGCAATAAATTGGGGCCCACGATCAGATATGATAGTTTTTGGAACCCCATGCAACTGAACGATTTGTTCCAGATAGACTTCGGCATACTTCTTAGCAGAGTAAGTGGTATGCACCGGAAGAAAATGAGCTGTTTTTGTGAGTCTATCGATGATTACCCATATGGAGTCGTGTTTTAGAGACGTGTTGGGAAGACCAACAATGAAATCCATGCTAATGTCTTCCCATTTCCATGATGGAATGGGTAATGGCTGAAGTGTACCAGAAGCCTTGAGATGACTGGCTTTGACTCTCTGGCACGTATCACATTCGGATACATATTTGGCAATTTCTCTCTTCATTCTGGTCCACCAAAAATGTTGCCGAAGATCGTGATACATCTTGGTGCTACCAGGATGAATAGAGAATTTGGACAAATGTGCTTCGTCGAGGATTCGCTTACGAAGTTGATGATCCTTAGGCACAACAAGTCGATTGTTGAACCATAGGACTCCTTGACGATCAGTGTGAAAACACCGATACTTAGCTTCTCCCTGGGATAGTTTGGATTTAATGATTTTGACACCCTCATCATGTAGCTGCGACATGCCGATTTCATCCCGCAAAGTAGACTCAACGGAGATCAAGTTTAAACTACCTTGGGGAATAATCTCAAGATTTAGTCTCCGCATTTGATGGCAAAGAGTGTCATTAAAAGTGGATACGGTTAAACAGTGACAATGTGATTTGCGGCTAAGTGCATCCGCAACCACATTAGCTTTGCCCGGATGATAGTGTACCTCAAGGTCATAATCCTTGATTAACTCCAACCAACGCCTTTGCCTCATATTCAAATCAGCCTGAGTGAAAATATACTTGAGGCTCTTATGGTCAGTGTAAATGTTACACTTAGCACCCATAAGATGATGTCTCCAAATCTTGAGAGCATGAATAACTGCTGCCAATTCAAGATCATGTGTTGGATAATTTTGCTCATGAGTCCGAAGTGCTCGGGATGCATAAGCAATAACCCGGTTGTTTTGCATAAGAACACAACCAAGGCCTATTCCAGAAGCGTCGCAGTAGACATCAAAAGGCTGGTTACTATCTGGCTGAGCTAGTACTGGAGCAGTCGTCAGAAGTTTTCTCAAAGTATGAAATGCTTGCTCACACTTATCATCCCAACGGAACTTAACTTCTTTCTTGAGTAGCTCAGTCATGGGTTTAGCTATCTTGGAGAAGTCCGGAATGAATCGGCGATAATATCCTGCCAATCCAAGGAAACTTCGTATTTGATGGACTGAAGCGGGAGGATTCCAGTCCATAACTTCTTGAACTTTGATTGGATCAACCGATATGCCTTGACTAGAAATAGTATGTCCCAAAAATTTCACACTATCTAGACCCTTGAGTGCTCAACCCCTGAGGTATCGGTTAGTCCAGAATACATCTCCACGAGCCCCACCCTGGAACAATTAGTCAGGCAGATGGGTAGCTAGACCCCCTCGGCAGTCTAGATTCAACAGGCCACCAGTGCCTCAACCTCAACATTAGTAGCAACAGCTTGTATTAAGGCTAAACTTTCTTCAGTTCAACCAGGGAAACAACAACAATCGTTGTTTCAATTGCGGCAGTTCATCGCATTTCATCAAAAATTGCCCTCAACCTAGGAAATCATTCCAAGGGCAGACTTCCAACCCGAGCAGCAAGGGTAGAGACAAGAAGCAAACTGTACAAGTCCGCCAAGGGAGGGTGAATTTCACAACTCTCTCCGAACTTTCTAAGGGTGCACCAATAATGACGGGTACTTTCACTATACACCATCAACCTGCAGTTATACTTTTTGATTCTGGTGCAACCCATAGCTTTATCAGTCCAAAATTTGGAAAATAAGTAGGCTTGAATTTCTATCATACTAAAGGAACATATATGATAGCGACTCCTGGCGGTAAAATTGCTTCAAATCAAATCTGTAGAGATGTGCCAATTCAAATGGGTAGCAACCTGATAAAGACAGATTTAGTTTTGCTAAACCTAGAAGGAATGGATATCCTACTAGGTATGGATTGGATGACTAGGCACCAAGTATCATTAGATATCTCTTCCCGAGCGGTTGAGATAGATTCACCTGATTACAAGGCTACTATTCTATATCTTCCATAGTGGAAATCTATCGATTCTTGTGTTTATACCATAGAAGGGATCAAGCTTGAGGACATCCTTGTCATATGTGAGTACCTAGATATTTTTCCGGATGATTTGTCCGGGATGCCTCCTGATAGGGATATTGAGTTTATTATAGAGTTACAACCTGGTACAGCCCCCATCTTTAAGAGACCCTATAGTATGCCACCCAATGAGCTGGCAGAATTAAAAGTTCAACTTCAGGACCTTCTTGATAAAGGATTTTCTCGTCCAAGTGCTTCACCATGGGGATGCCCAGCCTTGTTTGTAAAGAAAAAGGATCATAGCCTCAGATTATGTGTGGACTATCACCCCCTCAATGCAGTAACCATCAAAAACAAATATCCTCGTCCCCGTATTGACATCTTGTTGGATCAATTAGCTGGAACCAAGGTATTCTCCAAAATTGACCTTCGCTCTGGATATCACCAGATAAAGATTAAGCCTAGCGACTCCTAAAGAAAGCATTCTCCACCAGATATGGACTTATGAATATCTAGTTAGATCTTTTGGCCTTACCAACGCCCCAGTATATTTCATGTATCTCATGAACTCTGTCTTTATGCCGGAGCTCGATAAATTCATCGTAGTTTTCATCGACGATATTCTGATCTATTCCAAAAATCTAGAAGATCATGCTAGATATCTTCATATTATTCTTCAGACATTGCGAGAACACCACTTGTATGTCAAATTCTCCAATTGTGAATTTTGGATAGATACAATTAAATTTTTGGGTCACACCATCTCCAGTAACGGCATATCTGTTGATCCAAGTAAAGTCTAGGAAGTGATGAATTGGAAGCCCCCTACTTCAGCCCATCAGATCCGTAGTTTTCTTGGTCTTACTGGCTATTATCATCGTTTCATCCCAGAATTCTCTAAAATAGCCAAGCCAATGACAGAGTTGCTGAAGAAAGGAGTTAAATTCTCCTGGAATAAGAAATTTGAAGACGCATTCCATACTCTAAGAGCACACCTCACTACTGCTCCAGTTTTGGCTCAGCCAGATAATTCCAAACCTTTCGATATCTATTGTGATGCGTCGAGCATCGGACTTGGTTGTGTACTCATGCAAAACAACCAAGTAATTGCTTATGCTTCACGAGCACTCAAGACTCATGAACAGAACTATCCTACCCATGATCTTGAGCTTGCAGCCGTTATCCATGCGCTTAAGATCTGGAGACATTATCTTATGGGTACTAAGTGTAACATTTACACTGACCATTAGAGTCTCAAGTATATTTTTACACAAGCAGATCTAAATATGAGACAAAGACATTGGCTAGAGCTTATAAAAGATTATAATCTGGAAGTACACTATCATCCAGGCAAAGCCAATGTGGTTGCGGATGCACTCAGCCGCAAAGCGCATTGCCATTGCTTATCAATAGAAGCCAACAATGAAACTCCCTGCTGGGAAATGAGAAACCTCAATCTTGAGATTATTCCTCAAGGTAGTTTAAATCATATAGCAGTTGAACCCACACTTCAAGATAGTATTATTAGGGCACAACTACATGATGAAGGAGTCAAAATCATAAAGCAATAGCTAGCTCAGGGAGAAGAAAAGTGTAAGTGTTTTAAAGTAGATCACAAAGGAATTCTATGGTTCAAACAATGTATTTTTGTACCCAAGGACCATCAGGTTCGTAAGCAGATTTCGGACGAGGCACATTTGTCCAAGTTCTCTATGCACCCTGGCAGTACCAAAATGTACCAAGACCTGAGACAGAACTTTTGGTGGACTCACATGAAAAGAGAAATTGCAAGATATGTCTCTGAGTGTGATATTTGCCAAAGAGTTAAAGCCAGTCACTTAAAGATTGCTGGTATTCTTCAACCTTTACCCATTCCTTCTTGGAAGTGGGAAGATATCAGCATGGATTTCATCGTTGGCTTACCCAACACTTCCCAGAGGCATGATTCTGTTTGGGTAATCGTTGATCGATTAACCAAAACCGCCCATTTCCTTCCCGTGCATACTACTTACAATGCTAAGAAGTATGCCGAGATCTATCTAGACCAAATCGTTCATCTCCAGGGAATACCTAAGACAATCATCTCTGATCGTGGAGCACAGTTCATTGCTCGTTTTTGGGAGCAACTCCAACACTCTTTTGGAACCAAATTAATTCGAAGCTCTGCGTATCATCCGCAAACAGACAGACAAATGGAAAGGATAAATCAAATCCTAGAGGATATGCTTAGAGCCTGTGTGATCCAATATGACAAAAATTGGGACAAATGCTTAGCCTTGGCAGAATTCTCCTACAATAATAGTTATCAGTCGAGTCTCAAAATGGCTCCTTTTGAAGCATTATACGGTCGCTGATGCCAAATTCCTCTGAGTTGGTCTCAAACCGGCATAAAATCTTTGGACCCGATCTTGTCACTGAAGCAGAAGAAAAAGTGAAGATCATTCAAAATAATCTAAAGGTAGCCCAATCTCGACAAAAGAGCTACGCGGACAAACGAAGGAAATCATTACAGTTTGAAGTTGGTGACTTTGTATACCTAAGGGTATCTCCTACCCGGGGTGTTCAACGGTATGGTATGAAAGGAAAACTCGCTCCTCGGTATGTTGGACCTTTTGAAATTCTTGAAACTTGTGGCCCGTAGCTTATCGCCTTCAACTATCTTCTCAGCTAGCAGCCATTCATAATATCTTCCATGTATCTCAACTTAGGAAATGCATCAAAATCCCTACCAAGGTCATCAATTTCCAAACCATCAAAATCAAGTTAGACCTATCTTATACCGAACATCCGATCAGAATACTGGATACTAAAGAGAGAAGCACAAGAAGAGAGACAGTCAGGATGTTTAAGATCCAATGGAACCATCACACTGAAGAAGAAGCGACTTGGGAAACTAAGTCTTATCTTCAGCACAACTTTCCAGACTTCCTTAGAACCAAACCAAGTATCTAATCTTCCAATTCCATTCTGATCCGGAATCTCAGGACGAGATTCTTTTTAGGGAGGGAGGCTGTGACATTTCAGGTACTTAGGAGCTAGGCACACTAATTTCTAGTATGAAGTTGTGTGAAGTTTGTGTTTCTTTTGATGAATGCCTTTAAAAACTTAAATACACGTTAAAGGGTAATTTTGTAATATTGGGAAAAATTAGGGTTCTTTTTGTAAATTGTGTATAAATGGGAGGTAATTTCAAAAATATGAAGGGTTAATTTGTAAATGTTAGTTTTCACTCTTTAACCACTGTAAGAAGTGTAAATACTCCAAGGCTTCATTGAAAGGGTAAAACTTATTTTGGATTTATTTGAAATTGACTGATTTGTTGATTTTTAAAAGTAATTCTAAAACTCTAACTCTTTTGAAGTTGGACCCTAAAGCAAAGTGGTAGATCATTTTAAGCTCTACACTTTTGATTTTGGGCACATTTTCATTAGAGCTATAGTTTGGAAGAAAATTTTACTTTACAATGAACTCCTTGAACTTTTGCAAAATTTATGAATAGGTCCTCATCTTCTTCCTCCTGCTTCCCCCTCTCTGTTTCTCTGTAGCGCCGCCCACCGCCCATCGCCGGTTTTTTCCCCGACCGCTAGCTACCCCTTTGCCGCTCTTCCTGTGCCACCTGGCCCCCCAGCTCGCCCGCCCGCTGCTTAACCGACCCCGCTGGCTCCTCCTCGAACCGACGCGTCGCGCCGCTGCCCGCCTGAGCAGCCACGTGCGCCGTCGACCACCAGCAGCCGCTTGCCGCTTGCTGCACGCCTCTTTTTAGCTTGGGAATGCACCCAGTAAACTTCTCCTTTCTTCTATCCCCTCGCGCTCACCCGCATTCCTGTTCTCTTCTCCGCTCGACTACTTCGCTGGAGCTCCTCTGTCCACCGCTATGAGCCGTCTCCACCACTCCTCCTCTCCAATTTTGTACTCCACGAGCACTGCCACATTTCATTGCCCCTTCCTGATCCACTCTTCTTCCTCCTCCCACGCACGCACAGCCCAGAACAACGCGCCTGCGATCTTACTCTCCGCCGCCGTTCTAATTCTAGTCGAACCGAAGTTCCACCCCTTCTCCTCCTTCGCCAAGAGCATCATCAGCACCACATCTCCACACCGAAGCTTCCTGGCCAATTTCCTTCGCCTTCCTGCACTCTAGTCGCCGGAACACCGTCGCCGCCCTCAGAACCTCGCTGCACCGGCTCTGTATCTAGTCGAACCGCCGCCTCAGAGCTTCCCTTCTATGATTCTAACCACCCCCAAGTCCACTGTGAGCTCCTGAACCTTTCTCCCCACCTTTCCCTCGCCGCTGGTCAGTCTCCTCGCTGGATTTTAATCGCCGTCGCTTGACTTCTTCTGTTCAAGTCGATTAGGGATCCAAATGCAAGTCTGTGTTTCTTTCTAGGGTCTTGTTTGAAAAATACACGCCCGTCAGCTACACACCCATCGGCCACACGCTCATCGACTACACCTCTATCGGCTACTTTTGCCAAAGAAAAATCAAGCCGATGCGTGCACAAGTAGTTACCCAGGTAAACACCTTAGGCAGGTACCGGCTAAGGCATAGCTGATATAGGACACATCAATCGGCTAAACACAGTCGATGCAGTATGCACAGATCGGACTTTTTTGATGCATACCCCAATCGGCTAGATAAGCTGTCTGAAAAACAAGCTGTTAAGAAGAGCAGATCAGCTCTGTAACCTTCACCAAATAGCCGTTTTGAACAAAGTTTTTACACCAAAAACTCTACTTAAACTTAGTTTCAAATCTTTTTGTTTGTACAAATTAGTTAAGTCTTGAAGTGATGTATTGAATATATTCTTGTTGGATTGCAACTTTATCATGAAAACAAAATAATAACCATTTGCTTCAAATAATTGCATATCATGTAGATTTGACTTCACTCACTGACGGTACCTACGAGCTAATTCCGGAACCTGACGAGGGTATTTCTGAAGCTCAAGTAAACGTCGCCAAGGGTCTTTCTGAAGCCCCGAACCCAGGTTCGGAAGATACTAACATCACTGACCCATGCCTCACCAGTGAAGGCAAGCCCCGGTGCATAACGCAATATTTTAAAATTATGCACTTATATTGTTATATATCTATCTTGTGCATTAAGTGCTAGGAGTTGTTATGAAACCCTAGTTGCATGAAACCTAGGAACCTATGAAATATTTCTGAATCCTTATCGAGTAGATGCTTTGCTAATAGGACCGGCAGAAGTCGAGTGATTTCCTGTCACTCGCGCGATATAGGAGTTGATTGTTTACTATTTTGCAATCACTATAAGGATCACGGACGGGGTTATGTGTAGTACCATGACATGGAATGGTACCCCGTTTGTGTTGATCAATTTGATAAGGCCGCAGTGTGTGGTAGTGGTGGTCACGTGTTTGAAAGTACTAGCCACATACCGTCAATATGATACGCAGTAAGCCTAGTATCTGATTGGCCCGGCTAGTGGACATATCCCCCATCACTCGAATTTTGGTTTATGTACACACTCACCAATGTGTGGGAGAATGTTCTGCATAGCAGACGGGAGTACGATCATACAGTAACACTGTAGATGTACGTCCTGCACATTGGATGTGCGTACGGTCCTGCAGTCGCTTGTGATGGCGCTGATCCACGATCCGGAATATGAGGGGAATGGTTGCCTGGAAAGAAAAGTTTCCGAGCGTGTAAGTTAGGATCCCTTGCAAGGTTATGAAATTTGATTCAGGAATCGTCCATTTCTCGCGGTGATTGAGACTGCTTGATACTTCTGCCACATAGAGTAACAAGAGCAATAGTTGGTGGAATAATATTGATGTATGATTTAAAACCTAACTTGCTTGTCTAGTATAGATGCTCACTTAGAATGGCTAATTGAACTAGAATCTGAAAGCTAAAATATGGAAATAAGGACATACTTTTCGTTGTTTTTCAGCAAAAGAAACCTAGAGCCTTTCAACATCTCATGGTCTAATTATGGGCTAAGTATACCTAATTGACGGGTAAGCCTTGCTGAGTATTAGTATACTCAGCCTTGCTAGTAATGTGGTTTTCAAGTATGTCATTCGAGGACTCAGTTGCTAGTTCTCCTTGGCCCTGCACTTTACTGCCTGGCTGGTCCGTGGAATGGGATCCGTCCCCAGCCGGCAATGACCCTTCGGAATGACACCATATTTTGGGCTAAGTATGGTGCCTTCTTTGCGATGAGTAGTCGCGTTGTTATATCTTTTCCACTACCATCTCTGAATAATGTTCGTTGAAACTTGAAGTTTTCAAACAATGTCTGTATAAATTTGTTTCAGTTAGGTTTGCAGTACTTTATTAGATACTAGTTTGTAATAACTACTATGATTATGTTGTAGAAATGTAATGGTGATTGTATCTCTGGACTCGCCATCGTGCGAGGTACGCTTGAACGATCCGGAATCCGGTGGTTTCATCGGGATGTTACCCGACAGACCATTGGGTTATTCCGTTTGAAGTGCGTTGAGGTCATATCGCCTGTATAGCAATGATCGGCGCACTTGAGCCGGAATAATTCAAGCGGTTCTGCCACATTGCTTATCATAAGTGCAGTCTTGAAATGGTCATACAGACAGCCTTAGGGTTTAGTATCTCGGCATCTTTTGTTTCATCCTCAAGATCTATATCATCCATCTAATTTCAAGCCTTTGCTATTACCAGAATCGGTTGTCTTATTCCATTTACCTTGTGAGTTCTTGGCAGGGTAGCTACATTCCAGCTATTCCATGAGTCTGACTCACATTTTTCCCGCAGTTTTCTCAAAGCATTTTTGTTGAAAACTTGCAACCTTACCATTTGAATCTTTGCTTCAGATGGCAGATTTTTTGAAGATCTTTTGGGACCACGAGGAACATGCTCACACCAATGCCTTGCATTGGGAGGGTTTTCTACGTCTCTTGTGGGAGTCACTTCAGTTGTTTAGCTACACCGAGGCACCGCAATATGATGGAGTGGAGTATAGTGAAGAGGGTGTTCCTCGGTGCAGAGTGAAGATGAGTATTCCCCAGCATCCATCACGATCCCTGTGGCAGCCCATCGAGATTGACGTGGTTGGTCACCGTCTAGCGGACACTTTTGAAGCTGCAGCTCTTGAAGCCATCATCATTTTCTGTGACCAGCATCCAGATTAAGTTGTCGAGTATCCTATTGGTTTGTTACCTGCAGCAGATTCTCGTGACCCTAAGTGGACTTTTCGAGTATCACACTTTGGACACTTATTGGGAGATTTGACAGAAGAGACACTACGTGCTACAGTGAGGTTTATGAATGCACAATACCATCATCAAATACTTCTGCGCCATGGTATGAGCCAGATGACCAGTATAGCCCAAGGTTATCACAGAAACATTAACCGGCATATTACTCAAATTGAAGAGCTCCAAGCCATGATCGCTGCTAAATATGAGGTTATCGCATAGCGGGATGAAACCATCACTCACCGACAGGATCAGATCATTGAGAGTGACACATTAATCATTCAGCACAACACTGTCATCGAGTTTCTCCAAGAGCAAATCCATGACCTTACTCTTGAGCTTGACGATGCCATCGCCCATACAAGAGCAGCCAGCACCTCCTGTCACCCCTGAAGAGTCTGAAAGTGAAGATGAAGAAGAAGACCCGGAAGAGATTGAAGGAGTTTCCGATCTTGATTCCGAGCATGGCGATCCCGAACCTAATCCTCAACCCAATTATTCTTCTTTCGGCAGCTAGTCGTCTGTGGGCAACCTCCTAGATGCACTTAGTGTAGTATAGTGTGACATAGGGAGAGAGCAGTCTAGTTTGACCTAAGGGCCACTTGTTGTATTATATGTGGCATGTGTAGGCATGGCTTGACTTGTAGTTAGTAGACTACCGAGATGTAACATAGTAATGACCACCAGTTTATGATCTATAACCCGAGTTTCCTGTCCGGTTATCTATTGAGCTATCTATTTGTTGCACTATTTCCATATGTTTTATTTTTGTGCGGTATATTCCTGAAAATGGAAGCAAGTATTGGTGATTTCTAATGGACATCTTCAATTCTTCAGATGGTTGGCGCTACACGTGGAACCCTTGAAGGTTTCAAGACGGACCAGGCTAGCGGTTCCCAACAACTGCCACCACCACCACCAAATCTAGCAGAAGTAATGGCACGACAGACTGAACTCCTTCATCAGCTAGTGCAGGCACAGCAGAACTAGTTCCGTCATCAGCAACGAGGTCGTGATGAACATCCCTCTGCTAGTTACCAAGATTTCTTTAGCATGCAGCCCCCACTTTTTCATAAGCTCGAAGGGCCTCTTGATGCGGATGCGTGGCTCCGCACTATTGAGTCCAAGTTCTCACTACTGTCCGCACCATGCTCCGAAGCAAACAAGGCACTCTTTGCAGCACAGCAGCTTCATGGCATTGCTCGCATTTGGTGGGATCATTATTATGCCATGCAACCAGATGGACATGTAGTCACATGGGAAGAGTTTCGGACTGCCTTTAGGGCACATCATATTCCTGAAGGGCTCATTGAGCGGAAGCTCAATAAATTTTTAGCTCTTACCCAGGGAACCCGCACCGTAATGCAGTACGCATAGGCCTTCAATCACCTATGTCAGTATGCGGGTTATCATGCAAACACCGATGCCAAGAAGCGAGATCGTTTCCGTCGTGGCCTGAATGCCAAGTTCCAAGAACGACTGAATCTGGTTAAGATAGACACCTTCAATGAGCTAATCAACATGGCAATTACTCAAAAAGATTGTATTTCAGCCCATCAGGCTGAGAAGAAGCGGAAGATACCCGCTGGACCCTCGAGTGCTCAACCCCCGAGGTGTCGGTTAGTCCACAATACATCTCCACGAGCCCCACCCCGAAATAATCAGTCAGGCAGATGGGTAGCTAGACCCCCTCAGCAGTCTATATTCAATAGGCCACCAGTGCCTCAGCCTCAACAGCAGTAGCAACAGCTTGGATTAAGGCAAAATTTTCCGCAGTTCAACCAAGGAAACAACAATCGTTGTTTCAATTGCGGCAGTTCATCGCATTTTATCAAAAATTACCCTCAACCTAGGAAATCATTCCAAGGGCAGACTTCCAACCCGAGCACCAAGGGCAGAGACAAGAAGCAAACTATACAAGTCCGCCAAGGGAGGCTGAATTTCACAACTCTCTCCGAACTTCCTAAGGGTGAACCAATAATGACGGCAGGAATATATCGATTCTTGCCTTTATACCATAGCAGGGATCAAGCTTGAGGACATCCCTGTCGTATGTGAGTACCCGGATATTTTTCCGGATGATTTGCCCGGGATGCCTCCTGATAAGGATATTGAGTTTATTATAGAGTTACAAACCCGTACAGCCCCTATCTCTAAAAGACCCTATCGTATGCCACCCAATGAGCTGGCAGAATTAAAAGTTCAACTTCACGACCTTCTCGATAAAGGTTTTATTCATCCAAGTGCTTCACCATGGGGATGCCCAGCCTTATTTGTGAAGAAAAGGGACCATAGCCTCAGACTATGTGTGGACTATCGCCCCCTCAATGCAGTAACCATCAAAAACAAATATCCACTTCCGCGCATTGACATCTTGTTCGATCAATTAGCTGGAGCCAAGGTATTCTCCAAAATTGACCTTCGCTCTGGATATCACCAGATAAAGATTAAGCCCAGCGACATCCCAAAGATAGCATTCTCCACCAGATATGGATTTTATGAATATCTGTTTATGTCTTTTGGTCTTACCAACGCCCCAGCATATTTCATGTATCTCATGAACTCTGTCTTTATGCCGGAGCTCAATAAATTCGTTGTAGTATTCATCGATGATATTCTAATCTATTCTAAAAATCTAGAAGATCATGCTAGACATCTTCATATTATTCTTCAAAGATTGCAAGAACACCACTTGTATGCCAAATTCTCCAAATGTGAATTTTGGCTACATACAGTTAAATTTTTGGGTCACACCATCTCCTGTGATGGCATCTCTGTTGATCCAAGCAAAGTCCAGGAAGTGATGGATTGGAAGCCCCCTACTTCAGTCCATCAGATCCGTAGTTTTCTTGGTCTTGCTAGCTATTATCGTCTTTTCATCCCAGACTTCTCTAAAATAGCCAAGCCAATGATAGAATTGCTGAAGAAAGGAGTTAAATTCTCCTCGAATGAGAAATGTGAAGAAGCATTCCATACTCTAAGAGCACACCTCACTACTACTCCAGTTTTGGCTCAGCCAGATAAATCCAAAGCTTTTGATGTATATTGTGATGCATCGGGCATCAGACTTGGTTGTGTACTCATGCAAAACAACCGAGTAATTGCTTATGCCTCACGAGCACTCAGGACTTATGAACAGAACTATCCTACCCATGATCTTGAGCTTGCAGCCGTTATCCATGCGCTTAAGATCTGGAGTCATTATCTTATGGGTACTAAGTGCAACATTTACACTGACCAGAAGAGTCTCAAGTACATTTTTACACAAGCAGATCTAAATATGAGACAAAGACATTGGCTAGAGCTTATAAAAGATTATGATCTAGAAGTGCACTATCATCTAGGCAAGGCCAATGTGGTTGCGGATGCACTCAGCTGCAAAGCGCATTGCTATTGCTTATCAATAGAAGCCTTCAGTGAAACTCTCTGCTGGGAAATGAGAAAGCTCAATCTTGAGATTATTCCTCAAGGTAGTTTGAATCATATAGCAATTGAACCCACACTTCAAGATAGTATCATTATGGCACAACTACATGATGAAGGAGTCAAAATCATCAAGCAACAACTAGCTCAGGGAGAAGAAGAGTATAAGTGTTTTCAAGTAGATCACAAAGGAATTCTATGGTTCAAGAGACGTATTGTTGAACCCAAGGACCGTCAGCTTTGTAAGCAAATTTTGGATGAGTCACATCTGTCCAAGTTCTCTATACATCCTGGCAGTACCAAAATGTACCAAGACCTAAGATAGAACTTTTGGTGGACTCGCATGAAAAGAGAAATTGCAAGATATGTCTCTGAGTGTGATATTTGCCAAAGAGTTAAAGCCAGTCACTTAAAGACTGCTGGTGTTCTTCAACCTTTACCCATTCCTTCTTGGAAGTGGGAAGATATCAGCATGGATTTCATCGTTGGCTTACCCAACACCTCCCAAAGACATGATTCTATTTGGGTAATCTTTGATCTATTAACCAAAACCACTCATTTCCTCTTTGATCTATTAACCAAAACCACTCATTTCCTTCCTGTGCATACTACTTACAATGCTAAAAAGTATGCTGAAATCTATCTAGACCAAATCGTTCATCTCCATGGAGTACCTAAGACGATCATCTCTGATCGTGGAGCACAATTCATTGCTCATTTCTGGGAACAACTCCAACATTCTCTTGGAACCAAATTAATTCGAAGCTCCGCGTATCATCTGCAAACAGACGGACAAATGGAAAGGATAAATCCAATCCTAGAGGATATGCTTAGAACCTTGTATAATCCAATATGACAAAAACTGGGACAAATGCTTAGACTTGGCCGAATTCTCCTACAGTAACAGTGATCAGTCGAGTCTCAAAATGGCTCCTTTTGAAGCATTATACGGTCCCCGATGCCGAACTCCTTTGAGTTGTTCTCAAACCGGCGAACGTAAAATCTTTGGACCCGATCTTGTCACTGAAGCAGAAGAAAAAGTGAAGATCATTCAAAATAATCTAAAGGCAGCCCAATCTCAACAAAAGAGCTACGCGGACAAACGAAGGAAACCATTGCAGTTTGAAGTTGGTAACTTTGTATATCTAAGGGTATCTCCTACCCGGGGTGTTCAACGGTTTGGTATGAAAGGAAAACTCGCTCCTCAATACGTTGGACCTTTTGAAATTCTTGAAACTTGTGGACCTGTAGCTTATCATCTTCAACTTCCTTATCAGCTAGCAGCCATTCATAATATCTTCCATGTATCTCAGCTTAAGAAATGCATCAAAATCCCTACCGAGGTTAGCAATTTCCAAACCATTAAAATCAAGTCAGACCTATCTTATACTGAACATCCGATCAGAATACTAGATACCAAAGAGAGAAGCACAAGAAGAGAAACAGTCAGAATGTTTAAGATCCAATGGAACCATCACACTGAAGAAGAAGCAACTTGGGAAACTGAGTCTTATCTTCAGCACAACTTTCCAAACTTCCTTAGAGCCAAACCAAGTATCTAATCTTCCAATTCCATTCTGATCCGAAATCTCGGGATGAGATTCTTTTTAGGGAGGGAGGCTGAGACATTTCAGCTACTTAGGAGGTAGGCACACTAATTTCTAGTATGAAGTTGTGTGAAGTTTGTGTTTGTTTTGATGAATGCCTTTGAAAACTTAAATACACGTTAAAGGGTATGAAAACTTAAATACACGATAAAGGGTATTTTGTAATATTATGAAAAATTAGGGTTCTTTTTGTAAATTGTGTATAAATGGGAAGTAATTTCAAAAATCTATGAAGGGTTCATTTGCAAACATGAGTTTTCACTCTTTAACCACTGTTAGAAGTGTAAATACTCCAAGGCTTGATTGAAAGGGTAAAACTTATTTTTGATTTATTTGAAATTGAATGATTTGTTCGTTTTTAAAAATAATTTCAAAACCCTAACTGTGGCAGAACCGCCTGAATCATTCTGGCTCAAGTGCGCTAGTCATCGCTATACAGGCGATACTAACTCAACGCACTTAAAATGGATCAACCCATTGGTCTGTCAGGTCACTGCCCGATACAACCACGGTTCAACAGGATCGAAGTAGGTTTACCACGCACGAAGGTGAGTTTACAATCACACCATAGCTCACCAACTTTTAATTTATAGAAATAATAAACATTATTAACAACTGTTTCAAGCTTAAAGTAAACTTATACAAACATTGTTTAACACGACAAGCTAAACAGCTTGTTCAAAGTCATAGTGGAAGAAATTCACACGCGACTACACACGTCGTGAAAGTTGACACCACGCTCAGCCCAAAACATGCCGTTATTCCGGAGGGTCATTGTCGGCCGGGGACGGATCCCACTCCATGGACCAGCCAAACGGAACAGAGAATGGCCGGGCTGGACTATCCGTTTGGTTTTCACCGGCCCTACGTGACAGACTAGCAAGACTGAGTATGCTAATACTCAGCAAGACTCAACCGAGATTGGGAATACTTAGCCCATAACTAGACTTATGAAGACTTGTAATGGTTCTGGATTTAATTTCAGCTGAAAAGCAACAAAGAGTATGATCTAACTTTCATGTTTTAGCTTTCAGCTTCTAGTTGCATTAACAATTCTAGGTAAGCACCTATTCTAGACAAGCAAGGTAGAGATTAGCATCCATCAAGATTGTTTCAACAATAGTTACTGTTTTTACTCTATGTGGCAGAAGGAATAAGCAGTCTCAATCTCCGCGAGAAACGGATGATTCTGAATCGAGTTTCATAACCTTGCAAGGGTAAACCTAACTCACACGCTTGGAACATTCAATGATCGTTGTAAAGCAACCGTTTGCCTTTCATTCCGACTTGTGGATCAGGGCCACCACAAGCGACTGTAGGACCATACGCACATCCAATGTGTAGGACGTACGTCTGTAGCATGACTACATGACCGTCCTCCTATCCGCTGTGTGGCATGTACTCCCGCAAGTTGGTGCGTGTGCGAAAAACTAAATTACCAGTGGTGGGAGGTATGTCTACTCCTCGGGCCGATTGGTTACTAGACTTACTGCTTTCCATATTTCGCGGCATGTGGCTAGTACTTTCAATGCTTAATCACAGCTACCACACACTGCGACCGTATCAACTTTTATCAACACAGACGATGTAACCTTCCAAGTCATGATACTGCACATGACCCCATCCATCATCCTTATAGTGATTGCAGAGTAGTAAATATTCAATTCCTATATCGCGCGAGTGACAGGAAATAACTCGACTTCTGCCGGTCCTATTAGCAAAGCATCTATTCGATAATGACTTAGGAACATTACCAAGGTTCCTAGGATTCATGCCTCTAGGGTTTCATTACAACTCCTAGACTTTAATGCACAATACAGATATATATAACTTTATAAGTGCAATAATTTGAAATACTAGGTTATGCACCGGGGCTTGCCTTCTTGAGCGGGGTTGGGGTCAGGATGTCAATAACATCCGAATCTTTGTTTGGGGCTTCAGTTAAATTCTCGACGACGTTCACCGGGTCTTCAGAAAACCCTTGCTCGTGTTCCGGGACTAGTTCGTAGTCTCCGTCGTCGAGCGTTGTTGACTCCACATGATATGCAAGGATTTGAACTAGGTGGTTCTTGAGTTAAGAATTTTACTTCATGATAAAGTTGCAATCTAACAATGGATAAACACAACTTCATATCACAAGCAATTTGAATTTAACCCTATTATGGGTATGTCAATTCAATTATCATAATTAGTTGAATTAATTGAATTAGGTTAACAAGTTTGATTTTTATTTTGAAATCCACAAAGGCTATGGCCTTGAATTTTTGTGGGTAAGCTTACTCCTAGCAGATAAGCTTATTATGAATTTTTAATAATTTTCTAAAAATAGAAACTAAAGCATTTGAACTAAGTTCAAATTTCAAGTTTAAATAGAAACCTTAGACAAAACAGTGCCATAAATTCTTGAAAGATTTACTATAAACTACTCCATTATAGAACATTATATGGTAAAAAGATATAAGCATGAAAACCTTAGTAACATGCTTGAATAAATTTAAATCATTTCAAGCTTGATTTGAATAAATTTAAATTAGTCCAAGTTAGGGTTCAGTATTGCAGATGAAATTTGTACACAAGCTCACTCATACCCTAAATAGGCTACATAGCAAAAATCACAGGTAATAGAGCTAGCATGCAAAAGTTACACTCAAGATACCCTTTTGCTAAACTTTAGAATAACTCTAAAAATATTTTGTTTTAAACTGAACTCTAGTAACAAAAGTTGTAGAGCTAGACTTCTGGAGTACAACAAAACTAGTTTGGCAATTTTTGGATTTTCTACAAATTCCTATGGATTTTCAAAATTGGCTGAATTGAAATGGGGGGGTTCTGATTTTCCACAGAAAGGCCCCTAGAAAGATTTGAATCTTTGCAATTGGGTCCCTAGCCGGGCTAAACAAAGAAGCCGATCGCTGGCGACCAAATTCTGGTGAGGGGGCTCACCGGCGGCGAGGGGAAAGTGGGGGAAAAGATCCAGGAGCTCACGGCGGTCATAGGGGTGGTCGGTGTTGGGGAAGAGAGGGGCTGGGGCGGCGTATCGACGGCGAACAGGGGCAGACGGCGGGGCTCCGAGGGATGACGGCAGCGTTCCGGTGGCCGGAGTGCTGGAAGGCGGTGGGGAAGTAGCTAGAAAGCTTCCTCGGGGTGATGTGGTGCTGGTGGTGTGCTTGGCCGCGGCTAAGAGGCGGCGGAGTGTTGGGACGGCGGTGAGACCGAGCGGCGGCGAAGCTTGAGCTCACCGGCGTGGTTGTCCGGCTGTTCTAATGCGGGAGAGGGAAATTGAGTGGGCCTGCGAGCATCAGTGGGTGGCGGCGGTGCTACTGGAGCACTGGATCGGGGGTGGGAGGCGGCAGAGGCGGCTGACGACGGCGAGCCGAGGTAGCGACGGAGCTCCGGCAAGAGTAGTCGAGCGGAGGAAGGAAAGAGAGGTAATGCGGCGTGGTAGAACGGGTAAAAGAAGTCAAGAGGGACTCCTGGGGAAGCTTTAAGGCTAGGAGAAACACGGCACGCGTGAAGCAGCTACTGGCAAGCTCAGCGGCGCGCATGGCGGCTCGGGCGGTGGCGGCGCGACGTGGAGGGGTAGGGAGAGGGCCAGCAGAGGCCGGGAAGTGGCGGGCGCGGTGCAGAAGAGGCACGTGGCGCGGGGGAAGAGCGGCGCGGGGCAGCTGGGGCTCGGGAAACGGCCGGTGAGGGCGGCAGGGTTGGCAGAGAGAAAACAGAGAGAGGGAGGAGCTGGAGGTTGAAGACAGGACCTGTCTGCAATTCTCCAAAAATGCAGGGACTCCACTGTAAAGCCAAAATAACTTTCAAACCATAGCTCAAATGAAAATCTACCCGAAAGCAAAAATGTAGAGTTTGGCAAGATCTACAACTTTGGTTTAAGGTTCAGCTTCAAAAGAGTTAAGAATTTGAATCTAATTTAAAACTTGGCAAAAGTTTAAACTTCGAAGAAATCCTATTTAAATTCTACACTCCACTTGATTCCTTAAGGTAGTTTCACTTCTCACAAAGGTTTAAAATTAAGTACTTTCTTCTTGCAAAATAACCCTTTATACATTTTGATTTTACCTACCATTCTCACCTATTTTGCACCAAAGGACCTATATTTTCTAGAATTACAGAAATACCCTTTTGCCCTTACATTGATGGAATTGGACGATCAGATTTGGGAGTTGGCTAAAAGGAAGTCTGGAAAGTTTTGCTGAAAGTATGACTCGGTTTCCCAAGTTGCTTCTTCTTCAGTATGATTATTCCACTGAATTTTGAACATCCTGATGGTTTTTCTTCTAGTACTTCTCTTTTTAGTGTCTAGTACTCTGATCGGATGCTCGGTATAAGTTAGATCAGATTCGATTTTAATGGCTTGGGGATTGATGATCTCGGTAGGAATTTTGACGCATTTACTAAGTTGAGATACATGGAAGATATCATGAATGGCCGCTAATTGAGGAGGAAGTTGAAGACGATAAGCTACGGGTCCACAGACTTTGATAATCTCAAAGGGTTCGACATATCGAGGGGCAAGTTTTCCTTTTACGCCGAACCGTTGAATACCTCGAGTAGGAGATACTCGAAGATATACGAAGCTTCCAACCTAGAACTGTAACGGTCTTCTTCGTATGTTAGCGTAGCTTTTTGTCGAGATTGAGCTGCTTTTAGATTATTCTGAATAGTCTTCATCTTTTCCTCTACTTCAGTGACAAGGTCGGGTCCAAAGATTTTACGCTCGCATGTTTGTGACCAACTCAAAAGAGTTCGGCATCGGCGACCGTATAATGCTTCGAACGGAGCCATCTTGAGACTCGTTTGATAACTATTGTTGTAGGAAAATTCTACCAATGACAAGCATTTATCCCAATTCTTGTCGTACTGAAGTACGCAGGCTCTAAGCATATCTTCTAGGATCTGATTTATCCTTTCTGTTTGCCCGTCTGTTTGAGGATGATATGCGGAGCTTCGGATTAACTTAGTTCCAAGAGCATATTGAAGTTGCTCCCAGAACCGAGTGATGAATTGCGCTCCACGATTAGAAATGATCGTCTTAGGCACGCCATGGAGATGAACGATTTGATCTAGATAGATTTCAGCATACTTTTTGGCGTTGTAAGTAGTATGCACGGGAAGGAAATGGGCAGTCTTGGTTAATCGATCAACGATTACCCAAATAGAGTCATGCCTCAGGGAGGTGTTGGGTAAGCCAACGATAAAATCCATGCTGATATCCTCCCACTTCCAAGAGGGAATGGGTAGAGGTTCAAGAATACCAGCAGTTTTTAGATGACTGGCCTTGACTCCTTGGCAAATATCACACTCCGAGACGTACTTTGCAATTTCTCGCTTCATACGAGTCCACCAAAAGTTCTATTTCAAATCTTGGTACATCTTGGTACTGCCGGGGTGCATAGAGAATTTGGACAGATGGGCTTCGTCCAATATCTGCTTACGAAGCTTATAGTCCTTGGGTACAACGATACGCTTGTTGAACCATAGAACCCCTTCATGATCTACTCGAAAGCACTTGTACTTTTCTTCTCCTTGGGCTAACTTCTGCTTGATGATTCTGACCCCTTTATCATGCTATTGTGCCAGGACGATATTATCCCTAAGCGTAGTTTCAACTGAGAGATGGTTCAAGCTACCTTGAGGAATAATTTCTAGATTGAGCTTCCTTATCTCCCAACAAAGAGTCTCATTGAAAGCCTCTACTGACAAGCAAGAGCAATGTGCCTTGTGGCTAAGTGCATCCACAACGACATTGGCCTTGCCTGGATGATAGTGTACTTCTAGATCATAATCCTTGATAAGCTCTAGCCAGCGTCTTTGCCTCATATTTAGATCTGCTTGCGTGAAGATGTACTTGAGTCTTTTATGGTCAGTATAGATATGACACTTTGTACCATCAAATGATGTCTCCAAATTTTAAGTGCATGGATGATAGTTGCGAGTTCAAGATCATGAGTAGGATAGTTCTGTTCATGAGTTCAGAGTGCTCGCGATGCATAGGCAATCACTCGGTTGTCTTGCATAAGCACACAACCAAGTTCGATTCCTGAAGCATCACAATAGATGTCAAAAGGTTTTGAAATATCTGGTTGAGCTAGAACTGGGGCAGTAGTGAGATGTGCTCTGAGGGTGTGGAATGCATCCTCACATTTCTGATCCCAGGAGAATTTAATTCCTTTCTTTAGTAATTCAGTCATAGGCTTGGCTATTCTTGAAAAGTCAGGAATGAAATGTGAGATTGTGTGACTTTACTTGGATCAACGGATATACCGTCTCTAGAGATTGTGTGACCCAAAAATTTAACGGTATCCAACCAAAACTCGCATTTGGAGAATTTGGCATACAAGTGGTGGTCTCTTAATCTCTGAAGAATAATATGGAGATGGTTCGCATGATCTTCCAGATTTTTGGAATAAATCAGAATGTCATCAATGAAGACCACTACGAATTTGTCGAGTTCTTCCATAATGCTGGTGCATTGGTAAGACCAAACGACATGACTAGATATTCATAGAGTCCATATCTGATGGAAAAGGCTGTTTTTGGAATGTTACTCGGCCTAATCTTGATTTCATGATATCCGGAGCGGAGGTCAATCTTAGAGAATACCCGGGCTCCGGCTAACTGATCAAACAGAATGTTAATGCGGGGCAGAGGATATTTGTTTTTAATGGTTACCGCATTGAGGGGACGATAATCTACACATAGTCTTAAGCTATTATCTTTCTTTTTCACGAATAGGGCTGGACAACCCCATGGTGAAGCACTCGGACGAATGAAACCATTATCAAGAAGGTCCTGGAGTTGGATTTTTAACTCTGCCAGCTCATTGGGTGGCATATGATAGGGCCTCTTAGAGATGGGGGCTATGCCGGGTTGTAGTTCTATAACAAACTCAATATCCCTGTCGGGGGCATTCCAGGCAAATCATCTAGAAAAACATCTGGGTATTCGCAAACAATGGGATGTCCTTTAACTTGATCCCTTCTACAGCATAAGCACAAGAGTTGGTGCACTCCCGTTGTGGAAGATAGAGAATAGTAGTTTCATGATCGGGTGAATCTATCTCCACGGCTCGGGAAAAGATATCTAATGACACCCGGTTTCTAGTCATCCAATCCATGCCTAGGAGGATATCCATTCCTTCTAGGTCCAATAACTGTAAATCTGTTTTTATCAGATTGCTACCCAACTGAATTGGCACCTTTCTATAAAATTGATTTGATGAAATTTTACCGCCAGGAGTCGCTATCATGTAGGCTCCTTTAGTAGGATAGAAATCCAGGCCTACTTTTGTTCCACACTTTGAACTGATAAAACTATGGGTTTCACCAGAATCAAAAAGTATAATCACGGGTTGATGGTTTATAGAGAAAGTACCCGCCATTATTGGCACACCCTCGGGGAGTTCGGAGAGAGTTGTAAAGTTCACCCTCCCCTGGTAGACTTGTACCACTTGCTTCATGCCCTTGCCCTTGTTGGTTGGGCTAGATGTTTGCCCTTGGAAAGATTTTCTAGGTTGAGGACAATCTCGGATGAAATGGGACGAGCTGCCAAAGTTGAAACAACGATTATTGTTGTTTCCTTGATTGGACGGCGGAAAGCTTGGCCTCGGGCCTTGCTGCTGGAGTTATGGTGTCGGCGGCCGATTGAATCGAGCCTGCTGGGGAGGTTTGGCTACCCATCTGCCTGGTAGATTGTTTCGGAATGGGGCTCGGGTAGCGGTGTTTTGGACCAACCGATACCTTGGTGGTTGCACAGTTGATGGTCCCGTGGGTGTCTTCCGTTTCTTTTCTGCTCGGTGGGCTGAGATGCAATCCTCTTGAGTAATGGCCATATTGACCAATTCATTGAAATTGTTGGCCCTTACCAGGTTCAGCCGTTCCTTAAGCTTTGTGTTTAGGCCTCGACAGAAGCGATCCCATTTACGGGCGTGAGTGTCTGCATGATAGCCCGCATACTAGCACAGGTGATTGAAAGCCTGTGCATACTGCATGACAGTGCGGGTTCCCTGAGTCAAAGTCAAAAATTCATTGAGCTTTCACTCAATGAGTCCCTCTAGAATGTGGTGTGCTCTGAAAGCGGTCCGAAATTCGTCCCATGTGACAACATGATCAGCCGGTTGCATAGCGTAGTAATGGTCCCACCATATGCGAGCGGTGCTGCGAAGTTGTTGAGCCGCGAAGAGTGCCTTGTTCGCGTCTGAGCATGGTACAGATAACAATGCGAACTTGGACTCTATAGTGCAGAGCCATGCGTCAGCATCGAGGGGCTCATCTATTTTATGAAACAATGGGGGCTGTGTGCTGAGAAAGTCTTGGTAACCAGCCGATGGATGTTCATCACGACCTCGGGACATGTGATGAGACTGGTTCATCTGGGCCTGTACTAGCTGTTTAAGGAGTTCCGTCTATCGTGCCATGACTTCCGCTAGATTTGGCTGTGCTAGTGGCGTTTGTTGGGAACCACTAGCTTGGTCTGGCCGGAAACCTTCCGGGGTTCCACGTGTAGCTCCAACCATCTGAAACAAAGGAGATGTCCATAATTAACAACATGTTCTTGCTCCCATTTTCAGAAGATATACCGCCGCTGAACAGATATGTAATTCACATATCCTATTTAACCAACTCATTCCAGGTGCAAGGATATTGAAACAAAGCAACGGAACACAAGGCTTAGATTACAAAGCAGATACTGGTTGTCCTTAACATGTCACATCAAGGTAGTCCAGTTACTACGGGTCAAGTCATATGTACACATGCCACCTATACTACAGCAAGTGGCCCTAGATCCAGGTAGACTACTCACTACCTATGTCACAACATTCTACACTAGTTACATCGGAAAGATCGACGATTGGGATAGCCTAGAAATCATCGAGGTCGCCTATGGAGGACTGGCTGCCGAAAGAGGAGTGATCTGGCTGAGGGTTAGACTCTGGGTTTCCGTGCTCGAAGTCGAGATCAGAAACTCCTTCGATTTCCTCCAGTTCTTCTTCTTCGCCTTCAGGTGCTTCAGGTACAGCAGGAGGTACTCGTTTCTGCTGAAGTTCGTCGATGTGAGCGTGGGCGTCATCAACCTCAAGGATAAGGTCATGGACTTGCTCCTAGAGGAACTCGATAATTGTGTTACGTTGAGTGATTATTGCATCACTCTCATTGATTTGATCCTCCCGGTGGACAATAGTCTCGTTTCGCTCTGCGATAATTTCCTCCTTCTCCGTGACCAATGCTTCAAGCTCTTCTATCTGAGTGACCTGTCGATCAGCATTTCTGTAATGACCTTGAGCTATACCGGTCAATAAACTCATATCATGGCGCAGCACAATCTAATAGTGGTGTTGGGCATTCATGAACCAAATGGTACCACGGAGCGTCTCTTCGGCTGAATCTCCCAACATGTGACCATAATGAGCTATCCGAAAATTCCACTCGAAATCACTGGAATCTATTGCAGGAAATAGGCCGATAGGATGCCCGGCAACTTCCATGGGATGCTGGTCGCAGAAAGTGTGGATGGCCTCAAGAGCTGTGGTCTCAATGGTGTCGACGAGACGATAGCCAACCACATCGACCTCGATGGGCTGCCACTGAGAGCGAAAAGGGTGCTGAGGAATGGTCATCTTAACTGGGCACCGAGGAACACCTTCCTCCCTATATTCCACTCCATCATATTGTGGGGGCTCGATATAGAAGAATAACCTAAGTGACTCCCATAAAAGACGGGGAAAACCCTCCCAGTGCAAGGCATTGGTATGGAGATGCCCTGCGTGATCCCAAAAGATGTTTGAAGAAGCCGCTATCTGAAGCAAGAATTCAAATGGTTACCACAAGAATCCTATTGAAACCACACTAGAGATAGACAACACTCTATATGTCCTTAAGGAACAACACATTTAATGCACTTATTTTGCTGAATGATAGATTATGCATGCACGTACTATTCGACCTCACAACCAAAACAATTGCCAAATATTTTTGGACTTACGTGGTTAGTCTCGGTGGCACAATATTTACGTCTCTCCCTAATAAATAATCGATAAGTCCTATCCGTCTTAACCTCTTAATCATGGTTAGTGCACCTACAGAAGACCATATTTATATAACATGAACCTTTCATGGCAGCACGACATGAAAGCGTCCCCAAACAGTACTGTTGACTATAGAAACAGTATCCATATAATTTCCGCCATACGGACGATGTTAGCATACGTTATGTAATATCCAGGTAGTAGATAGTTAAATGTTAAGTTTGGATATAATATATGTAAGCAGAATATAGTATATACAACCTGTACAACGCAGTAAGGGTATATTTGTAAATTATGAATTTTATATGCAAGTGTGTGAAAATGTGCATAAGTGTAAAAATTTCAGTTGGCTATCCAAAAGAAAAAGAGCAAAAGATAAGTAAACACTAAGGGAAATAGGCTTAATATGAGATTAAGGACCTTTATGTAATTATTATAAACATATCAGGATTTACATGTGAAATGGTAAAAGATAAAAGTAAAACTCAGTTTTACCTAAGGACTAAAGTGTAAAAAGAGCTAGTCATGATTACTGCAGAAAGAATTACAAAAAGGACCCCAAACATTAGGGCATTTTGTTTTAATTA
Source organism: Panicum hallii (assembly GCF_002211085.1). Taxonomy (NCBI): domain Eukaryota; kingdom Viridiplantae; phylum Streptophyta; class Magnoliopsida; order Poales; family Poaceae; genus Panicum; species Panicum hallii. Next base: position 35,652,886 of record NC_038047.1, read on the forward strand.
ACACATAAAGGTTAAAATTTGAATTGTGTTCAAATTCTCCAAATAAAACTGTACCCTTTAAGATTTCAAACCCAAGACTTAAAGCAAAGATGTAGAGTTTGAAAAACTCTACAACTTTCATGTTGAGCACTTTTCCATTTGACCTTTGTAGCAGTAGGAAAATTTTAGATTACAGAGGAGTCCCTGGAAATTTCAAAAATTGCAAATCAGTCCGGCTGACACCTGCTGCTTCTTCTTCCTCTGCCTGCGCTGCTTTTCCTCTGCTCTGCTCCTGCTGCCGCCGCCCACCGCCGGCGCAGCCTCCCGAGCGCCACATCCAGCTACATTTCTCTCCCACGCGTCGCCCTCTACCTTTCCCACCTCGGCTCCTCTTTTTCCCTGCCCTCTTCCGCGCTTGACACGCACACGCCGCCGCCGTGCGGTCGCCACCGAGCTGCCGCCGTGGCCAGCTCCACACCGAGCGCCCAACTCCTATGTTGCGCGCGCATCAGCACCCCTGGGAGCTCCTCGACCTATTCTAGCCATCCACTCGCCAGCTCCTCGCCCCTAGCCCCCGGAACGCCGTCGCCATTACCTCTGTGACACCGACGAGCTCGGCGCCACCGCGGGCCCGCTCCTGCAACCCTTCTCCGCCCGAACCACCACTCCGAGAAGCTGCCCCTTAGTCCCCTGAAGCTATTGGACCAAACCCGGGCCGCCCTACTTGCCCGGAGCGCCGCCGTCGAGCTTTGCCCCGCCGCCGGCCATCTGTTCTCCGCGGGCAAACTTCTACACGCCCCTAGAAGCCAAATTGAACCCCTCCCGAGGTAGCCCTCGATCCCCTCTCGCTAATCCCCCTCTTCTTCCCCACCATTGCGACCCGAGCATCCCGGATTTGGCCGGTCAAATGCCGCCGCCCCTCTTTGACTGCGGCCAGGGACTCCAACGGAGAAGACAGTAAAGTTCCAGGGGGTTTTGTGCTAAAGCTAAGGGCTGTTTTGTAAATCTTACTTGAGATCTTTGCTGTGAACTTTGAAAATGCATAGAAAACAGTAGAAAAATCAGAAAAATGTGAAATTGGTTGGGTTAGAAACCTTATAATAAGCTCTGTAACTTTTATTTTATCACCATGCCATGAAAGTACATAGTTTGTTCTGTATTTTAAATGCTAGTAAAAGGATGCATTAATTAAATCTTGTGATCCTTTGCCCTGTTGCTGTTAGTTTTTGGAGCATGTATTGTAGGTAATGTAAGTAGCTCTATGTAAATTTTTGAGGCCTAGGTCAGCTCTATAGCTAAAGTAATTGGTTACTTTTGTTATAAGTTAGTAAAAGCTTGGTAATTTAATTTCAGAAGTATCTATGCATATTTAGGGATGAAATTTTTACTATAGTCTGGTCTTTATGAGTGTGATATAACATAAAAATTTGAGAAGCAGAAACTTAATATAACTTAAGTTATAAGTTTTAAACTTAGATTGCAAGATAAGTCATAAATAATCATTGGAATGCATGAAAATTTATGGAACTTTTCTAGAATACTAGAATTAAGTAGTTTATGATGTTCTTAAATTGTGAACCCTAATTGTTGTATAAAAACCCTAGTTTTAGTATAAAATTCCAATTATAATTATATCTTAAAATTTTAATGTTAACCTTAATTAGTTTTGTGGCTTAGAACCTTTAGAGTAAAATTACAATAAAACCCACCCATGATAATTTTCATAAATATTAATTATTTATCTTAATTTAATATTTGGTTAATTAATTCAAGTTACCCATAATTAAGTAATAACCTAAAGTTAATTACAAAGTTTAACAATAAGATAAATAGGAATTACTAAGTATGTGTAATGTACTTAGGGTAATCAGATACACTACCTAATAAAAATTAAATTGGATGTTTAGGGTAACCCACCCCGGCTGCCTAACGAGACTAATTAGCTTAATTAGTACTCGATAAATGACTGCCCAGTACGGGGTAGTAAGATTGTCATCGTAATGTAATTTTCTTTAAGTTAGATTGCAACTTTATTGTGAGTTAAATATAAAATAAATGTATTCCATGATTTATAACTCTGCATCTCATATAGACTCGACCACGCTCGCTGACGGGAATTATCAACTGATCCCGGAACAAGAAGAAGTTTATTCGGAAGACCCCGGGACTCTTGTTACAGATTTCTCTGAAGCCCCGAACCAAGGTTCGGAAGAAAATATTTTGACTAACCCCAACCCCACCAGCGAAGGCAAGCCCCGGACATAACCCCTATCTTATTACACTGCAACTTATATTACTTATATTTATATCTCTTTATGCATTAGGTTCTTAGGAGTTGTTTGGAAACTTAGTTGCATTACTCTAGGAACCAATGTAATGAACACTAGAACTGGAGTCCGATTAGCTGCTTTGCTTATAAGACCGGTAGAAGTCGAGTGATTTCCTGTCACTCGCGCGATATAGGCATTGTAATGTTTACATTCCTGTTGTCACTATAAGGATGCCGGATGGGAGTTTTATGAGGTATCATGGTCAAGATGATACCCCGTCTGTGTTGATGAATTTGTTAAGGTCGCAGTGTGTGGTAGCGGTGGCTAAGCGTTTGAAAGTACTAGCCACATGCCGTGAAATATGGTAAGCGGTAAGCCTAGTAACCAATCGGCCCGAGGAGTGGACATACCCCCCCACCACATGTATTTGCTTCTTTTGGTTACTTTGTTCGACGTGTAGGCATATGTGTTGCTGGGCAACCAGGAGTACGGGTTTTGTAGTCGCGCTACAGACGTACGTCCTGCACTTTTGTAGTGCGTATGACCTGCAGTCGCTTGTGGTGGCACTGATCCACGAGTCGGAATGAAAGGCAAACGGTTGCTTCGGAACCACCCTGTGGTGTTCCAAGCGTGTGTGTTAGGTTTACCTTGCAAGGGTTGAATCTCGATTCAGAATCGTCCGCCTCTCACGATGTATGAGACTGCTTATCCCCTTTATCACATAGAGTAACAAGAGCAATTATGTGATTATTAAAGATGATGTTTGAGTAAAGATTCTACCATGGTTGGATAGCTATAGGTGCTTACCTAGAATGGTTAAACAACTAGAACCTGAAAGCTAAAAATTGAAAATAAGGATCTACTCTTTGTTGCTTTTCAGCTGAAAACCCTACCCAAAGCTAAAAGCCATCATGAGTCTAGTTATGGGCTAAGATATACCCAATTCCGGGTAAGTCTTGCTGAGTATTAGTATACTCAGTCTTGTTTTGTTGATTTACTTCAGGTAACCCTTCTGATGAGCCAGCGTTCATTACACCATGGCCTTACCCTTTGCCTGATGGTTGGTCCGTGGAATGGGATCCGTCCCCGGCCAACACAGACCCCGCCGAGTGATATTATGCCAAGGGCTAGCATAATGTCTGTAATGACGCCGTGTATATTAACTCCGCTTTTCAAATTCCGCTGCTTAAACTAGAAACTTGAACTTGTGTTGTAATAAACTCTACTCAGTAAAGACAAATGTTATTTTGTACATTTTTGTAATATAACTGCCTGTGGTGTAAATTATTTTGGCATTATATCTCTGGACTCACCTTCGTGTGAGGTACCTTGTTGGATCCTGAGGTCGGTGGTTTATCGGGACGTTACCCGACAGACCAATAGTATTATACCGTTTGAAGTGCGAGGTAGCCCTCCAGTGAGGACTAGCGTACTTGAGTCGGTATAATTCAGGTTGGTTCTGCCACAGCTGGTATCAGAGCTAACAAGTGTACCCTGGAGATATAATTAGCCTTAAAAAGTAATTTTAGTATAAAATTTCATTAATTAAAGTATTTGCGAACTACGTTGGTTCGTTAAGGATTATGTATAGTACGTAAGCCCTAGGGTAATATTATTATGGGAATTAAAGGTGGCTGTAATAGATATATATATAATTCTGACTTCCAGCATTACTTTTCTGTTGAAACTTAAATTTATGCACAACCCAACCTTACTTTCTGTAACGACATCTTCGATCGTGAGGTAAGAAGGTAAGAATCCTCAGCCAACTGAGGGAGCTTGGCCTTCCTGTCGGTGATGCGAACCGAACGCTGTTTCTCAAGCAGTGGCCTACTTGAGATGCTGCCAATGTACCAACCTCGGTTGACTACATTGGTGGTATATGGTTCGGCGCAGGGTATGGCGATCGCTGTTCATACCCCCGCATTTTGCGGTACCCCGTGAATACGTTATCCAATAACGTATGCTAACGTTGTCTGTACGGCGGTAATTGTACAGATGCTGTTTCTATAGTGAACAGTAATGTATGGGGACGCTTTCATGACATGCTGGCATGAAAGGTTCATTGGTTATATATATATGCATTGTGGTTTTCTGCAGGTACACTAACCACGATTTCGAAACTAGGACGGATAGGGCTTATCGACTAGTTAATAGTGAGAGACGTATTTATATTGTGCCACCGTAACTAACCACGTAAGACCAAGATTACTTGGCAGTTATTTTTGGTTGAGAGGACGATTAGTGCGTGCATGCATAATCCACTAATCAACCAAAATGAATGTTTAATGCTTCCTAAGAAATGGGCAACATGTTGGTTTTTCTTAGTTTGGGTAAGTAAGAATCTTAGTTGGGTATCTTAGGCATCCATCTGATTTCCAGCCTTTGCTGTTATCAGAATCAGCTATCTTAATCCAATTTTACCTTGTAAATTTTCTCACCAGGGTAAAAATATCTTACCATTTGCATTGTTGTCGCAGATGGCTGCTCCTGCTAATACCTTTTGGGATCAGGAGGGGCACTTTCACACCAATGGTTTACATTGGGAAGGGTTTCCTCGTCTTTTGTGGGAATCCTTGAGTATGTTTCATTATACAGAGCCTCCTCTGTATGATGGGGTGGAGTATCGGGAAGAAGGAGTTCCCCGCTGCAGAGTTAAGATGATAATTCCTCAACACCCTTTCCGCTCCTTATGGCCTCCCATAGAAGTAGAAGTGGTTGGATATCGTCTAGTGGATACTCTTGAAACTGCTGCTTTAGAAGGTATCAAACTCTTCTGCAATCAACATCCGATTGAAGTTGCTGCATATCCTATTGGGTTATTTCCTACCATAGACCCGGGTAATTCGGACTGGGATTTTCGGACAGACCATCATGGTCATCTGCTAGGAGATCTGGCTGAAGAAACCGTCCGTATGGTTACCAGGTTCATGGATGTGCAATATCATTATCAAATGCTACTGCGTCATGGGGTGAGTCAGATAACTGGTGTGGCTCAAAGCCACTATCGGAACGCTGACCATCAAGTAACCCAAATAGAAGAATTACAAGCTTTGGTGAATCAGAAGGATGAAATTATTGCAGCAAGAGATGAGACAATCCTCCAACGTGAAGATCAGATCAATGAGAGTGATCATACTATCACTCAGCGTGACACTGTTATTGAGTTTCTACAGGCACAAATTCATGATCTGATACTTGTGGCTGATGATGCCCAAGCTCACATTGAGGAATTGCAGCAGCAACCGATACTTCCCGCTATACCCATAGTACCTGAAGAAGAAGAAGAAGACCCCGAGGAGATTGAGGGTATCTCTGAGATTGATTCTGAGCATGGGGATCCTGTTCTTAGTCCCCATCATTCTCTTTCTGGCAGTCAGTCTTCTGTAGGAAATTTCGACGATTTTTAGTAAAATCGTCAACTTTCGAGATGTAATCTAAGGGAATGTAATAGTTTAAGTAGTCAAACTTCACGCCATTTGATGTAACATAGATGGCCTATGTAGTAAACTTTCGACAGGCGATATGAGAACTATCTGAGTTAGCAATGTAATATAATTTCCGGTTTCATCATCTTGTTCATTATCTTTAAATTTTGAGATGAGATGATTTGCGGAATATATGCATTGATTATGTCTTCTGAAATTGGGAGTAAGGATATATGGTTAATAATGGACATCTCCTTTATTTCAGATGGTTGGAGCTACACGAGGAACCCCGGAGGGTTTCAGGGCTGATCAAGCCAGTGGTTCTCAGCAACCACCACCACCTCCTCCCAACCTTGCCGAAGTCATGGCTCGGCAAACGGAATTACTTAATATGTTGGTTCAAGCCCAACTGAATCAGCAGCAACAATTCCGAGGAGGCCGGGATGATCGTAATCCTCCTGTGGCTAGCTACCAGGATTTCCTCAGTACTCAACCGCCTTTCTTCAGTAAGGCCGAGGAACCATTGGATGCCGATGCCTGGCTCCATATTATTGAATCAAAGTTCGCTCTACTGACCATACCATGTGCGGATTCTAGCAAAGCTTCCTTTGCTGCTCAACAACTTCGTGGTGCTGCTAGAATCTGGTGGGACAATTTTTATGCCATGCAACCTGCAGGGCATGTCATCACATGGGGTGAATTCCGGGTCGCTTTCAGAGCGCATTATATTCCCGCAGGATTATTGGAGCGAAAACTTAACGAGTTCCTGGCCCTTACACAAGGTGCCAACACAGTTTTGCAATACGCACAGAATTTCAATCATCTGTGCCAGTATGCAGGGTATCATGCCGATAATGATACCAAGAAACAAGACCGCTTTCGTCGGGGCCTGAACACCAAACTCAAAGAGCGCCTAAACCTTGTGAAGGCAAATACTTTCAGTGAGTTGGTTAACATGGCCCTAACTCAAGAAGACTGTATTGTGGCACATTATGCCGAGAAGAAGCGAAAGAACCCTGCTGGACCCTCGAGTGTTCAACCACCGAGGTATCGGGTTGTTTCTAATACGCCCCCCAGGGTACCACAACGCAATGCTCCTACGGGAAGATTGGTTTTTAGGCCGCCTCAGCAGCAAGGAAGGTTCAGACCTCCTATGCCCCCGCAACAAGCACAACAATCTGGCCAACGGCCAAATATTCCGCAAGTACCACAAAAAGGCAACAACTATCGCTGCTACAATTGCGGAAGTGCGGATCATCTCATCCGAGATTGCCCGCGGCCTAAGAAATCCAATCAAGGGCAGAGCTCCACCCAGGGAAACCAGAATAAGGGCAAGAAGCCGGTGATGCAAGTTCGTCAAGGACGGGTTAACTTCACCACTCTTGCAGAACTTCCAGATGGAGCTCCTGTCATGTCGGGTACATTTTCTATTCACCACCAACCAGTTGTTACTTTATTTGACTCTGGGGCAACACATAGTTTTATTAGTAACAACTGTGGAACCCGACTAGGACTTGAAACTTGTCCTATCCAAGGGTCATATATGATCACTACCCCTGGAGGAAATACTACTTCCAATCGAATAAGTAGATATGTGCCGATTCAGTTTGGTAGTATAGAAATAAAAACTCATTTGGTGTTAATAAGTTTGGAGGGTATCGATATTATACTTGGGACAGACTGGATGACTCAACATCAAGTCCGGTTAGATATCTGTTCCCGGATGGTTGAAATCAATTCACCATACTATGGGAGTACCACTCTTTATCTGCCTCAGCCAGAGTATCTGCACCCCTGCACTTATGCTATCACAGATATCAAAGTCAAGGATATTCCGGTAGTATGTGAATACCCCGATGTCTTTCCAGACGATTTGCCTGGAATGCCACCAGATAGAGACATCGAGTTCATTATTGAACTTCAACCTGGCACTGCTCCAATTTCAAAAAGGGCGTATCGTATGCCTCCAAACGAATTGGCAGAACTGAAAATTCAGTTGCAAGATCTTCTGGATAAAGGTTATATTCGCCCCAGTGCTTCACCTTGGGGTTGTTCTGCTCTCTTTGTCAAGAAGAAAGACGATAGCCTGAGATTATGTGTCGACTACCGTCCACTCAATGCGGTTACCATCAAAAATAAGTATCCTCTTCCCCGCATTGATATTTTGTTTGATCAACTAGCTGGAGCAAAGGTCTTTTCTAAAATCGACTTACGCTCTGGTTATCATCAAATCAAGATTAGGCCTAGCGACATTCCAAAAACGGCCTTCTCAACCAGATATGGGCTTTATGAATATCTGGTTATGTCGTTTGGACTCACAAATGCACCGGCATATTTCATGTATCTCATGAATTCCGTATTTATGCCGGAGCTCGATAAATTCGTCGTGGTCTTCATCGATGATATTCTGATCTACTCCAGAACCAAAGAAGACCATGCTAACCATTTGCGTGTCGTTCTTCAACGATTACGGGATCATCGCCTCTATGCCAAATTTTCAAAATGTGAATTCTGGCTGGATAGTGTGAAATTTTTGGGACATACTATCTCCAGTCAAGGCATATCAGTTGATCCAACCAAAGTTCAAGAAGTTATGGACTGGAATCCTCCCACTTCAGTCCATCAAATACGAAGTTTCCTTGGATTGGCAGGATACTATCGCCGATTCATTCCAGACTTCTCCAAGATAGCTAAACCCATGACTGAGCTACTCAAGAAAGAAGTTAAGTTCCGTTGGGACGAGAAGTGTGAGGAAGCATTTCACACTTTGAGAAAACTTCTGACGACTGCTCCAGTACTAGCTCAACCAGATAATAACCAGCCTTTTGATGTCTACTGCGACGCTTCTGGAATTGGCCTTGGTTGTGTTCTTATGCAAAACAACCGGGTTATTGCTTATGCATCCCGAGCACTCCGGACTCATGAGCAAAATTATCCAACACATGATCTTGAATTGGCAGCAGTTATACATGCTCTCAAGATCTGGAGACATCATCTTATGGGCGCTAAGTGTAACATTTACACTGACCATAAGAGCCTCAAGTATATTTTCACTCAGGCTGATTTAAATATGAGGCAAAGGCGTTGGTTGGAGTTAATCAAGGATTATGACCTTGAGGTACATTATCATCCGGGCAAAGCTAATGTGGTTGCGGATGCACTTAGCCGCAAGTCACATTGTTATTGTTTAACCATGTCCACTTTTAATGACACTCTTTGCCATCAAATGCAGAGACTCAATTTGGAGATTATTCCCCAAGATAGTTTAAATTTGATCTCCGTTGAGTCTACTTTGCGGGATAAGATCGTCATGTCGCAACTACATGATGAGGGTGTCAAAATTATTAAATCCAAGCTATCCCAGGGAGAAGCTAAGTATCGGTGTTTTCACACTGATCGTCAAGGAGTCCTATGGTTCAACGATCGACTTGTTGTACCTAAGGATCATCAGCTTCGTAAGCAAATCCTCGACGAAGCACATTTGTCCAAATTCTCTATTCATCCTGGTAGCACCAAGATGTATCACGATCTTCGGCAACATTTTTGGTGGACCAGAATGAAGAGAGAAATTGCCAAATATGTGTCTGAGTGCGATACATGCCAGAGAGTCAAAGCCAGTCATCTCAAGGCTTCTGGTACACTTCAGCCATTACCCATACCGTCATGGAAATGGGAAGACATTAGTATGGATTTCATTGTCGGTCTTCCCAACACATCTCAAAAACATGACTCCATATGGGTAATCATCGATAGACTCACAAAAACAGCTCATTTTCTTCCGGTGCATACCACTTACTCTGCTAAGAAGTATGCCGAAGTCTATCTGGAACAAATCGTTCGATTGCATGGGGTTCCGAAAACTATCATATCTGATCGTGGGCCCCAATTTATCGCACGATTCTGGGAGCAATTGCAATCAGCTCTAGGGACTAAATTAATTCGAAGCTCTGCATATCACCCTCAGACTGATGGGCAAACTGAGCGAGTTAACCAAATTCTTGAAGACATGCTTCGAGCTTGTATTATTCATTATGGTACAAGTTGGGACAAGTGTCTTGGTCTAGCTGAATTTGCCTACAACAACAGTTACCAAGCTAGTCTTCAAATGGCTCCTTTTGAAGCGTTATATGGTCGTAGATGCCGAACTCCTTTGAGTTGGTCAGAGACCGGTGAACGCAAAGTCTTCGGACCAGACCTAGTTGTTGAAGCTGAAGACAAGGTTAAGGTTATTCAATCTAATCTTAAAACCGCTCAGTTCAGACAAAAGAGCTATGCAGATAAGAGGAGGAAACCTCTACAATTCCAGATAGGAGATTTTGTCTATCTCCGAGTATCACCTACCAAAGGTGTCCAACGTTTCGGCATAAAAGGAAAGTTAGCACCTCGGTATGTCGGACCCTTTGAAATTCTTGATGATTGTGGCCCAGTGGCTTACAAACTTCGTCTTCCATCTCAATGGGCAGCTATTCACGATGTCTTTCACATCTCTCAACTTAAGAAGTGTGTCAAAGTACCCACAGAAATCGTTGAGACAAGTACCCTTGAGATAAAACCTGATTTGTCGTACATCGAGCAACCTCTTCGAATTCTGGATACTAAGGAAAGATTCACCAGAAGAAGGGCAGTTAAGATGTACAAGATCTTATGGGATCATCACACCGAAGAAGAAGCGACTTGGGAAACTGAGTCTTATCTTCAACGGAATTTTCCAGATTTCCTACAAGCCAATCCCCAAATCTAAATTATCCATTTCTGCTCAGCTTCGGAATCTCGGGACGAGATTCTTTTAAGGAGGGAAGGCTGTAATATCCAGGTAGTAGATAGTTAAATGTTAAGTTTGGATATAATATATGTAAGCAGAATATAGTATATACAACCTGTACAACGCAGTAAGGGTATATTTGTAAATTATGAATTTTATATGCAAGTGTGTGAAAATGTGCATAAGTGTAAAAATTTCAGTTGGCTATCCAAAAGAAAAAGAGCAAAAGATAAGTAAACACTAAGGGAAATAGGCTTAATATGAGATTAAGGACCTTTATGTAATTATTATAAACATATCAGGATTTACATGTGAAATGGTAAAAGATAAAAGTAAAACTCAGTTTTACCTAAGGACTAAAGTGTAAAAAGAGCTAGTCATGATTACTGCAGAAAGAATTACAAAAAGGACCCCAAACATTAGGGCATTTTGTTTTAATTAACACATAAAGGTTAAAATTTGAATTGTGTTCAAATTCTCCAAATAAAACTGTACCCTTTAAGATTTCAAACCCAAGACTTAAAGCAAAGATGTAGAGTTTGAAAAACTCTACAACTTTCATGTTGAGCACTTTTCCATTTGACCTTTGTAGCAGTAGGAAAATTTTAGATTACAGAGGAGTCCCTGGAAATTTCAAAAATTGCAAATCAGTCCGGCTGACACCTGCTGCTTCTTCTTCCTCTGCCTGCGCTGCTTTTCCTCTGCTCTGCTCCTGCTGCCGCCGCCCACCGCCGGCGCAGCCTCCCGAGCGCCACATCCAGCTACATTTCTCTCCCACGCGTCGCCCTCTACCTTTCCCACCTCGGCTCCTCTTTTTCCCTGCCCTCTTCCGCGCTTGACACGCACACGCCGCCGCCGTGCGGTCGCCACCGAGCTGCCGCCGTGGCCAGCTCCACACCGAGCGCCCAACTCCTATGTTGCGCGCGCATCAGCACCCCTGGGAGCTCCTCGACCTATTCTAGCCATCCACTCGCCAGCTCCTCGCCCCTAGCCCCCGGAACGCCGTCGCCATTACCTCTGTGACACCGACGAGCTCGGCGCCACCGCGGGCCCGCTCCTGCAACCCTTCTCCGCCCGAACCACCACTCCGAGAAGCTGCCCCTTAGTCCCCTGAAGCTATTGGACCAAACCCGGGCCGCCCTACTTGCCCGGAGCGCCGCCGTCGAGCTTTGCCCCGCCGCCGGCCATCTGTTCTCCGCGGGCAAACTTCTACACGCCCCTAGAAGCCAAATTGAACCCCTCCCGAGGTAGCCCTCGATCCCCTCTCGCTAATCCCCCTCTTCTTCCCCACCATTGCGACCCGAGCATCCCGGATTTGGCCGGTCAAATGCCGCCGCCCCTCTTTGACTGCGGCCAGGGACTCCAACGGAGAAGACAGTAAAGTTCCAGGGGGTTTTGTGCTAAAGCTAAGGGCTGTTTTGTAAATCTTACTTGAGATCTTTGCTGTGAACTTTGAAAATGCATAGAAAACAGTAGAAAAATCAGAAAAATGTGAAATTGGTTGGGTTAGAAACCTTATAATAAGCTCTGTAACTTTTATTTTATCACCATGCCATGAAAGTACATAGTTTGTTCTGTATTTTAAATGCTAGTAAAAGGATGCATTAATTAAATCTTGTGATCCTTTGCCCTGTTGCTGTTAGTTTTTGGAGCATGTATTGTAGGTAATGTAAGTAGCTCTATGTAAATTTTTGAGGCCTAGGTCAGCTCTATAGCTAAAGTAATTGGTTACTTTTGTTATAAGTTAGTAAAAGCTTGGTAATTTAATTTCAGAAGTATCTATGCATATTTAGGGATGAAATTTTTACTATAGTCTGGTCTTTATGAGTGTGATATAACATAAAAATTTGAGAAGCAGAAACTTAATATAACTTAAGTTATAAGTTTTAAACTTAGATTGCAAGATAAGTCATAAATAATCATTGGAATGCATGAAAATTTATGGAACTTTTCTAGAATACTAGAATTAAGTAGTTTATGATGTTCTTAAATTGTGAACCCTAATTGTTGTATAAAAACCCTAGTTTTAGTATAAAATTCCAATTATAATTATATCTTAAAATTTTAATGTTAACCTTAATTAGTTTTGTGGCTTAGAACCTTTAGAGTAAAATTACAATAAAACCCACCCATGATAATTTTCATAAATATTAATTATTTATCTTAATTTAATATTTGGTTAATTAATTCAAGTTACCCATAATTAAGTAATAACCTAAAGTTAATTACAAAGTTTAACAATAAGATAAATAGGAATTACTAAGTATGTGTAATGTACTTAGGGTAATCAGATACACTACCTAATAAAAATTAAATTGGATGTTTAGGGTAACCCACCCCGGCTGCCTAACGAGACTAATTAGCTTAATTAGTACTCGATAAATGACTGCCCAGTACGGGGTAGTAAGATTGTCATCGTAATGTAATTTTCTTTAAGTTAGATTGCAACTTTATTGTGAGTTAAATATAAAATAAATGTATTCCATGATTTATAACTCTGCATCTCATATAGACTCGACCACGCTCGCTGACGGGAATTATCAACTGATCCCGGAACAAGAAGAAGTTTATTCGGAAGACCCCGGGACTCTTGTTACAGATTTCTCTGAAGCCCCGAACCAAGGTTCGGAAGAAAATATTTTGACTAACCCCAACCCCACCAGCGAAGGCAAGCCCCGGACATAACCCCTATCTTATTACACTGCAACTTATATTACTTATATTTATATCTCTTTATGCATTAGGTTCTTAGGAGTTGTTTGGAAACTTAGTTGCATTACTCTAGGAACCAATGTAATGAACACTAGAACTGGAGTCCGATTAGCTGCTTTGCTTATAAGACCGGTAGAAGTCGAGTGATTTCCTGTCACTCGCGCGATATAGGCATTGTAATGTTTACATTCCTGTTGTCACTATAAGGATGCCGGATGGGAGTTTTATGAGGTATCATGGTCAAGATGATACCCCGTCTGTGTTGATGAATTTGTTAAGGTCGCAGTGTGTGGTAGCGGTGGCTAAGCGTTTGAAAGTACTAGCCACATGCCGTGAAATATGGTAAGCGGTAAGCCTAGTAACCAATCGGCCCGAGGAGTGGACATACCCCCCCACCACATGTATTTGCTTCTTTTGGTTACTTTGTTCGACGTGTAGGCATATGTGTTGCTGGGCAACCAGGAGTACGGGTTTTGTAGTCGCGCTACAGACGTACGTCCTGCACTTTTGTAGTGCGTATGACCTGCAGTCGCTTGTGGTGGCACTGATCCACGAGTCGGAATGAAAGGCAAACGGTTGCTTCGGAACCACCCTGTGGTGTTCCAAGCGTGTGTGTTAGGTTTACCTTGCAAGGGTTGAATCTCGATTCAGAATCGTCCGCCTCTCACGATGTATGAGACTGCTTATCCCCTTTATCACATAGAGTAACAAGAGCAATTATGTGATTATTAAAGATGATGTTTGAGTAAAGATTCTACCATGGTTGGATAGCTATAGGTGCTTACCTAGAATGGTTAAACAACTAGAACCTGAAAGCTAAAAATTGAAAATAAGGATCTACTCTTTGTTGCTTTTCAGCTGAAAACCCTACCCAAAGCTAAAAGCCATCATGAGTCTAGTTATGGGCTAAGATATACCCAATTCCGGGTAAGTCTTGCTGAGTATTAGTATACTCAGTCTTGTTTTGTTGATTTACTTCAGGTAACCCTTCTGATGAGCCAGCGTTCATTACACCATGGCCTTACCCTTTGCCTGATGGTTGGTCCGTGGAATGGGATCCGTCCCCGGCCAACACAGACCCCGCCGAGTGATATTATGCCAAGGGCTAGCATAATGTCTGTAATGACGCCGTGTATATTAACTCCGCTTTTCAAATTCCGCTGCTTAAACTAGAAACTTGAACTTGTGTTGTAATAAACTCTACTCAGTAAAGACAAATGTTATTTTGTACATTTTTGTAATATAACTGCCTGTGGTGTAAATTATTTTGGCATTATATCTCTGGACTCACCTTCGTGTGAGGTACCTTGTTGGATCCTGAGGTCGGTGGTTTATCGGGACGTTACCCGACAGACCAATAGTATTATACCGTTTGAAGTGCGAGGTAGCCCTCCAGTGAGGACTAGCGTACTTGAGTCGGTATAATTCAGGTTGGTTCTGCCACACGTTACGTCTGCAACGTATTCACGGGGGTACCGTTTGAAATAGGGGTATGAACAGCGATCACCATACCCTGTGCTGAACCATATACTCCCAATATGATCAACTAATCGTTGATATATTGGCAGCATCTGAAGTAAGCCACTGGTCGCGTTCGGTTCGCATCACCGACGGGAAGGCCAATCTCCCTCAGTTGGCTGAGGATCCTTACCTTCTTACCTTCTTATCTCAACGTTGAGGAACAGACAATACGAATCGATGTTTAGGGTTGGTTGTGCTCGAAAGTAAGTTTTAATAGAAAGTAGTGCTGCAAGTTAGAGCTGACTGTACACATATATATATATATATATTAGTAACCACCTGATTACTCCCATATAAACCCTTAGGGCTTTACGATCTAAGCACCAACCTTAACGAATCCAACGTGATTTGTAAACTCTTTTGTTAAGCAAATTTTATCCTAAAAAAATTTTTAAGGGCTGCTACAGTTTTAGTGTCGATTGTAAAAGTAAACCTACAGCTCTAATACCAGCTGTGGCAGAACCGCCTGAATCATTCTAGCTCAAGTGCGCTAGTCATCGCCATACATGCGATACTAACTCAACGCACTTAAACTGGAACAACCCATTAGTCTGTCGGGTCACCGCCCGAAACAACCACGGTTCAACAGGATCGAAGTAGGTTTACCTCGCACGAAGGCGAGTTTACAATCACACCATAGCTCACCAACTTTTAATTTACAGAAATAATAAACATTATTACAAACTGTTTCAAGCTTAAAGTAAACTTATACAAACATTGTTTAACACAACAAGCTAAACAGCTTGTTCAGAGTCACAGCAGAAGAAATTCACACATGACTAGACATGTCGCGAAAGTTGACACCACGCTCAGCCCAAAACATGGCGTTATTCCGGAGGGTCATTGTCGGCCGGGGACGGATCCCACTCCACGGACTGAGTATGCTAATACTCAGCAAGACTCAACCGAGATTGGGTATACTTAGCCCATAACTAGACTTATGAAGGCTTGTAATGGTTCTATATTTAATTTCAGCTGAAAAGCAACAAAGAGTATGATCTAACTTTCATATTTTAGCTTTTAGCTTCTAGTTGCATTAACCATTCTAGGTAACCACCTATTCTAGACAAGCAAGGTAGAGATTAGCATCCATCAAGATTGTTTCAACAATAGTTATTGTTTTTACTCTATGTGGCAGAAGGAATAAGCAGTCTCAATCTCCGTGAGAAACGGACGATTCTGAATCGAGTTTCATAACCTTGCAAGGGTAAACCTAACTCACACGCTTGGAACATCCAATGATCATTGCAAAGCAACCGTTTGCCTTTCATTCCGACTCGTGGATCAGGGCCACCACAAGCAACTGTAGGACCATACGCACATCCAATGTGCAGGACGTACGTTTGTAGCGCGACTACATGACCGTACTCTTGTCTGTTGTGCGGAACATACTCCCGCACGTTGGTGCGTGTGCAAAAAATGAAATTACGAGTGGTGGGAGGTATGTCCACTCCTCGGGCTGATTGGTTACTAGGCTTACTGCTTTCCATATTTCGCGGCATGTGGCTAGTACTTTCAACGCTTAATCACAGCTACCACACACTACGACCTTATCAACTTTTATCAACACAGACGAGGTAACCTTCCAAGTCATGATACTGCACATGACCCCATCCATCATCCTTATAGTGATTGCAGAGTAGTAAACATTCAATTCCTATATCGCGCGAGTGACAGGAAATCACTCGACTTCTGCTTGTCCTATTAGCAAAGCATCTATTCAATAAAGACTCAGGAACATTACCAAGGTTCCTAGGATTCATGCCTCTAGGGTTTCATTACAACTCTTAGACTTTAATGCACAATACAGATATATATAACTTTATAAGTGCAATAATTTGAAATACTAGGTTATGCACCGGGGCTTGCCTTCTTGAGCGGGGTTGGGGTCAGGGATGTCAATAAGTTCCAAACCTTGGTTTGGGCTTCAGTTAAATTCTCGACGACGTTCACCGGGTCTTCAAAAAACCCTTGCTCGTGTTCCGGGACTAGTTCGTAGTCTCCGTCGTCGAGTGTTGTTGACTCTACATGATATGCAAGGATTTGAATTAGGTGGTTCTTGAGTTAAGAATTTTACTTCACGATAAAGTTACAATCTAACAATGGATAAACACAACTTCATAACACAAGCAATTTGAATTTGACCCTATTATGGGTATCTCAATTCAATTATCATAATTAGTTGAATTAATTGAATTAGGTTAACAAGTTTGATTTTTATTTTGAAATCCACAAAGGCTATGGCCTTGAATTTTTTTGGGTAAGCTTACTTCTAGCTGATAAGCTTATTATGAAGTTTTCATAATTTTCTAAAAATAGAAACTAAAGTATTTGAATTAAGTTCAAATTTCAAGTTTAAATTCAAACCTTAGACAAAACAGTGCCATAAATTCTTGAAAGATTTACTATAAACTAATCCATTATAGAACATTATATGGTAAAAAGATCTAAGCATGAAAGCCTTAGTAACATGCTTGAATAAATTTAAATCATTTCAAGCTTTATTTGCATAAATTTAAATGAGTTCAAGTTAGGTTTCAGTATTGTGGCAGAACCAACCTGAATTACACCGGCTCAAGTACATGAGTCCGCTCTTGAGGGCTCCGTCGTGCTTCAAACGGTGTAATCCCTTGGCCTGTCGGGTAACATCCCGATAAACCACCGAATGCAGGATCAAACAAGGTACCTCGCATGAAGGCAAGTCTAGAGATACAATTGCCATCACATTTAACAACACAGGCAGATATATTACATGAGTGTTAAAATTAACATCAGTTCGCGACTGATGGAAATTATTACAAATAGTTCTAAGTTTCAAGTCATGCAGCGGAGTTTAAAGTACGGGCACTGTACACGTCGCCAGTTCGGACATCATGCTAGCCTTGGCATGATATCACTCGGAGGGATTTGCGTTGGCCGGGGATGGGTCCCACTCCACAGACCAACCATCGGGCAGAGGGTAAGGCCACGGCATAGGCAGAGCAGAGTCGTCAGGGGGATTACCTGAACAAAAAGTCATAAGGCAAGACTGAGTATTCTAATACTCAGCAAGGCTTACCCGTTCATGGTATACATAGCCATGTAACTAGACTTATGAAGGCTTTAATGGTTGTGGGTAAAACTTTCAGCTGAAAAGCAACAAAGAGTAGATCCTTAATTTAAAATTTTAGCTTTCAAGTTCAAGGTGATTAATCATTCTAGATAAGCACCTATAGCTATTCAAGCATGGTGGAATCTTTAGCCAAACATCATCTTTGATAATCACCAAGTTGCTCTTGTTACTCTATGTGGTAAAGGGATCAAGCAGTCTCAATCTCCGTGAGAAACGGACGATTCCTTAATCGAATTTCAGCCTTGCAAGGGTAAACCTAACTCACACGCCTAGAACATCCAAGGATAGTTCCGAAGCACCCGTTTGCCTTTCATTTCGACTCATGGATCAGAGCCACCACAAGCGACTGCAGGACCATACGCACATCCAATGTGCAGGACGTATGCCTATGGAGCAACTACACGGCCGTACTCCTGGTTGCCCTGCAACACGTATTCCTACACGTCGAATCGAGTAACAGGAAAAATCAAAATACGAGTGGTGGGAGGTATGTCCACTCCTCGGGCCGATTGGTTACTAGGTTTACCGCTTACCATATTTCGCAGCATGTGGCTAGTACTTTCAAACGCTTAACTACTGCTACCACACACTGTGACCTTATTAAATTCACCAACACAGACGGGGTATCATCTCAACCATGATACTCCCCATAAATCCCGTCCGTCATCCTTATAGTGATTACAGGAATGTAAACATTTCAACTCCTATATCGCGCGAGTGATAGGAAATCACCCGACTTCTACCGGCCCTATTAGCATAGCGGCCATTCGAACTCAAGTGCTAGTATTCAATACACTGGTCCCTAGGGAAATGCAACTAAGGTTTCTCATACAATTCCTAAAAATGTAATGCATAGATAGGTACAAATAATATAGATTGCAGTGTAAATAAAGTAGGGGTCATGTCCGGGGCTTGCCTTCTTGAGTAGGGTTGGGAGCAGGAGTGTCAAAGTTGTAATATCCAGGTAGTTAGACAACTAGATACTAAGTTTGGGTGTATTATATGTAAGCATGTTATAGTGTATACAAGTTGTACAAAGCAATAAGGGTATATTTGTAAATTATGAGTTTTATAAATTCTTATGTGCAAGTGTGTGAAAATGTTCTTAAGTGTCAAATTTCAGATGGCTATAGAAAAGAAAAGAGCAAAAGTTAAATAAACCTAAGGGGAATAGACTTTATATGAAATTAAGGACCTTTATGTGATTAATACAAAGATATAAGGACTTACATGTGAAATGGTAAAAAGATAAAAGTAAAACTTAGTTTTACCTAAGGACTAAAGTGTAAAAAGAGCTAGTCATGATTACTGCAGAAAAACTTACAAAGAGACCCCAAACATTAGAGCATTTTGTTTAAATTAACACATAAAGTTTATAATTTGAATTGTGTTCAAAAATTCAAAATAAAACCGTACCCTTTGAGATTTTAAACTTGAACCTTAAAGCATTCTTGTAGGATTTGAACTTCTCTAAACTTTGCTTTAGACATTTCTCTCATTAGGATTTTGTAGCAGTGGGAAATTTTAGTTTACAGAGGAGTCCCTGAACTTTTTAGAAATCACAAACTAGTCCTTCTGACTCCAGTCTGCTTCGTCTTCCTCTGACCGCGCCGCTTCCCCCTTCTGCTCCGCCCTGCCACCGCCGTTCACCGCCGGCGCAGACCTCCAGAGCTCCACCTCCAGCTGCTACACCATCCACGCGTCACCTCCCCTCGGTTCCGGCCGCTTTCCTCTCCCTTCCTGGCCGCACGCGCGCGTGCCACGACATCCCGAGCTATCTCCGGCCTCCACCTCCTCGCCGTCGTGGACAGCTCGCTACCGCGCCTTAACCTCTTCCCTCTCGCACGCAGCAGCACCACTTCAACGCACACAGCCTATTCTGTTACTCCCAGAGCCCAATTCCGAGGAACCGAGCCGCATTTCCTCGCCGCCGTCTTCCTCCGCTCCGGCCGCGCACAGCACGCCTGTGGACAGCCCACACTGGACCTCCTCCGCCTCAACCAACACCTGCACAAGCTTCCCCGTAGTCCACTGGTGCTCCTCGACCACTCGTGGCCCTCCAATTTCCACTGAAGTTTCGTCGCCGACGATCACCACCCGCCGCCGCCTTCGGCCTCACCGTAGGCAGCACCACTCAAGCCTTTCCGAGCCACCACAACACCGTAAACAGCACCAAATCATCACCCTGAAGCTTCCCGACCCATTCATTGGCCTTCTAGTCCACCACCGTGCCTCCCCGACGCTCGCCGGCGTTCTTCCTCGCCGCCGCCGCATCGGTCTCCGTCGATTTCCCTCGATCCAGCATGTTTTCATCCAGTTGATGGCACGTACACGTTCCCCACGACTCACTGGTTCTCGTGCGCAGGTTACTTGCCGACGTTCGCCACCGGAGCTCCGCCGTCGACGGTGACCCCTCCGCCGTCACCTCGGGCTCAAGTTGAACTCCACCATTCCGGCCATCCCCGTCCATGACAAGTAGTGCAACTAGACCACAGTAAGACCCTAAGCCTTTCCCTGCCCTTGGACCTCGCCGCCGGTGATCACCGTCGCCGGAACACGGCCGCCCCGCCTTGCTCTGCTTCGGTTTCCAGTCTAAGGACCTCGGGTTAGAAGGAATAGAAGTCCAGGGGGTTTTGTGCAAAGGAGTAGACTCAGATGAATAGTGCCGAGGGACCTCCTTATGTAGATTTTGCTGCCAACTTAGAAATACTATATCTCTTCGAGGAAAAATCATAAAATTGTAAACTAAATTTTGTTGGAATCTTTAGATAAAGATCTGCAACTTTTCTTAAAGGGTCAACTTCAGTTTCTGAATGTTTGATGATTTTTTTTAAATATCAAATTTAGTTGCTTGTAGGCTTTAAAAGTGCATAGTAATTCATAGAAAAATGATAAAATGGTAAAACCAGTGATGATAATTTTCTTTTAACATGTAGAATTGAAGAAAAATAATTAACCTGGTGCTCTAGTATTATTTCCTTATTGTACAAGTTTTATTAGAAATAAGGTGTAGTTTCCTTAGTATAATTAATAAATACACTTTTAAATGTTCGAAAATCATGAAAGATAGATTAAGGTTCTGTTTTGTAATATTGTAACATGATATTAAATTTTCAAATAAGAATTAGATGTTAAATAAATTGGATATAATATAATTGATTTATAATGTAATGGTAACTTAAAGTTCATATAAATAATTAGTGAGATTAATGTATAAAGCTTTTTAATATAAATGTTAGGAACTACCCCACTTGTTGTTCCATGCTACTAATTAGATAATTAATGTAATCAACCCCGTTGTCTAATAGGTTTAAATAAAATAACTAATACTCGATAAATGACTGCCCAGTGCAGGGAAGTTAGATTATCGTCATAATGTGATTTTTCTTAAGATTGGATTGCAACTTTATTGTGAATTAAAATAAAAATATATGCAGTTTTATAACTTATAACTTTGCATCTCATATAGACTCGACCACTCTCGCTGACGGGGATTATCAGCTGATCCCGGAACAAGAAGAAGTTTATTCTGAAGACCCTAGGAATCTCGTCGCGGATTTCTCTGAAGCCCCGAACCAAGGTTCGGAAGAAAATAATTTGACTAACCCCAACTCTACCAGCGAAGGCAAGCCCCGGACATAACCCCTACTTTATTACACTGCAACCTATACTATTTATTTATATATCTCCTTATGCATTACGTTCTTAGGAGTTGTTTGGAAACTTAGTTGCATTATTCTAGGAACCAATGTATTGAACACTAGAACTTGAGTCCGAATAGCTGCTCTGCTTATAGGACCGGTAGAAGACGAGTAATTTCCTGTCACTCGCGCGATATAGGAGTTGTAATGTTTACGTTCCTGTTATCACTATAAGGATGACGGACGGGAGTTGTGAGGTATCATGGTTGAGATGATACCCCGTCTGTGTTGTGGAATTTGATAAGGTCGCAGTGTGTGGTAGCGGTGGTTAAGCGTTTGAAAGTACTAGCCACATGCCGTGAAATATGGTAAGCGGTAAGCCTAGTAACCGATCGGCCCGAGGAGTGGACATACCTCCCACCACATGTATTTGCTTCTTTTTGTTACTTTGTTCGACGTGTAGGCATACGTGCTGCTGGGCAACCAGGAGTACGGGTTTTGTAGTCGCGCTACAGACGTACGTCCTGCACTTTGGAAGTGCGTATGACCTGCAGTCGCTTGTGGTGGCCCTGATCCACGAGTCGAAATGAAAGGCAAACGGTTGCTTCGGAACGACCCTGTGGTGTTCCAAGCGTGTGTGTTAGGTTTACCTTGCAAGGGTTGAATCTCGATTCAGAATCGTCCGCCTCTCACGATGTATGAGACTGCTTATCCCCTTTATCACATAGAGTAACAAGAGCAATTATGTGATTATCAAAGATGATGTTTGAGTAAAGATTCTACCATGTTTGAATAGTTATAGGTGCTTACATAGAATGGTTAATCAACTAGAACCTGAAAGTTAAAAGTTGAAATTAAGGATCTACTCTTTGTTGCTTTTCAGCTAAAAACTCTACCCAAAGCTAAAGGCCATCATGAGTCTAGTTATGGGCTAAGGTATACCCAATTCCGGGTAAGTCTTGTTGAGTATTAGTATACTCAGCCTTGCTTTTGTTGATTTACTTCAGGTAATCCTCCTGATGAGCCAGCATTCATTACACCGTGGCCCTATCCTTTGCCTGATGGTTGGTCCGTGGAATGGGATCCGTCCCCGGCCAACACAGATTCCGCCGAGTGATATCATGCCAGGGCTAGCATGATATCTGTAATAACGACGTGTACAATGTCTACGTTTTCCAAACTCCGCTGCTTTGACTAGAAACTTAAACTTGTTTTGTAATAATCTCTCCTCAGTGGGAGCTAATGTTACTTTATGTATTTTTGTATTATAACTGCCTGTGGTGTAAATTATTTTGGCATTATATCTCTGGACTCACCTTCGTGTGAGGTACCTTGTTGGATCCTGAGTTCGGTGGTTTATCGGGACGTTACCCGACAGACCAATGGTATTATACCGTTTGAAGTACGAGGTAGCCCTCCGGCGAGGACTCGCGTACTTGAGTCGGTATAATTCAGGTTGGTTCTGCCACAGCTGGTATCAGAGCTAACAAGTGTACCCTAGAGATATAATTAGCCTAAAAAAATAATTTTTAGTATAAAATTTGATTAATCAAGTATTTGTGAACTACGTTGATTTGTTAAGGATTATGTATAGTGCGTAAGCCCTAGGGTAATGATATTATGGGAATTAGAGGTGGCTGTAATATATATATATATATGACTCTAACTTCCAGCATTACTTTTCTGTTGAAACTTAATTTCATGCACAATTCAATTTTACTTTCTGTAACGACATCTTCGATCGTGAGGTAAGAAGGTAAGGATCCTCAGCCAACTGAGGGAGCTTGGCCTTCCTGTCGGTGATGCGAACCGAACGCTGTTTCTCAAGCAGTGGCCTACTTGAGATGCTGCCAATGTGCCAACTTCGGTTAACTACATTGGGAGTATATGGTTTGGCGCAGGGTATGGCGATCGCTGTTCATACCCCCGCATTTTTGCGGTACCCCCGTGAATACATTATCCAATAACGTATGTTAACGTTGTCTGTACGGCGGTAATTGTACAGATGCTGTTTCTATAGTAAACAGTAATGAATGGGGACGCTTTCATGACATGCTGGCATGAAAGGTTCATTGGATATATATATATATGCATTGTGGTTTTCTGCAGGTACACTAACCACGATTCCGAAACTAGGACGGATAGGATTTATCGACTAGTTAATAGAGAGAGACGTATTTATATTGTGCCACCGTAACTAACCACGTAAGACCAAGATTACTTGGCAGTTAATCTTTATTTGTGAGATCGATTAGTACGTGCATGCATAATCCATTAATCAACTAAATTGAATGCTTAAATTGATGCTTCCTAAGAAATAGGCAACATGTTGGTATTTCTTAATTTAGGTAAGTAAGAATTTTTAGTTGGGTATCTTAGGCATCCATCTGATTTCCAGCCTTTGCGGTTATCAGAATTAGCTATTTTAATCCATTTTACCTTGAAAATTTTCTCAACAGGGTAAAAATATCTTACCATTTGCATTGTTGTCGCAAATGGCTGCTCCTACTAATACCTTTTGGGATCAGGAGGGGCACTTTCACACCAATGGTTTACATTGGGAAGGGTTTCCTCGTCTTTTGTGGGAGTCATTGAGTATGTTTCATTATACAGAGCCTCCTCTGTATGATGGGGTAGAATATCGTGAAGAAGGAGTTCCCCGCTGCAGGGTTAAGATGATAATTCCTCAACACCCTTTCCGCTCCTTATGGCCTCCCATAGAAGTGGAAGTGGTTGGATATCGTCTAGTGGATACTCTTGAAACTGCTGCTTTAGAAGCTATCAAACTCTTCTGCAATCAACATCCGATTGAAGTGGCCGCATATCCTATTGGGTTATTTCCTACCATCGACCCAGGTAATTCGGACTGGGATTTTCGGACAGACCATCATGGTCATCTGCTAGGAGATCTGGCTGAAGAGACCGTCCGTATCGTTACCAGGTTCCTGGATGTGCAATACCATTACCAGATGCTACTGCGTCATGGGGTGAGTCAGATAACTGGTGTGGCTCAAAGCCACTATCGTAATGCTGACCATCAAGTAACCCAAATAGAAGAATTACAAGCCTTGGTAACACAAAAGGATGAAATCATTGCAGCAAGGGATGAGACAATCCTTCATCGTGAAGATCAGATCAATGAGAGCAGCAACCGATACTTCCCGCTATACCCATAGTACCTGAAGAAGAAGAAGAAGATCCAGAGGAGATTGAGGGTGTTTCAGAGATTGATTCTGAGCATGGGGATCCTGTTCTAAGTCCCTATCACTCTCCCTCTGGCAGTCAATCATCTGTAGGAAATTTCGACGATTTTTAGTAAATCGTCGACTTTCGAGATGTAATCCAAGGAAATGTAATAGTTTAAGTAGTTAAACCTCGCGCCATTTGATGTAACATAGATGGCCTATGTAGTGAACTTCGGACATGAGATGTGAAGAACTATCCGAATCAGCAATGTAGTATAATTTC
The DNA here is from genome assembly GCF_002211085.1 of Panicum hallii. Taxonomy (NCBI): domain Eukaryota; kingdom Viridiplantae; phylum Streptophyta; class Magnoliopsida; order Poales; family Poaceae; genus Panicum; species Panicum hallii. Next base: position 35,677,779 of record NC_038047.1, read on the forward strand.
CTGTTTTATCATCTTGTTGACTATCTTTAAATTCTGAGATGAGATGATTGAACGGAATATATGCATTGTTTATCTAAAGTGTTTTGTTTTCTGAAATTGGGAGTAAGGCTATATGGTTAATGATGGACATCTCCTTTATTTCAGATGGTTGGAGCCACACGCGGAACACCGGAAGGTTTCCGGGCTGATCAGGCCAGCGGTTCTCAACAACCGCCACCACCTCCTCCCAACCTTGCTGAAGTCATGGCTCGGCAAACGGAGTTGCTTAATTTGCTGGTTCAAGCACAGCAGAATCAGCAGCATCAATTCCGAGGAGGCCGGGATGATCGCAATCCTCCTGTGGCTAGTTACCAAGATTTCCTCAGTACCCAGCCACCTTTCTTCAGTAAGGCCGAAGAACCATTGGATGCCGATGCCTGGCTCCATATTATTGAATCGAAGTTCGCTCTCCTGACCATACCTTGTGCGGACTCTAGCAAAGCTTCCTTTGCTGCTCAACAACTTCGTGGTGCTGCTCGAATCTGGTGGGACAATTTCCATGCCATGCAACCTGCAGGGCATGTCATCACATGGGATGAATTCCGGGTCGCCTTTCGAGCGCATTATATTCCCGCAGGACTATTGGAACGAAAACTTAATGAGTTCCTGGCTCTTACTCAAGGTGCCAATACAGTACTGCAGTACGCACAGAATTTCAATCATCTGTGCCAATATGCCGGATATCATGCAGATGATGATGCCAAGAAACAAGACCGTTTCCGCCGGGGCCTTAACACCAAACTCAAGGAACGCCTGAATCTTGTGAGGGCTAATACTTTCAGTGAGTTGGTTAACATGGCCTTAACTCAAGAGGATTGTATTGTGGCGCACTATGCCGAGAAAAAGCGGAAGAACCCTGCTGGACTCTCGAGCACTCAACCATCGAGGTATCGGGTTGTTTCCAATACGCCGCCCAGAGCACCACAGCGCAATGCCCCAACGGGTAGATTGGTTTTTAGGCCGCCTCAACAGCAAGGAAGGTTTAGACCTCCTGTGCCCACGCAACAAGCACAACAATCTGGCCAACGGCCAAATATTCAACAAGTGCCACAGAGAGGCAGCAATTATCGCTGCTACAATTGCGGGAGTGCGGATCATTTCATCCGAGATTGTCCACGGCCCAAGAAGCCTAATCCCGGGCAAAGCTCTACTCAGGGAAATCAGAACAAGGGCAAGAAGCCGGTAATGCAAGTCCGTCAAGGACGGATTAACTTCACTACTCTGGCAAAACTTCCAGATGGAGCTCCCGTCATGTCGGGTACATTTTCTATTTACCATAAACCAGTTGTTACTTTATTTGATTCCGGAGCAACACATAGCTTTATTAGTAACAACTGTGGTACCCGACTAGGACTTGAATCTTGTTCTATCCAGGGGTCATATATGATCTCTACCCCTGGAGGAAAAATTACCTCCAACCAAATGAGTAGAAATGTGCCACTTCAGTTAGGTAGTAAAGAGATCAAAACTGATTTGGTTTTACTCAGTTTAGAGGGTATCGATGTCATACTTGGGACAAACTGGATGACGGAACATCGAGTACGGTTAGACATATCCTCCCGAGTTATTGAAATTGATTCCCCATATCGTGGGGCCATTACTCTTTATCTGCCACAGCCAGAATGTCTGCATCCTTGTACTTATGCTATCACAGATGTCAAAGTTAAGGATATTCCTATAGTATGTGAATACCCTGATGTCTTTCCAGACGATTTGCCTGGAATGCCACCAGATAGAGACATCGAGTTTATCATTGAACTTCAACCCGGCACTGCTCCTATTTCAAAAAGGCCGTATCGCATGCCTCCAAATGAATTAGCAGAATTGAAAATTCAGCTCCAAGATCTTCTTGATAAGGGTTATATACGCCCCAGTGCTTCACCTTGGGGTTGTTCTGCTCTCTTTGTCAAGAAGAAAGACGATAGCCTAAGGCTGTGTGTCGATTATCGTCCACTCAATGCGGTCACTATTAAAAATAAGTATCCTCTTCCCCGCATTGATATCTTGTTCGATCAACTAGCTGGAGCAAAGGTCTTTTCCAAGATTGACTTACGCTCTGGTTATCATCAGATCAAGATCAGGCCTAGTGACATTCCAAAAACGGCCTTCTCGACCAGATATGGACTCTATGAATATCTGGTTATGTCGTTTGGACTTACTAATGCACCGGCATATTTCATGTATCTCATGAATTCCGTATTTATGCCGGAACTCGATAAATTTGTTGTGGTCTTCATCGATGATATTTTGATATACTCCAGAACCAAAGAAGACCATGCTAATCATTTACGTGTCGTTCTTCAACGACTACGTGATCATCGCCTTTATGCCAAATTCTCGAAATGTGAATTTTGGCTGGATAGTGTAAAATTTTTGGGACATACTATCTCTAGTCAAGGCATATCAGTTGATCCAACTAAAGTTCAAGAAGTTATGGACTGGAACCCTCCCACTTCAGTCCACCAAATCCGAAGTTTCCTTGGATTGGCAGGATATTATCGCCGATTCATTCCAGACTTCTCCAAGATAGCTAAACCCATGACTGAGCTACTTAAGAAAGAAGTTAAGTTCCGTTGGGATGATAGGTGTGAGGAGGCATTTCACACCTTGAGAAAACTTCTGACGACTGCTCCAGTACTAGCTCAGCCAGATAGTACGCAGCCTTTTGATGTCTATTGCGATGCTTCTGGAATTGGCCTTGGTTGTGTCCTTATGCAAAACAACCGGGTTATTGCTTATGCATCCCGAGCACTTCAGACTCATGAGCAAAATTATCCAACACACGATCTTGAATTGGCAGCAGTTATCCACGCTCTCAAGATCTGGAGACATCATCTTATGGGTGCTAAGTGTAACATTTACACTGACCATAAGAGCCTCAAGTATATTTTCACTCAAGCTGATCTAAATATGAGGCAAAGGCGTTGGTTAGAATTGATCAAAGATTATGACCTTGAGGTACACTATCATCCGGGCAAAGCTAATGTGGTTGCGGATGCACTTAGCCGCAAGACACATTGTCACTGCTTAACCATATCCACCTTTAATGACACCCTTTGCCATCAAATGAGAAGACTCAATCTTGAGATTATTCCCCAAGGTAGTTTAAACTTGATCTCCATTGAGTCTACTCTACAGGATGAAATCGTCATGTCGCAGCTACATGATGAGGGTGTCAAAATTATCAAATCCAAGCTATCCCAGGGAGAAGCTAAGTATCGGTGTTTTCACACTGATCATCAAGGAGTCCTATGGTTCAACGATCGGATTGTTGTGCCTAAGGATCATCAACTTTGTAAGCAAATCCTCGACGAAGCACATTTGTCCAAATTCTCTATTCATCCTGGTAGCACCAAGATGTATCAGGATCTTCGGCAACATTTTTGGTGGACCAGAATGAAGAGAGAAATTGCCAAGTATGTATCCGAGTGTGATACGTGCCAGAGAGTTAAAGCTAGCCATTTAAAAGCCTCTGGTACGCTTCAGCCATTACCCATACCGTCATGGAAATGGGAAGACATTAGCATGGATTTCATTGTCGGTCTTCCCAACACATCTCAAAAGCATGACTCCATATGGGTGATCATCGATAGACTCACAAAACAGCTCATTTTCTTCCTGTGCATACCACTTACTCTGCTAAGAAGTATGCCGAAGTCTATCTGGAACAAATCGTTCGATTACATGGGGTTCCAAAAACCATCATATCTGATCGAGGGCCCCAATTTATTGCACGGTTTTGGGAGCAATTGCAATCAGCTTTAGGAACCAAATTGATTCGAAGCTCTGCATATAATCCCCAGACTGATGGACAGACTGAGCGAGTTAACCAAATTCTTGAAGATATGCTCCGAGCTTGTATTATTCACTATGGTACAAGTTGGGACAAGTGCCTTGCTCTAGCTGAATTTGCTTACAACAACAGTTATCAGCTAGTCTTCAAATGGCTCCTTTCGAAGCGTTATATGGTCGCCGATGTCGAACTCCTTTGAGTTGGTCTGAGACCGGTGAACGCAAAATCTTCGAACCAGATCTAGTCGTTGAAGCCAAAGATAAGGTTAAGGTTATTCAATCTAATCTTAAAACCGCTCAGTCTGGACAGAAGAGTTATGCAGATAAGAGGAGGAAACCTCTACAATTCCAAGTAGGAGATTTTGTCTATCTCCGAATATCTCCTACCAAAGGTGTCCAACGTTTCGGCATAAAGGGGAAGTTAGCACCTCGATATGTCGGACCCTTTGAAATTTTAAACGTTTGTGGCCCAGTGGTTTACAAACTTCGTCTTCCATCTCAATGGACGGCTATTCACGATGTCTTCCATGTCTCTCAACTTAAGAAGTGTGTCAAAGTACCCATGGAAACCGTTGAGACAGGTACCATTGAGATTGAACCTGATTTATCATACATCGAACAACCTCTTCGAATTCTGGATACTAAGGAAAGATTCACCAGAAGAAGGGTAGTTAAGATGTACAAGATCTTATGGGATCATCACACCGAAGAAGAAGCGACTTGGGAAACTGAGTCTTATCTTCAACGGAACTTTCCAGACTTCCTTCAAGCCAATCCCCAAATCTAATCATTCGGTTCTACTCAGCTTCGGAATCTCGGGACGAGATTCTTTTTAAGGGGGAAGGCTGTAATATCCAGGTAGTTAGACAACTAGATACTAAGTTTGGGTGTATTATATGTAAGCATGTTATAGTGTATACAAGTTGTACAAAGCAATAAGGGTATATTTGTAAATTATGAGTTTTATAAATTCTTATGTGCAAGTGTGTGAAAATGTTCTTAAGTGTCAATTTCAGATGGCTATAGAAAAGAAAAGAGCAAAAGTTAAATAAACCTAAGGGGAATAGACTTTATATGAAATTAAGGACCTTTATGTGATTAATACAAAGATATAAGGACTTACATGTGAAATGGTAAAAAGATAAAAGTAAAACTTAGTTTTACCTAAGGACTAAAGTGTAAAAAGAGCTAGTCATGATTACTGCAGAAAAACTTACAAAGAGACCCCAAACATTAGAGCATTTTGTTTAAATTAACACATAAAGTTTATAATTTGAATTGTGTTCAAAAATTCAAAATAAAACCGTACCCTTTGAGATTTTAAACTTGAACCTTAAAGCATTCTTGTAGGATTTGAACTTCTCTACAACTTTGCTTTAGACATTTCTCTCATTAGGATTTTGTAGCAGTGGGAAATTTTAGTTTACAGAGGAGTCCCTGAACTTTTTAGAAATCACAAACTAGTCCTTCTGACTCCAGTCTGCTTCGTCTTCCTCTGACCGCGCCGCTTCCCCCTTCTGCTCCGCCCTGCCACCACCGTTCACCGCCGGCGCAGACCTCCAGAGCTCCACCTCCAGCTGCTACACCATCCACGCGTCACCTCCCCTCGGTTCCGGCCGCTTTCCTCTCCCTTCCTGGCCGCACGCGCGCGCGCCACGACATCCCGAGCTATCTCCGGCCTCCACCTCCTCGCCGTCGTGGACAGCTCGCTACCGCGCCTTAACCTCTTCCCTCTCGCACGCAGCAGCACCACTTCAACGCACACAGCCTATTCTGTTACTCCCAGAGCCCAATTCCGAGGAACCGAGCCGCATTTCCTCGCCGCCGTCTTCCTCCGCTCCGGCCGCGCACAGCACGCCTGTGGACAGCCCACACTGGACCTCCTCCGCCTCAACCAACACCTGCACAAGCTTCCCCGTAGTCCACTGGTGCTCCTCGACCACTCGTGGCCCTCCAATTTCCACTGAAGTTTCGTCGCCGACGATCACCACCCGCCGCCGCCTTCGGCCTCACCGTAGGCAGCACCACTCAAGCCTTTCCGAGCCACCACAACACCGTAAACAGCACCACATCATCACCCTGAAGCTTCCCGACCCATTCATTGGCCTTCTAGTCCACCACCGTGCCTCCCCGACGCTCGCCGGCGTTCTTCCTCGCCGCCGCCGCATCGGTCTCCGTCGATTTCCTCGATCCAGCATGTTTTCATCCAGTTGATGGCACGTACACGTTCCCCACGACTCACTGGTTCTCGTGCGCAGGTTACTTGCCGACGTTCGCCACCGGAGCTCCGCCGTCGACGGTGACCCCTCCGCCGTCACCTCGGGCTCAAGTTGAACTCCACATTCCGGCCATCCCCGTCCATGACAAGTAGTGCAACTAGACCACAGTAAGACCCTAAGCCTTTTCCCTGCCCTTGGACCTCGCCGCCGGTGATCACCGTCGCCGGAACACGGCCGCCCCGCCTTGCTCTGCTTCGGTTTCCAGTCTAAGGACCTCGGGTTAGAAGGAATAGAAGTCCAGGGGGTTTTGTGCAAAGGAGTAGACTCAGATGAATAGTGCCGAGGGACCTCCTTATGTAGATTTTGCTGCCAACTTAGAAATACTATATCTCTTCGAGGAAAAATCATAAAATTGTAAACTAAATTTTGTTGGAATCTTTAGATAAAGATCTGCAACTTTGCTTAAAGGGTCAACTTCAGTTTCTGATGTTTGATGATTTGTTTTAAATATCAAATTTAGTTGCTTGTAGGCTTTAAAAGTGCATAGTAATTCATAGAAAAATGATAAAATGGTAAAACTAGTGATGATAATTTTCTTTTAACATGTAGAATTGAAGAAAAATAATTAACCTGGTGCTCTAGTATTATTTCCTTATTGTACAAGTTTTATTAGAAATAAGGTGTGGTTTCCTTAGTATAATTAATAAATACACTTTTAAATGTTCAAAAATCATGAAAGATAGATTAAGGTTCTGTTTTGTAATATTGTAACATGATATTAAATTTTCAAATAAGAATTAGATGTTAAATAAATTGGATATAATATAATTGATTTATAATGTAATGGTAACTTAAAGTTCATATAAATAATTAGTGAGATTAATGTATAAAGCTTTTTAATATAAATGTTAGGAACTACCCCACTTGTTGTTCCATGCTACTAATTAGATAATTAATGTAATCAACCCCGTTGTCTAATAGGTTTAAATAAAATAACTAATACTCGATAAATGACTGCCCAGTGCAGGGAAGTTAGATTATCGTCATAATGTGATTTTTCTTAAGATTGGATTGCAACTTTATTGTGAATTAAAATAAAAATATATGCAGTTTTATAACTTATAACTTTGCATCTCATATAGACTCGACCACTCTCGCTGACGGGGATTATCAGCTGATCCCGGAACAAGAAGAAGTTTATTCTGAAGACCCCAGGAATCTCGTCGCGGATTTCTCTGAAGCCCCGAACCAAGGTTCGGAAGAAAATAATTTGACTAACCCCAACTCTACCAGCGAAGGCAAGCCCCGGACATAACCCCTACTTTATTACACTGCAACCTATACTATTTATTTATATATCTCCTTATGCATTACGTTCTTAGGAGTTGTTTGGAAACTTAGTTGCATTATTCTAGGAACCAATGTATTGAACACTAGAACTTGAGTCCGAATAGCTGCTCTGCTTATAGGACCGGTAGAAGACGAGTGATTTCCTGTCACTCGCGCGATATAGGAGTTGTAATGTTTACATTCCTGTTATCACTATAAGGATGACGGACGGGAGTTGTGAGGTATCATGGTTGAGATGATACCCCGTCTGTGTTGTGGAATTTGATAAGGTCGCAGTGTGTGGTAGCGGTGGTTAAGCGTTTGAAAGTACTAGCCACATGCCGTGAAATATGGTAAGCGGTAAGCCTAGTAACCGATCGGCCCGAGGAGTGGACATACCTCCCACCACATGTATTTGCTTCTTTTTGTTACTTTGTTCGACGTGTAGGCATACGTGTTGCTGGGCAACCAGGAGTACGGGTTTTGTAGTCGCGCTACAGACGTACGTCCTGCACTTTGGAAGTGCGTATGACCTGCAGTCGCTTGTGGTGGCCCTGATCCACGAGTCGAAATGAAAGGCAAACGGTTGCTTCGGAACGACCCTGTGGTGTTCCAAGCGTGTGTGTTAGGTTTACCTTGCAAGGGTTGAATCTCGATTCAGAATCGTCCGCCTCTCACGATGTATGAGACTGCTTATCCCCTTTATCACATAGAGTAACAAGAGCAATTATGTGATTATCAAAGATGATGTTTGAGTAAAGATTCTACCATGTTTGAA